>NC_067398.1:275522308-275844064 GCF_016432865.1 Antechinus flavipes
CTTTCAAAGTCTTGTCTCCTTTCCTGGGGCCCAGTTAGCTTTCTTAGAGGCCTCTCTCTCTCCTTAGTTCTGACAGCTTGAGCTCCCACCTGTCTTCTCTGCCCTCTGAATCTCCCCCAATTAATCCTGGCTGAGGCTCCTATCTTATATGCTCTACCCTGAGTATAAACCAATCATTATATCACTAGGAAACCATTATTTGTTGTAGGATTAAATCAATCATACCAAACCATGCTAAATTAGATAACCATTGTCTCTACCAATTCCATTGACTTGGTACCTTGTAAGAATCCTTTGTTTCAAGTTCAGAGTTCTGGCCCATAATATCTGATTGATTTTTGTAGCACTAATCTAAATTGAATCTACCTATAAATAGAAATTTTAAATATTGATAGACCACATCATCAGGAGAGAGCTTTAGAGGGGAAAAAAAAAACTATCAAGACCTTAGCTATTAGCTAGATTATTGCTAAAGTATTAATAACCCAGGATCCTGGTAATATTGCTTCAATTTTCCTAGTCCCCAATTTTTTGGAGTAATGGATGCCACTTACCTCAGTTATTATACTCCTCAGTACTCCTATTCTCTCATCCTTTAACTAGACCTTCCATTTATAACCTTTCTGTATCTTACCTAATCTTTTGTCTAGAACAACACTCATCATTCAACCCAACCTTAACTTACCATCCAAGATGACTTTTGTCCATGTTTGTATAATTTTACCACAAACGTTTACCAAATGTTCTGCTGATCTTTTTTGCACTTTGAGATACTAAAAGCTAGTAAATGGTGCATTCTGTCCACTTATCATCTCTTTTCCTAACAAGACAATTCTTTCATAATCCCTTTTATAAGTGTTCAGGGTTCTCCATTGATTATATGTTACATTCTGCCATGTTTTTAATTATTTGGAGAATGTTATATTCCATGTCTCATGGCCAATTCATATGCCATTAATTCATAAGATATCATTAAAAATCAGCTTTTACTTTCATGGACAACTTGGAGTTGTTAAGGCAGTTTTTCAACTTCCTAAAAACAATACATTCAGCTTTCCTTCTTTTGTTCAACTCTGAATGCAATTCATCCATCTATATTCTCTATTCCAGACAGACATAATGATGGATAAGTTCTATGTGTTGGACATTAAATACATATTATAAATTATGCAGCAGATATTTTATAGCTTTTTTTGTTTTTCTTGTATGAATAGTGAGGTCAAACTCTTTTGAGTAATTTATGTCTTCCAAGAGGCCCTCCAATGTTCTAGAACTTGATATTATTAAGATAATGTTATATATAGGGCAAAGAAGACTTCATCAACCACATATGAATACCTTTTCAACTTACACTCTTTATTGGATTTCCTATTTCACAGAAGCTAATATCTTTTGTGATCATACATTTCCCTGTGTTATGTCTTCCTAATATCAGTGTCATTCAAGAGAATTATACAAATATTTATTTCTGAAGGAATAATGAATAATTTTTATGTAATGATGCAAGAAAACTTTTTTTTTGAAAAATAATTTGTAAGGATTTATTTTGTAATACTAAACCAAATGCACTTTTATAATCAACAAAAAATAATTATACTGTAATCTCACATCTTTTAATTAATTGTGAAATTGTAAATATATGGTCTATTGCTGGATATTGTTTGTGAAACTATGCTAGATTCATACTGAGATACTCATTAAGGATGTCCTCAATTTATATGTAGATGATCCTCAAAATTTTTTGTAATAATTAAAGAGTATGCATATAGACTGGCAGACAATGTTGTTCCATTGTTTGCTTTGTTTTTAGCATTAATAAAGGCTTTCCCCCATTCTTTTGGCATTGTCCCTTTTATAAGATACTCTGTCAATCCTTCAAAATTGTATCTTCTCTAGCAGAGAATTACAAATATACACATAGTCTAATCCAACTTCTTTATTGCATCTTAGTTTTTTAAACATAATTTTTGTTTTTCATATAAGTACATCTAGAATGTAGTGGTAATTGTAAGCATGGTGACCTTATTGGGAAAAAAAAGAAAGTTTGTGGTAATAGTGATGATCCCATCTAGCTTGAATGATCCTAACCTGTACCTTGGCCTTCTTTGGAAGGTTTCTAAATAAAGGATATTTGTGACTGGAATTTACTAATGTCTATGGTTGCATTTTTCTCTTTTCCTCTTCATTAGAGTATGTAAATTATATTATTCATTGAATCACTGAGCAGGAAATATCTCTCAACTTATATAATATACTTTCTTTTTCTCTTCTAAATATGTTGATTAGGACTGATATTTCTCTCCTGTACTTCATGTGAGAGAAGTGATTTTTTTTCCACCCCGTTTGGCAGTAGTAATAATAACCATTTGCACATATTAATGATAAGATATGTTATCTAGTAAAAGTCTGAGACTGAATTTATATCTCTGTTTGCTTCTTCTGTTTTGATTCATTCCATCTTTACTGAACAGTAATCCTGAGATGACTTTTTTTCTCTTGTCTTGGTGGAAACTTCATGAGTTTGAGAGGTGAAGGGGAGTGACCCCAATACAACCTCTTATCTAACATGACCATTCCAGAAGATATGGATTTTAATATAGCTATTCAGGTAGATCAGAGGTGAGAAGACTCACTCTCAAAAAAGCATCTTATATTTTAATGTCTTCAGCAATGGTCTCTCAGAAGAGCATAATAAGAGTTATGGATTACTATTTCATGCTGTAAATATTTATCAATGTATTCCTGAGTCTTTTATGTTTAAAACTTTCTTTTGTTTTGAAGGAAATGTCATTGTCCTATAGCTTAACTATTTTATTTATTGAATATATTTTCTAGAGCTGGTTTTATTATTTTCTTTTAGGAGACCTTAGACAAAAACCAAACCTGCATTTTAATCCATTTCCTGAGAGTGCTAGAACTGAGATCTAATGGTCCAGATAATATAAGAAATCTGACTTCTATCTTCCTTCATAGGCCAGGTTATTCTAGGAAAGTGCCTTTTCAACTGAGAGGGTAAGTTCTTTTTACCTACACATTTTTTTTTCATTTTTCTTCTGCTTCAATCTTCCTACCTAGTTTGAACAAAACCTCATTTGTGCAGAATATTATAGACAATTATGAGCAATATCATCTCATAAAACAGAGGGAAGAAGTAGAAAGGAAGGAAATAAAACTAAGTCAAAGATATCTTGGCAAGATACTGAACTAAGCAAAGTCATCACAAGATTATCTAAGAGTGAAAATGGAAGAATAGATAATAAAATAAAAATTCTATACAGACTTTGCTGTAGTGAGAAAACTTGTGGTGTTCTTCTTTAAAATATAATGGTTCTCTCTGGGAGCAGGTTTCTTGGGGAGGTTTTCTGGAGGCAGCCTTAGTTTCAGTTAAAAGTAATAATCACCCAAATGCAGCCAGCTGATAAAATGCAAATGTTTATTTTCTCCTTCCAAAATAGCCTGGTTACTTTTTCTTAGTGGCCTGTCTTTCAGCTTGGTTCCAAGAGCTCCCTCCAAATGTCTCCAAATCCAAAGGTTTGTCCTTCAGCCTCCAGCCAGCCAGGTGGAAAATGGAATGAATCTCTCTTGCCTCCTTCACTTGGGACTTGGCTAGCTTTCTGGAGAGCCTTTCAGACCAGCTTGATCTCAGTGGGGAAAGTGCAGGAGTCCAGTCACTACAGCGGTGTGTGATGAAGTGAATCTGGTTGCACCTCCGAGAGAGGGCTTGTGGGCTTCCTCCCAGAGTGCTCCTCTCTGACCCCTGGGAATGTTCCGAAGTAACTCTCTTGAAGCTCTAAGAGCTTCTTCTATATATATGATCTCCCAAAGGTTGACTCCTCCCAAGGGAGGGATTAAGGGAAGTGTGAATTTGGATATCTCATACTAAACCCTGAAATCTCCCAAATGTGTGAACTCCAGTGAGTACTTAAATACTTCTTGCTTATATGAGCTTTCTAAAGGTGTGAACACAAGCATTATTTCTATTAGTTCTAATAGTACCTTGTTTCAGTTTCTGGCCCAAAACATCTCCTTGTAAGATCAGATCAATTATACTGAACCATGCTAAATTAGATAATTATTGTCTCTATCAATTCTAATGACTTACCAGTTTGTAAAGATTCCAACAAAAAACAATTTAAATTTATCTTTTTTTCTATATATCCACATTTGTATATGTATGCATAAATCTGCATATGCATAAACCTAAATATATAAACATATATATGTATATGTACATATTATTTGCAAAACCCTATGTGCCACAGCAGGTTAGGCCATTCATTACTCCACCTCCTGAACTCTCTTCAGATTCATGTTCCTTACTTCTATGACATTATTCATACATCTCATCCTCTATATATAGCATGACAAAATATTATATATACATACACACACATATAACCACTTTATTTAAGGCACAATTTATGTTTTTACCGTTTCCTAGACAGTTTTACTTTTTGAGTCAAATCATACTCAGCAATGCCCTAATCTTTATTTTTGAGCTACTCAATTACTGATGTCAGACTTAAACATATAGTTTACATTTTCTTTATTATTATTATTATAATACCTTTTTATTTACAAACATATGAATGGATATTTTTTTCAATATTGACTCTTGCAAAACTTTTTGTTTCAAATTTTCCCGTCTTTTCCCACACCCTCTGCTCTAGATGGCAGGTAGTACAGGTTAAATATATTAAATTATATGTTAAATTCAATATGTGTATACATATTTATACAATTAGCTTGCTGCACAAGAAAAATTGGATTTGGAAAGTAAAATCAACCTGAGAAGAAAAAGAAAATTCAAGTAAACAGTAACAGAAAGAGTGAAAATGCTATGTTGTGGTCCCCACTTAGTTCTGACAGTCCTCTCTCTGGGTGTAGATGGCTCTCTTCATTACTGGACAACTAGAACTGGTTTGAATCAATTCATTGTTAAAGAGAGCCATGTCCATCAGAATTGATCATCATATAATCTTGTTGCTGTGTATAATGATCTCCTTATTCTGCTCATTTAATTTAGCATCAGGTCATGTAAGTCCCTCCAGGTCTCTCTGAAATCATCCTGTTGGTCATTTCTTACTGAACAATAATATTCCATAAAATTCATATATTATAATTTATTCAGCCATTCTCCAGTTAATGGGGATCCATTCGGTTTCCAGTTTCTAGCCACTACAAAAAGGGCTGCCACAAACATTTTTGCAAATGTGGGTCCCTGTCCCTTCTTTAAGAACTCTCTGGATTATAAGCCCAGTAGTAACACTGATGGATCAAAGGGTAAGCACGGTTTGATAACTTTTTTCAGGATAGTTCCACATTACTCTCCAGAATGGTTGGATTCGTTCACATTTCCAACAACAATGTATCAGTGTCCCAGTTTTCCAACATCCCCTCTAATATTAGTCATTATCTTTTTCTGTCATCATAGGCAATTTGAGAGGTATGTAGTAGTATCTCAGAGTTGCCTTAATTTATATTTCTCTGATCCATAGTGATTTGGAGCACCTTTTCTTATGAATATAAATAGTTTCAATTCCTTTGTCTGAAATTGGTCATGTCCTTTGAACATTTATCAATTAGAGAATGGCTTGATTTCTTATAAATTTGAGTCAGTTCTCTATATATTTTGGAAATGAGGCCTTTATCAGAACCTTTAACTGTGAAAATGTTTTCCCAGTTTGTTGCTTCCCTTCTAATCTTGTTTGCATTAGTTTTATTTGTACAAAGGCTTTTTAATTTGATGTAATCGAAATTTTCTATTCTGTGATCAGTAATGGTCTCTAGTTCATCTTTGGTCACAAATTTCTTTCTCCTCCACAAGTCTGAGAGATAAACTATTCTATGTTCCTCTAATTTATTTATAATCTCGTTCTTTATGCCTAGGTCATAGACCCATTTTGATCTTATCTTGGTATATGGTGTTAAGTGTGGGTCCATGCCTAATTTCTGCCATACTAATTTCCAATTATCCCAGCAGTTTTTATCAAATAATGAATTCTTTTCCCAGAAGTTAGGGTCTTTGGGTTTGTCAAACACTAGATTGCTATAATTGACTATTCTGTCTTGTGAGCCTAGCCTTTTCCACTGATCCACTAATCTATTTCTTAGCCAATACCAAATGGTTTTGGTGACTGCTGCTTTATAATATAATTTTAGATCAGGTACAGCTAGGCCACCTTCATTTGATTTTTTTTTCATTAATTCCCTTGAGATTCCCGACTTTTTATTGTTCCATATGAATTTTGTTGTTATTTTTTCTAGATCAATAAAATATTTTCTTGGAAGTCTGATTGGTATAGCACTAAATAAATAGATTAGTTTAGGGAGTATTGTCATCTTTATTATGTTCGCTCGGCCGATCCAAGAGCACTTGATATTTTTCCAATTATTTAAGTCTGACTTTATTTGTGTGGAGACTTTTTTATAATTTTGCTCATATAATTCCTGACTTTCCTTTGGTAGATAGATTCCCAAATATTTTATGGTATCAACAGTTATTCTGAATGGAATTTCTCTTTGTATCTCTTGCTGTTGGGTTTTGTTGGTGATGTATAAAAATGCTGAGGATTTATGGGGATTTATTTTGTAGCCAGCTACTTTGCTAAAATTATGAATTATTTCCAATAGCTTTTTGGTAGAATCTCTGGGGTTCTCTAGGTATACCATCATATCATCTGCAAAAAGTGATAGTTTGGTTTCCTCATTGCCTACTCTAATTCCTTTTATATCTTTCTCGACTCTTATTGCCGAGGCTAGTGTTTCTAATACGATATTAAATAATAATGGTGATAGTGGGCAACCTTGCTTCACTCCAGATCTTACTGGGAAAGGTTCCAGTTTTTCCCCATTGCATATGATGCTTACTGATGGTTTTAAATATATGCTCCTGACTATTTTAAGGAAAAGTCCATTTATTCCTATGCTCTCAAGTGTTTTTATTAGGAATGGATGTTGGATTTTATCAAATGCTTTTTCTGCATCTATTGAGATGATCATGTGGTTTTTGTTTGTTTGGTTATTGATATAGTCAATTATGCTAATAGTTTTCCTAATATTGAACCAGCCCTGCATTCCTGGTATAAATCCTACTTGGTCATAGTGTATTATCCTGGTGACAATTTTCTGTAATCTTTTTGCTAATATTTTATTTAAGATTTTAGCATCAATATTCATTAGGGAGATTGGTCTATAATTTTCTTTCTCTGTTTTCAGCCTACCTGGTTTAGGTATCAGTACCATATCTGTGTCATAAAAGGAGTTTGGTAGGACTCCTTCAATCCCTATTTTTTCAAATAGTTTATATAACATTGGAGTTAATTGTTCTTTAAATGTTTGGTAGAATTCACATGTAAATCCATCTGGTCCTGGGGATTTTTTCTTAGGGAATTGATTGATAGTTTGTTCTATTTCTTTTTCTGAGATGGGACTGTTTAGGATATTTACTTCTTCCTCTGTTAGTTTGGGCAAGCTGTATTTTTGGAGGTATTTTTCTATTTCATTTAAGTTGTCGAATTTATTGGCATAAAGTTGGGCAAAGTAACTCCTAATTATTGCTCTAATTTCCTCTTCGTTAGTGGTGAGTTCTCCCTTTTCATTTTTAAGACTAACAATTTGATTTTCCTCTTTCCTTTTTTTAATCAGATTTACTAAGGGTTTGTCTATTTTGTTGGTTTTTTCATAGAACCAACTCTTAGTTTTATTAATCAATTCAATAGTTTTTTTACTTTCAATTTTATTGATCTCACCTTTTACTTTTAGAATTTCAAGTTTAGTGTTTGACTGGAGGTTTTTAATTTGTTCCTTTTCTAGCATTTTTAATTGCAAACCCAATTCATTGACCTTCTCTTTCTCTATTTTATACAAATAGGCCTCTAGAGATATGAAATTTCCCCTTATTACCGCTTTGGCTGCATCCCATACATTTTGGTATGATGTCTCATTATTATCATTTTCTTGGGTGAAGTTATTAATTATGTCTATGATTTGCTGTTTCACCCAATCATTCTTTAGTATGAGATTATTTAGTTTCCAATTATTTTTTGGTCTACTTCCCCCTGGTTTTTTGTTGAATGTAATTTTCATTGCATCGTGGTCTGAAAAGGATGCATTTACTATTTCTGCCTTACTGCATTTGAGTTTGAGGTTTTTATGTCCTAATATATGGTCAATTTTTGTATAGGTTCCATGAACTGCTGAAAAGAAAGTGTATTCCTTTCTGTCTCCATTACATTTTCTCCAGAGATCTATCATATCTAACTTTTCTAGTATTCTATTTACCTCTTTAACTTCTTTCTTATTTATTTTGTGGTTTGATTTATCTAATTCTGAGAGTGCAAGGTTGAGATCTCCCACTATTATAGTTTTACTGTCTATTTCTTCTTGCAGCTCTCTTAGTTTCTCTTTTAAGAATTTAGATGCTACCCCACCTGGTGCATATATGTTTAATATAGATAGTGCTTCATTATCCATGCTACCCTTTAACAAGATATAGTGCCCTTCCTTATCTCTTTTAATTAGATCAATTTTTGCTTTAGCTTGATCTGAGATCAGGATGGCTACCCCTGCTTTTTTGACTTCACCTGAAGCATAGTAGATTTTGCTCCAACCTTTTACCTTTAACCTGCATGTATCTCCCCGCTTCAGGTGTGTTTCCTGTAAACAACATATTGTAGGATTCTGGCTTTTAATCCATTCTGCTAACAGCTTCCTCTTTATGGGGGAGTTTACCCCATTCACATTTATGGTTAGAATGACCAATTCTGTATTACTTGCCATCTTGTTAACCCCGGTTTATGCTTTTCTCCCTTCTTTCCCCTTTCCCCCCCTTCCCAGTATTAAGCTTGTGAGCACCACTTCCTTCTCACAGATCTCCCTTTTTAGTATCCCTCCTCCCACCTTAGAGTTCCTCCCCCTATCTTACCCCTTTCCCTCCCAGTTCCCGTATTCCCTTCCGCTTAGCTTATTCCTTCCCTTTTCACTTTTCCCTTCTCACTTTTCAATGAGGTGGGAGAAGTTTTACCATAGATTGAATATGTCTTAAGATTTTTCACTTAAAGCCAATTCTGAAGGCAGTAAGATACCACTATATTCATCCCCCTCCATTCTTTCTCTCAGATATAATAGGTTTCCTATGCCTCTTCATGAGATGTACTACCCCCACTTTACCCTTTTTCTGATACAATGTCCTTTCCACATCAATTTCTAGAACAAGGTATACATGTATTCTTTATACATCTATATAGTCGAAATATAGTTCCCAAGATTAATCTTTACCTTTTTAGATTTCTCTTGAGTTCTATATTTGTAGATCAAACTTTTTGTTAAGTTCTGGTTTTTTTCATCAGAAATAGATGAAATTCGCTTACTTCGTTGAATGTCCATCTTCTTCCCTGGAAAAAGATGCTCATTCTCGCTGGGTAAGTTATTTTTGGTTGCATACCAAGTTCCTTAGCCTTTCGGAATATCATATTCCAGGCCCTTCGATCTTTTAATGTGGATGCTGCCAGATCCTGGGTGATCCTTATTGTGGCTCCTTGATACTTGAATTGGGTTTTTCTAGCCGCTTGCAATATTTTTTCCTTCATCTGAGGGTTCTGGCATTTGGCCACTATATTCCTTGGTGTTTTGATTTTAGAATCCCTTTCAGTGGGTGATCGATGAATCCTTTCAATGTTTATTTTTTCCTCTGTTCCTATGACTTCTGGGCAGTTCTCTTTGATAATTTCCTGGAAAATAGTGTCCAGGCTCTTTTTTTCATCATGTTTTTCTGGGAGTCCAATGATTCTCAGATTGTCTCTCCTGGATCTGTTTTCCAGTTCTGTTGTCTTCCCCAGAAGGTATTTCACATTTTTCTCCATTGTTTGATTTTTTTTGGATTTGCTTGACTGATTCTTCTTGTCTCCTCGAGTCATTCAATTCCACTTGTTCAAGTCTGATTTTCAGTGAAGTGTTCTCTTCACTCACTTTTTTAAAATCTTTTTCTAATTGTCCAATTGAGTTCTTTTGTTCTGTGGAATTTTTTTCCATTTCGCCAATTTTGTTTTTTAGAGAGCTGTTTTCTGTTTCCAGTTCACTAATCCTATTTTTCAAGGATTTTACTTCTTTATCCACTCTCTCTTTAACTTTCTCCAGGCTCTTTTGCCAAGCCTCCCTCTCCTTTTCCCAAGCTTCTCTCTCCTTTTGCCAAGCCTCACTCTGCTTTCCCCATTTTTCTTCTAGCTCCCTTGTGAGAGCCTTTTTAATCACTTCTATGAGGTTCATCTGTGCTGAGGAACAGATGGTCTCCTCTTGGTAACTATATGTGGGTTTTTTTCAGTCAAGCATTGATTCAGAGGCTTGTAATGAAGTGGATAGTGAGAGAAAGCGCGGAGCTTATACAACTGTGAGCCTCCTCTCCGCCATCTTAACCCGAGGGTGGATTTTTCAAAGTCATACAAATAGGCATATGTAGAATTTACACAAAATAAACATTTTTTTGGAGGAAGGGGTGGTAGGACCTAATGCACTAGCTTACATAATTGTCGAGAGAATCAAAAGAAATGATGTATGTATTTGTGAATTAGCATCATAATCCAAACCATATCTAAAAATCAAATCCATAATAATTAAGAATGGAGATACAAAATATCAAAGGGTAAGTACAAAATGCATTAAATTACAATTTACTAAATCAAATATTTGTTATACCCCAACTAGGTTCACTGTTCTAGGAGCCAAGGAATTCAAAGACAAAACAATCTTTCCCATGTCCAAGGAACTTACAGTTCACTGGCAAGCATAATATGCAATAATTTTTACAAAGTGGAGGCAGTGGCGACATGGAAAAGATACTAGATTTGAAAGCAGAGGACTTTGATTTTTCTGCTTACTTACTTTGACCTCAAGATCTGTGTGACCCAGTTTCCTCATTTGTAAAGTGAGAGGGAGTACTGGACTAGATAATATAAGTTCTTTTCCAGCTCTCTGTCTGATATAAATTGCAATGTATTTTTCTTTTCTATATTGATCCAAACTAATGCAAGTTCTTTTCTCTAATATTTTTCACTCCATTTTCTCCACATATCATAGTTATTTCTAAATGTTTAGCCCTAGGCCAGAGCATGAAGTAGAATAAAATAAGCATCATCTGCTGTTCCACCTCTGACTTCTGTACTGTCTTTAAACCACTTTTCCATTGTGTTTTACTAAGTGCCGTTTCCCTCATTTTGCCTTCCTGTCAATCACCTATTACAGTTTGCTCTATAATCTTTCTTCACAATGTAAATGACTCTTGATGGCTTTGAGAATTACCTTTTTCAAAAAAGAAAAAAAAGGATTTTAAGGACATTAGGGTCTTCCTCTGAAATCATATCAGTTAATCAGTTCATCAAAGGTGATCTTATTCCAAATAAACACCCAAATACTAAAATGTACTATCATGGTGATATTATATTTTGTATTGTTTGGAATGAGTTCCTAATTCAATTTTTATCTTAACTGCAATAAAGTGCTAGTCTTAGTCAGGAATAGCTGAGTTCAAATTCATTCTCAGACATTTACCCTGTGTCTCCCTGAACAAGGACTTTAAACTTTGCCTCAATTTTCTCCTCTGAAAAATAAGGAAAATAATAACACCTCTCTCCAAAGGGTGTTGTAGGGATCAAATAAAATAATAATTGTAAAAGCACTTAGGACAGTGCCTGGTACATAGTAAACTACACATCCACATATGCTCTCTCTCACACACATTGGCCAACACAATTATTATTTTATTTTTTAATTACCTTTTTTTTTTAATAGCTTTTTATTTACAAGTTATATGAATGGATAATTTTACAGCATTGACAATTGCTAAATCTTTTGTTCCAGTTTTCCCCCTCCTTCCCCCTACTCCCTTCCCTAGATGGCAGGATGACCAGTAGATGTTAAATATATTAAAGTAAAAATTAGATACACAATAAGTATACGTGACCAAACCATTATTTTGCTGTATAAAAAGAATCAGAATCTGAAATATTGTACAATTAGCCTGTGAAGGAAATCCAAAATGCAAGCAGGCAAAAATATAGGAATAGGGAATTCAATGTAATGGTTCTTAGTCATCTCCCAGAGTTCTTTGCTGGGTGTAGCTGGATCAGCTCATTACTACTCCATTGGAACTGATTTGGTTCATCAGAATTGATCATCATATAGTATTGTTGCTGAAGTATATAATGATGTCCTGGCCCTGCTTGTTTCACTCAGCATCAGTTCGTGTAAGCCTCTACAGGCCTTTCTGAAATCATCCTGTTGGTCATTTCTTACTGAACAATAATATTCCATAATATTTATATACCACAATTTATTCAGCCATTCTCCAATTGATGCGCATCTACTCAGTTTCCACTTTCTTGCCACTACAAAGAGGGCTGCCACAAACATTCATGCACATACAGATGCCTTTCTCTTCTTTATGATTTCTTTGGGATATAAGCCCAGTAGTAACATTGCTGGATCAAAGGGTATGCACAGTTTGATAACTTTTTGAGCATAGTTCCAAATTGCTCTCAAGAATGGTTGGATATATTCACAATTCCACCAACAATGTATTAGTGTCCCTGTTTTCTTACATCCCCTCCAACATTCCACATTATCTTTCCCTGTCACTCTAGCCAGTCTGACAAGTGTGTAGTGGTATCTCAGAGATGTCTTAATTTGCATTTCTCTGATTAATAATGACTTGGAGCATCTTTTCATATGGTTATAAATAGTTTCAATTTCTTTATCTGAAAATTGTCTGTTCATATCATTTGACCATTTATCAACTGGAGAATGGCTTGATTTCTTATAAGTTAGAATCAATTTTCTATATATTTTGGAAACGAGTCCTTTATCAGAACCTTTGACTGTAAAAATGTTTTCCCAGTTTATTGTTTTCCTTCTAATCTTGTCTGCATTAGTTTTGTTTGTTAAAAAAAAAAAAAAACTTTTCAATTTGATATAATCAAAATGTTCTATTTTGTGATCAGTAATGATCTCTAGTTCTTCTTTGGTCATAAATTCCTTCCTCTTAAACAGGTCTGAGAGGTAAACTATCCTGTGTTCCTTTAATTTATTTATAATCTCATTCATTATGGTTAGGTCATGAACCCATTTTGACCTTATCTTGGTATACGGTGTTAACTGTGGGTCAAAGTCTAGTTTCTGCCATACTAGTTTCCAATTTTCCCAGCAATTTTTGTCAAACAGTAAGTTCTTATCCCCAAAGCTGGGGTCTCTGGGTTTGTCAAACTCTAGATTGCTATAGTTATTGACTGTTTTGTCCTTTGAACCTAACCTATTCCACTGATCAACTAATCTATTCCTTAGCCAATACCAAATGGTTTTGGTAACTGCTGCTCTATAATATAATTTTAGATCTGGTACAGTTAAGCAACCTTCATTTGATTTTTTTTTTTCATTAGTTCCCTTGAAATTCTTGACTTTTTGTTTTTCCACATGAACTTTGTTGTTATTTTTCTAGGTCATTAAAATAGTTTTTTTTTTTTTTGGAAGGCTGATTGGTATAGCGCTAAACAAATAGATTAGTTTAGGGAGTATTGTCATCTTTATTATATTTGCTCGCCCAATCCAAGAGCATTTAATATTTTTCCAATTGGTTAGATCACACTTAATTTGTGTGAAAAGTGTTTTGTAGTTTTGCTCATAAAGTTTCTGATTTTCCCTTGGCAAATAGATTCCTAAGTATTTTATACTATCAGTAGTTACTTTCAATGCAATTTCTCTTTGTAACTCTGACTGTTGGGTTTTGTTAGTGATATATAAGAATGCTGATGATTTATGTGGGTTTTTTTTGTATCCTACAACTTTGCTAAGGTTATGGATTATTTCTAATAACTTTTTAGTAGAATCTCTGGTGTTCTCTAAGTATACCATCACATCATCAGCAAAGAGTGATAATTTGGTTTCCTCATTGCCTACTCTAATTTCTTTAATCTCTTTCTCAACTCTTATTGCCATTTCTAATACAATATTGAGTAATAACAGTGATAATGGACAACCTTGTTTCACTACTGATTTTATTGCGAATGGTTGCAGTTTGTCCCCATTACATATGATACTTACTGATGGTTTTCTATAGATGCCACTAATTATTTTAAGGAAAATTCCATTTATTTCTATCCTCTCAGGTGTTTTAAATAGGAATGGATGTTGGATTTTATCAAATGCTTTTTCAGCATCTATTGAGATGATGATATGGTTTTTGTTAATTTTTTTTTAATATGGCCAATTATAGTGATAGTTTTCCTAATCTTGAACCAACCTTGCATTCCTGGTATAAACCTACTTGATCATAGTGTATTATCCTGGGGATGATTTTCTGTACTCCTTTTGCTAATATCTTATTTAAGATTTTAGCATCTTTTAGCATCAATATTCATTATGGGGATTGGTCTATAATTTTCTTTCTCTGTTTTCAACCTACATGTTTTAGGTATCAGTACCATGTCTGGGTCATAAAAGGAATTTGGTAGGACTCCTTCATTCCCTAGTTTATCAAATAATTTATATAGGACTTCCGGCCAAGATGGCAGAGAGGAGGCACACAGCTGTGTAAGTTCCATGTTTTCTCTCACTATCAATTTCTTTACAAGCCTCTGAATTAATGCTTGACTGAAAAAAAACCCACAAATAGTTACCAAGAGAAGCGATCCTTGAGATTTGCCAGGAAATGTCTGCTTTTGCTTGAGGGTGGCGAAGGTTTTAGATCAGGCGCAGGCTGAGGGCAGCAGCAGTGAGAGCACGGAAGCAGACTGGAGAGGGGGTGGGGTGTGATTGCAGCCATCTCTGCTGGGAGAGCTTTGCTACAGGACTGGACATTTTGCCCTGGCAGCAAACCAGCAGCCCATCAGTGAAGCTAAAAACACCGGGGGGTGAAGAATACAACCCCAAACAGCTGGAGTCTCTCCAGACCTGGCCACCCCTTCCCCACAGTGTCTCAGCACACTCTCGAAGTCTCAGAGTACAGGCACAGCACAGTCCTTCTAGGGCCTCGCTGCTGGCCCTGCAGTCTGTAGAGGAAGCTCGGTAACACCACCCAGCCCTTCCCCCCCAAAACGCAGATTTCAATTAGGGTTTTTTTTTTTTCTTTTTTTTCTTTGCTAGTTTGTCTTTGATTCTTTGACAAAATGAGCAAAAAATTGAAGAGGACTTTAAAGCTTGACAGCTTCTATACAGATAGAGAGCAGGATTTAGAGTCCTGAGGACTAAATCCTGAGGAGACTAAAAACAGATTGTCCCCAGGTGAATCCCCAAAGGCGGAACTTCATAGAAGAAATTAAAAAGGCTCTCACAAGAGAGCTAGAAGAAAAATGGGAAAAGGAGAGGGAGGATTGGCAAGAGAGTCTGGAGAAGTCATTTAAAGACAGAGTGGATAAAGAAATACAATCATTAAAAAATAGGATTAGTGAACTGGAAACAGAAAATAGCTCTCTAAAAAACAAAATTGGGGAAATGGAAAAAAATTCCATAGAACAAAAGAACTCAGTTGGACAATTAGAATGAGATTTTTTAAAAGTGAGTGAAGAAAATACTTCATTGAAAATCAGAATTGAACAAATAGAATTGAATGACTCGAGGAGAAGAAGAATCAGTCAAGCAAATCCAAAAAAATCAAACAATGGAAAAGAATGTGAAATACCTTCTGGGGAAGACAACAGACCTGGAAAACAGATCCAGGAGAGACAATCTGAGAATCATTGGACTTCCAGAAAAACATGATGAAAAAAAGAGCCTGGACACTATTTTCCAGGAAATTATCAAAGAGAACTGCCCAGAAGTCATAGAAACAGAGGGTAAAATAGACATTGAAAGAATTCATCGATCACCTACTGAAAGGGATTCTAAAATCAAAACACCAAGAAATATAGTGGCCAAATGCCAGAACCCTCAGATGAAGGAAAAAATATTGCAAGCGGCTAGAAAAACCCAATTCAAGTATCAAGGAGCCACAATAAGGATCACCCAGGATCTAGCACCATCCACATTAAAGGATCGAAGGGCCTGGAATATAATATTCCGAAAGATGCATAAAAAATACAAGTATATCTTGTTCTAGAAAGTAGATGTGGAAAGGACATTGTACCAGAAAAAAGGTAAAGTGGGAGTACTACATCTCATGAAGAGGCAAAGGAAACCTATTATATCTGAGAGAAAGAATGGATGGGGATGAATATAGTGGGCATCTTACTGCCTTCAGAATTGGCTTTAAGAGAAAAAATTTAGGCATATTCAATCTATGGTGAAACTTCTCCCACCTCATTGAAAAGTGAGAAGAGAAAAGTGAAAAGGGAAGGAATAAGCTAAGTGGAAGGGAATACGGAAACTGGGAGGGGAAGGGGTAAGATAGGGGGAGGAAATCTAAGGCGGGGGGAGAGAAACTAAAAAGGGAGGGCTGTGAGAAGCAAGTGGTGCTCACAAGCTTAATACTGGGAAGGGGGGAAAGGGGGAAAGAAAGGAGAAAAGCATAAACCGGGGTTAACAAGATGGCAAGTAATACAGAATTGGTCATTTTAACCATAAATGTGAACGAGGTAAACTCCTCCATAAAGAGGAAGCAGTTAGCAGAATGGATTAAAAGCCAGAATCCTACAATATGTTGTTTACAGGAAGCACACCTGAAGCGGGAAGATACATGCAGGTTAAAGGTAAAAGGTTGGAGCAAAATCTACTATGTTTCAGGAGAAGTCAAAAAAGCAGGGGTAGCCATCCTGATCTCAGATCAAGCTAAAGCAAAAATTGATCTAATAAAAAGAGATAAGGAACAGCACTACATCTTGCTAAAGGGTAGCATGGATAATGGAGCAATATCACTATTAAACATATATGCACCAAGTGCTGTAGCATCTAAATTCTTAAAAGAGAAATTAAGAGAACTGCAAGAAGAAATAGACAGCAAAACTATAATAGTGGGAGATCTCAACCTTGCACTCTCAGAATTAGATAAATCAAACCACAAAATAAATAAGAAAGAAGTCAAAGAGGTAAATAGAATACTAGAAAAGTTAGATATGATAGATCTCTGGAGAAAATGTAATGGAGACTGAAAGGAGTACACTTTCTTTTCAGCAGTTCATGGAACCTATACAAAAATTGACCATATATTAGGACATAAAAACCTTAAACTCAAATGCAGTAAGGCAGAAATAGTAAATGCATCCTTTTCAGACCATGATGCAATGAAAATTACATTCAACAAAAAGCCAGGGGAAAGTAGACCAAAAATAATTGGAAATTATATAATCTCATACTAAAAAAGATTGGGTGAAACAGCAAATCATAGACATAATTAATAACTTCACCCAAGAAAACGATAATAATGAGAAATCATAAGAAAATGTATGGCATGCAGCCAAAGCGGTAATAAGGGGAAATTTCATATCTCTAAAGGCCTATTTGGATAAAATAGAGAAACAGAAAGTCAATGAATTGGGCTTGCAACTAAAAATGCTAGAAAAGGAACAAATTAAAAACCTCCAGTCAAACACTAACCTTGAAATTCTAAAAATAAAAGGAGAAATCAATAAAACTGAAAGTTAAAAAAAACTATTGAATTAATTAATAAAACTAAGAGTTGGTTCTATGAAAAAACCAACAAAATAAACAAACGCTTAGTAAATCTGATTAAAAAAAGGAAAGAGGAAAATCAAATAGTTAGTCTTAAACATGAAAAGGGAGAACTCGCCACTAATGAAGAGGAAATTAGAACAATAATTAGGAGTTACTTTGCCCAACTTTATGCCAATAAATTCGACAACTTAAATGAAATAGAAAAATACCTCCAAAAATATAGCTTGCCCAAGTAAATATCCTAAATAGTCCCATCTCAGAAAAAGAAATAGAACAAACTTTCAATCAACTCCCTAAGAAAAAATCCCCAGGACCAGATGGATTTATATGTGAATTCTATCAAACATTTAAAGAACAATTAACTCCAATGCTAAATAAACTATTTGAAAAAATAGGGATTGAAGGAGTCCTACCAAACTCCTTTTATGACACAGACATGGTACTGATACCTAAACCAGGTAGGCTTAAAACAGAGAGAGAAAATTATAGACCAATCTCCCTAATGAATATTTATACTAAAATCTTAAATAAAATATTAGCAAAAAGATTACAGAAAATCATCCCCAGGATAATACACTCTGACCAAGTAGGATTTATGCCAGGAATGCAGGGCTGGTTCAATATTAGGAAAACTATTAGCATAATTGACTATATCAATAACCAAACAAAAAAAATCATATGATCATCTCAATAGATGCAGAAAAACCCTTTGATAAAATCCAACATCCATCCCTAATAAAAACATTTGAGAGCATAGGAATAAATGGACTTTTCCTTAAAATAGTCAGGAGCACATATTTAAAACCGTCAGTAAGCATTATATGCAATGGGAAAAAACTGGAACCTTTCCCAGTAAGATCTGGAGTGAAGCAAGGTTGCACTCTTTGCAGATGATATGATGGTTTACGTGGAGAACCCCAGAAATTCTACTAAAAAACTATTACAAATAATACATAATTTTAGCAAAGTAGCTGGATACAAAATAAATCCCCATAAATCCTCAGTATTTTTATACATCACCAACAAAATCCAACAGGAAGAGATACAAAGAGAAATTCCATTCAGAATAACTGTTGATACCATAAAATATTTGGGAATCTATCTACCAAAAGAAAGTCAGGAATTATATTAGCAAAATTACAAAAAAGTCTCCACACAAATAAAGTCAGACTTAAATAATTGGAAAAATATTAAGTGCTCTTGGATAGGCCAAGCGAATATAATAAAGATGACAATAGTGCCTAAACTAATCTATTTATTTAGTGCTATACCAATTAGACTTCCAAGAAAATATTTTAATGATCTAGAAAAAATAACAACAAAATTCATATGGAACAATAAAAAATCAAGAATCTCAAGGGAATTAATGAAAAAAAAAATCAAATGAAAGTGGCCTAGCTGTACCTGATCTAAAATTATATTATAAAGCAGCAGTCACTAAAACCATTTGGTATTGGTTAAGAATTAGATTAGTTGATCAGTGGAAAAGGTTAGGTTCACAAGTCAGAATAGTCAACTATAGCAATCTAGAGTTTGACAAACCCAAAGATCCTAACTTTTGGGATAAGAATTCATTATTTGATAAAAACTGCTGGGAAAACTGGAAATTAGTATGGCAGAAATTAGGCATGGATCCACACTTAATAGTTTATCTCTCAGACTTGTGGAAGAGAAAGAATTTTGTGACCAAAGATGAACTAGAGACTATTACTGATCACAAAATAGAAAATTTTGATTACATCAAATTAAAAACCCTTTGTACAAACAAAACTAATGCAAACAAAATTAGAAGGGAAGCAACAAACTTGGAAAACATTTTCACAGTTAAAGGTTCTGATAAAGGCCTCATTTCCAAAATATATAGAGAACTGACTCTAATTTATAAGAAATCAAGCCATTCTCCACTTGATAAATGGTCAAAGGATATGAACAGACAATTTTCAGAAGATGAAATTGAAACTATTACCACTCATATGAAAGAGTGTTCCAAATCATTATTGATCAGAAAATTGCAATTTAAGACAACTCTGAGATACCACTACACACCTGTCAGATTGGCTAAGATGACAGGAAAAAAATAATGATGAAAGTTGGAGGGGATGCGGGAAAACTGGAACACTGATGCATTGTTGGTGGAGTTGTAAATGAATCCTACCATTCTGGCTAGCAATCTGGAATTATGCCCAAAAAGTTATCAAATTGTGCATACCCTTTGATCCAACAGTGTTTCTATTGGGCTTATATCCCAAAGAAATACTAAAGAAAGGAAAGGGACCTGTATGTGCCAAAATGTTTGTGGCAGCCCTGTTTGTAGTGGCTTGAAACTGGAAATTGAATGGATGCCCATCAATTGGAGAATGGCTGGGTAAATTGTGGTATATGAATGTTATGGAATATTATTGTTCTGTAAGAAATGACTAGCAGGATGAATACAGAGAGGCTTGGAGAGACTTACATGAACTGATGCTAAGTGAAATGAGCAGAACCAGGAGATCATTATATACTTTGACAACGATATTATATGAGGATGTATTCTGATAGAAGTGAATTTATTTGACAAAGAGAAGATCTACTTCAGTTTCAATTGATCAATGATAGACAGAAGCAGCTATAACCAAAGAAAGAACACTGGGAAGTGAATGTAAACTTTTTGCATTTTTTTTCTTCCCAGGTTATTTTTTACCTTCTGAATCCAATTCTCCCTGTGCAACAAGAGAACTGTTCAGTTCTGCAAACATATATTGTATCTAGGATATACTGCAACATATCTAACATATATAGGACTGCTTGCCATCTAGGGGAGGGGGTGGAGGGAGGGAGGAGAAAAATTGTAACAGAAACGAGTGCAAGGGATAATGTTGTAAAAAAAATTACCCTGGCATGGATTCTGTCAATATAAAGTCAGTATAAAATAAAATAAAATAAAATATAAAAAAAAAAGAAAAGAAATTCAAGGGAGCTAATGAAAAAAAAAAAAAAGAAAAGAAATGAAGGTGACCTAACTGCACCTGATGTAAAACTACAATATAAAGCAGCAGTCACCAAAAACCATTTGGTATTGGCTAAGAAATAGACAAGTGGATCAGTGGAATAGGTTAGGTTCAAAGGACCAAATAATCAATAACTACAGCAATCTAATGTTTGACAAACCCAAAGACCCTAACTTTTTGGATAAGATTTCACTATTTGACAAAAGCTGCTGGGAAAATTGGAAATTAGTATAGCAGAAACTAGGCATGGATCCACACTTACACAGTACACCAAGGTAAAATTAAAATGGGTTCATGATTTAAGCATAATGGGATTATAAATAACTTAGAAAAACATAGGATAGTTTACTTCTGAGACATGTGGAAGAGGAAGAAATTTGTAACCAAAAAAGAACTAGAGATCATTATTGATCACAAAATAGAAAATTTTAATTACATCAAGTTAAAAAGCTTTTGTACAAACAAAACTAATTCAGATAAGATTAGAAGGGAAGGAATAAACTGGGAAAACATTTTTACATTTAAATATTATGATAAAGGCCTCGTTTCCAAAATATAGAGAGAATTGAGTCTAATTTATAAGAAATCAAGCCATTTTCCAATTGATAAATGGTCAAAGGGTATGAACAAGACAATTTTCATATGATAAGTATTTCTACTCATTTGAAAAGGTGTTCCAAATCGTTACTGATCAGAGAAATGCAAATCAAGACTACTCTGAAATACCATTACACCCCATCAGATTGGCTAAGATGACAAGAAAAGATAATGGCAAATGTTGGAAGGAATGTAGGAAAATTGAGACACTGATGCATTGTTGGTGGTATTATGAATGGATCCAACCATTCTAGAGAGCAATTTGGAAGTGTGCTCAAAAAGTTATCAAACTGTGCATATCCTTTGATCCAGAAGTGTTACTACTGAGCTTATATCCAAAGAGATATTAAAGAAGGGGTAGGGACCTGTATGTGTAAAAAAAAAATATTTATAGCAGCCCTTTTCCTAGTGGCTTGAAACTAGAAATTCAATGGATTACCATTATTTGGAGAATGGCTAATTAAATCATGGTATATGAATGTTATGAAATATTATTGTTCTGTAAGAAATGACTAGCAGGACCATTATTATTCAATATTGTATTAGAAACACTAGCCTCTGCAATAAGAGTCGAGAAAGAGATTAAAGGAATTAGAGTAGGCAATGAGGAAACCAAATCTTTACAGATGATATGATGGTATACCTAGAGAACCCCAGAGATTCTACTAAAAGGCTATTAGAAATAATTCATAATTTTAGCAAAGTAGCAGGATACAAAATAAATCCCCATAAATCCTCAGCATTTTTATACACCACCAACAAAATCCAAGAGCAAGAGATACAAAGAGAAATTCCATTCAAAATAACTGTTGATAGCATAAAATATTTGGGAATCTATCTACCAAAGGAAAGTCAGGAATTATTTGAGCAAAATTACAAAAAAGTTTTCACACAAATAAAGTCAGACTTAAATAATTGGAAAAATATTAAGTGCTCTTGGATAGGCCAAGCAAATATAATAAAGATGACAATACTCCCTAAACTAATCTATCTATTTAGTGCTATACCAATCAGACTTCCAAGAAAATATTTTAATGATTTAGAAAAAATAAGAACAAAATTCATATGGAACAATAAAAAGTCGAGAATCTCAAGGGAATTAATGAAAAAAAAAATCAAATGAAGGTGGCCTAGCTGTACCTGATCTAAAATTATATTATAAAGCAGCAGTCACCAAAACCATTTGGTATTGGCTAAGAAATAGATTAGTTGATCAGTGGAAAAGGTTCGGTTCACAAGACAGAGTAGTCAACTATAGCAATCTAGTGTTTGACAAACCCAAGGAATCTAACTTTTGGGATAAGATTTCATTATTTGATAAAAACTGCTGGGATAACTGGAAATTAGTATGGCAGAAATTAGGCAAGGACCCACACTTAACACCATATGCCAAGATAAGATCAAAATGGCTCCATGATCTAGGCATAAAGAACGAGATTATAAATAAATTCGAGGAACATAGGATAGTTTATCTCTCAGACTTGTGGAGGAGAAAGAAACTTGTGACCAAAGATGAACTAGAGACCATTACTGATCATAAAATAGAAAATTTTGATTATATCAAATTAAAAAGCCTTTGTACAAACAGAACAAATGCAAACAAGATTAGTAGGGAAGCAACAAACTGGGAAAACATCTTTACAATTAAAGGTTCTGAAAAAGGCCTCATTTCCAAAATATATAGAGAACTGACTCAAATTTATAAAAAATCAAGCCATTCTCCAATTGATAAATGGTCAAAGGATATGAACAGACAATTTTCAGATGATGAAATTGAAACTATTACCACTCACATGAAAGAGTGTTCCAAATCACTATTGATCAGAGAAATGCAAATTAAGATAACTCTGAGATATCACTACACACCTGTCAGATTGGCTAAGATGACAGGAAAAAATAATGATGAATGTTGGAGGGGATGCGGGAAAACGGGGACACTGATGCATTGTTGGTGGAGTTGTGAATGAATCCAACCATTCTGGAGAGCAATCTGGAATTATGCCCAAAAAGTTATCAAATTGTGCATACCCTTTGATCCAGCAGTGTTTCTATTGGGCTTATATCCCAAAGAAATACTAAAGAAGTGAAAGGGACCTGTATGTGCCAAAATGTTTGTGGCAGCCCTGTTTGTAGTGGCTTGAAACTGGAAATTGAATGGATGCCCATCAATTGGAGAATGGCTGGGTAAATTGTGGTATATGAATGTTATGGAATATTATTGTTCTGTAAGAAATGACCAGCAGGATGAATACAGAAAGGCTTGGAGAGACCTACATGGACTGATGCTAAGTGAGATGAGCAGAACCAGGAGATCATTATACACTTCGACAACAATATTGTATGAGGATGTATTCTGATGGAAGTGGATTTCTATGACAGAGACCTAACTGAGTTTCAATGGATAAATGATGGACAGAAACAGCTACACCCAAAGAAGGAACACTGGGAAACGAATGTGAACTATTTGCATTTTTGATTTTCTTCCTGAGTTATTTTTACCTTCTGAATCCAATTCTCCCTGTGCAACAGGAGAACTCTTTGGTTCTGCAAATATGTATTATATCTAGGATATACTGCAACATATTTAACATGTATAGGACTGCTTGCCATCTTGGGGGGGGTGGAGGGAGAGAGGGGAAAAAATCAGAACAGAAGTGAGTGCAAGGGATAATGTTGTAAAAAAAATTACCCTGGGATGGATTCTGTCAATACAAAGTTATTATTAAATAAAATAAAATTTAAAAAAAAAAAGAAATGACTAGCAGGATGAATATAGAGAGACTTGGAGAGTCTCTGGACTGAGATTAACATGGACTGAGGTTAAGTGAAATGAGTAGAACCAGGAGATCATTATACACTTCAACAATATTGTTTGAGGATTAATTCTGATGGAAGTGGCTGTCTTCAGCAATGAGAGGATCCAATTGAGTTCCAATTGATCAGTGATGAACATAACCAGTTACACCCACTGAAAGAACACTGCAAATGAGTGTGGACCACAACATAGCATTCACCCTATTTCTGTTGTTTGCTTGCATTTTTGTTTTTCTTCCCAGGTTATTTTTACCTTTCTAAATCTGATTTTTCTTCTGTAACACAAGAACTGTATAAATATGTACACATATATTGTATCTAATATATCCTTTAATATGTTTAACATGCACGACACTGCCTGCCTTCTAGGGGTGAGGGTGCAGTTAAGGAACGTGAAAGTTGGAAAAGTTTGCAATGTGAAAATTACCCATGCATATGTTCTGCCAATAAAAAGGTATAATAATATAAATAAATAAATAAATAATTTATATAGCAGTGGGGCCAATTGTTCTTTAAATGTTTGGTAGAATTCACATGTAAATCTATCTGGTCCTGGGGATTTTTTCTTAGGGAGTTGATTAATTGCTTGTTCTATTTCTTTTTTCTGAAATGGGACTATTTAAGCAATTTACTTCCTCCTCTATTAATCTGGGAAGCCTATATTTTTGGAGATAGTCATCTATTTCATTAGGTTATCAAATTTATTGGCATAAAGTTGGGCAAAGTAACTCCTTATTATTTCTCTAATTTCCTCTTCTTTGGTGGAAAATTCTCCCTTTTCATTTTTAAGACTACTAATTTGATTTTCCTCCCTCCTTTTTCTAATCAGATTTACCAAAAGCTTATCTATTTTATTGTTTTTTTTTTATAGAACCCAACTCTTAGTTTTATTTATTAGTTCAATAGTTTTTTTGTACTTTCAATATTATTAATTTCTCCTTTTAATTTTAGAATTTCAAATTTAGTATTTGATTGGGGGGCTTTACTTTGATCTTTTTTTAGCTTTTTTAATTGCAAGCCCAATTCATTGATTTTCTCTTTCTCTATTTTATTCAAGTAAGCCTCTAAGGATATAAAATTTCCTCTTATTACCGCTTTGGCTGCATCCCACAAATTTTGGTATGATGTCTCATCATTGTCATTATCTTGAGTGAAATTATTAATTCACAATTATTATTTTAAAAAAATAATAAATCCTAGCTCAGATAAATGATTTTTTTTTTTGCTCAGGTAATTGGGGTTAAGTGACTTGCCCAAGGTACACAGCTAGGAAGTGTTAGATATCTGAAGCCAGATTTGAAATCAGGTCCTCCTGACTTTGGGGCTGATGCTCTATCCAATGCGCCACCTAGATACCCCCAAAAATATCTTTTAAAAACAGAAAAACATAATTTACCTCATCAACAAATCTGAGTTAAACCTGTTTAGCATTCTTGTGTATCAGGTTTAAATCTCATCGCACTCACTAAAAAAAGTAATCAATACATTAGAAATCATGACAAACAATTGTATATTTTCCATACTGCAAAACAATAATAACAAAAAAAAAAAAAAACAAGAAAAATAAAGTAAGAAATTATCCTTCAATTTGCACTCAGAGTTGCACATTTTCCTCTAAGTAAATAGCATTATTTTAATCATGAGTATTGGATCATTGGGTTAATCAGCATATCCAAATCTTCCAGAGTTGACTATCATTATAATATTATGATTACTGTGTACAGTGATATCCTTTTTCTTCTCACTTTACTTTGATTCATTTATATAGGTGTTGCCATATTACTTTTTTGTAAACCAATCTCCCTTCCCCAGTTATTTCTTATAGCATGATAACACTATATCATAATTATATCATCCATTTGTCCCAAATCCTGTTAACACTTTATAAAAGTTGTGATTGCCACTTAACAATCAAGATCTGTTATGTTGCCAAAAAAAAAAAAAAGTGTTCCCAATCCTTACCTTCTCTTTTTCCCTGCTACTATTCACTTTTCAGAATCCGAGGAGAATGAACATTTTAATCAACAGAGTTGTTTCTCTTCACCTTTCACTAACATTATCTAAATCAGCTTTTATAATGCTAATATACATTTTAAACAAATAGTTGAAGTGATTGCATTTCAGGTTATTATAGGAAAATTCTTATTCGAGCATCTTAAAAACCAATAATAATTTTATTTTTTATATTTTTAAACATATTTCCCTGATATTATATATACTAAATAGACAAATAGTTACCTACATTTAGTTTAATTACAAGCCAAATTGTTTTAAGTAACTCAATAATTAACTACATTTGAGATGTCAGTCTTAGTCTTAAGAATCATCCCTTTTAGGCTATGAGGATAGCCTTTGGTCTTGTCATTGAGAAGTCATAGAAAAAGCCCAATCAAAGAAAAACTTGGCATTCCCCCCCCAAAAAAAATGATGAAGAAACAGAAAAAGAAAAACAGAAAAGAAATGCAAAACAAAATGAATCAAAACAAAAGAGAACATGGTCATGTGCCCAGCAGAACACAAGGGAGGATTCAAAATATATAACAACAATTAACCAGATGAAGAAAGTATAAATATTAGAAGAAATAATATTCATGATTGTCCATCTTTCCTTTACTTCCTTTTAAATCTTTTGTTCTCTGTTGCACACCTTATTTACTTTATTCTTTTCCCCTTCTATCATTTCCCTCCACCCCCAAGTAGGCATTAGTTAATAAAAGATATATTTATATATACATATGTAGATATATAAATATATATGCATA
Organism: Antechinus flavipes; assembly: GCF_016432865.1. Lineage (NCBI taxonomy): Eukaryota > Metazoa > Chordata > Mammalia > Dasyuromorphia > Dasyuridae > Antechinus > Antechinus flavipes. The sequence goes on from NC_067398.1 coordinate 275,549,064, forward strand.
CATATACAAATACCATATATATACATATACATATATATGTGTGTGTGTGTATGTGTGTATACCCACACACACACATACACACACACACACATACACACATCTTTTCTATTCCTGCTACCTCTTTCATTAAAATCTGCTCTATAATTGACTCACTATTACTTAACTTCTCCTTACCCTGGGATCCCTTCCTTGTCTTCTTCCCTCACCCTTTGCTTCCCCATCCACACATCCATCCCCCTTTATTTCTTTCTTTTTTTTTTTTTTTTAGAAAAAAGCTGTATTTATTTTATTATCTTTTATTAGAGCCTTTTATTTTTCAAAACTTATGAGTGGACAATTCTTCAACAATTAGCTCTTGTAAAGCTTTATGTTCCAGTTATCTTCCCTTTCCCCTACACCCTCCCCTAGATGGCAAGTAGTCTAATATATGTTAAACATAGTAGAAATATATGTTAAGTTCAATATATGCACACATATTTATACAATTATTATCCTGCAAAATAAAAATCACATCAAACCAGTAAAAAAAGAAAGAAACAAAATAAAATGCAAACAAAGAACAAGAGTGAAAATGCTATGTTGTGAATAACACTCAATTCCCACAGTCCTCTCTCTGGGTATAAATTCTCTCTTCATCACTGAACAATTGGAACTGGTTTGAATCATCTCATTGTTGAAGAGAGCCATTTCCATCAGAATTCATCATTGTACAATCTTGTTGTTGCCATGTATCATTATATCTTCCGGTTCTATTTATTTCACTTAGCTCATGCAAGTCTCTCCAGACCTCTCTGAAATCATCCTGCTGGTCCTTTCTTACAGAACAATAATATTCCATAACAGTCATATGCCACAATTTATTCAGCCATTTTCCAACCGATGGGCATCCATTCAGTTTCCAGTTTGTATGAAAACTTTTTAACTTAATATGATCAAAATCATCTATTTTGGGATAAATAATGATCTCCAGTTCCTCTTGGGTCATAAATTCCTCCCTTCTCCACAAATCTGAGTGGTAAACTATCCAATGTTCATCTAATTTGTTTATGCTATCATTTTTATGTTAGATCATGAACCTATTTCAACCTTATCTTGCTATATGGGGTTAGATATGGGTCAATGCCAACTTTCTGCTATACCAGTTTTCAGTTTTCCCAGCAGTTTTTGTCAAATAGTTTATAATAATCCCCAAAGGTGGGTCTTTGGGTTTGTCAAATTCTAGACTACTATAGTTATTGACTATTTTGTCCTGTAAACCTATTCCATTGATTGAAAACTCTATTTCTTAGGCAGTATCAAATAGTTTTGATGATTGCTGCTTCATAATATAGTTTTAAATCTAGTACAGTTAGGTAAACTTCATTTGCATTTTTTTTCATTAATTCCCTTGAAATTCTTGACCTTTTTTTCTTTTGGATGAATTTTGTTGTTATTTTTTGTAGTAAGTAAAATAGTTTCTTGGAAGCTTGATTGGTATAGCACTAAATAAATGATTAGTTTAGGTAGTACTATCATCTTTATTATATTCACTCAACCTGTCCAAGCGCACTTGATATTTTTCCAATTGTTTAGATTTGACTTTATTTGCATTTTGTAATTTTGCTCATATAGTTTCTGACTTTTACTTGTTAGTGATGTATAAAAAAGCTAATGATTTATGTGGATTTATTTTGTATCCTGCAATTTTGCTAAAGTTGTGGATTATCTCTAATAGTTTTTGTTTTTGTTTTTGTTTTTTTTAGTTTACTCTATAGGGTTCTCTAAGTATTCCATCATATCATTTGTAAAGAGTAATAATTTAGTTTCCTCATTATATACTCTAATTAGTTTAAACTCTTTTTCTTCTTTTATTGCCAAAGCCAGCATGTCTAATACAATATTGAATAGTAATAGTGAAAGTGGGCAACATTGTTTCACAACTGATCTTATTGGGAATGCTTCCAATTTATTCCCATTACATATGGTGCTTGCTGATACTTTTAAAAAAGATGCTACAGAATATTTTAAGGAAAAGTCCATTTATTCCTATATTCTTTAATGTTTCTCATAGGAATGGGTGTTGGATTTTATCAATTTTTTCTGCATCTATTGAGATAATCATATGTTTTTTTTCTTACTATAGTTACTGATAAAGTCAATTATGCTAATGATTTTCCTAATATTGAACCAGCCCTGCATTTCTGGTATAAAACCAAGTATTGGCCATGATGTATTATCCTGGGGATGATTTTCAGTAATCTCTTTGCTAATATTTTATTTAAGATTTTTCCTTCAATATCCATTAGGGGGATTGGTTTATGATTTTCTTTCTCTGTTTTCATCCTACCTGGTTTAGGTATCAGTACCATGTCTGTGTCATAAAAGGAATTTGGTGGGACTCCTTCAATCTGGATTTTTTCAAATAGTTTATATAGTTAATTGTTATTTAAATGTTTGGTAGAATTCTCATGTAAGTCCATCTGGCCTGGGAGATTTTTTTTTTTAGGGTGTTGATTAATAGCTTGTTCTGTTTCTATTTCCAAAATGGGACTATTTCAGTAATTTATTTCCTCTTCTCTTAATCTATGCAATCTATATTTTTGTAGGTATTGCTCCATTTCATTTAGATTATCAAATTCATTAGTATAAAGTTGGGCAAAATAACTCCTAATTATTGCTCTAATTTTCTCTTCATTGGGAGAAAGTTCTCCTTTTTCAATTTTGAGTGTAATAATTTAATTTACCCCTTTCCTTTTTTTAAACAAATTAAATTAAAATTTATCTATTTTGTTTTTTTTCTCTTAAAACTAACACAGTATTATTTAATATATTTTTTTTTTACTTTCAATGTTATTAATCTCTTTTATTTTTATCATCTCAAGTTTGGTATTTGAACGGGGGGGGTGTTGTAATTTGTTCTTTTTCTAGCTTTTTTGTTGTTGTTGTTGTTGCAAGCCCAATTCATGGATCTTCTCTTTCTCATTTTTTGCAAGTAAGCCTCTAGCATATAATATTTTTTTTTCTTATTATCTCTTTGGCTGCATCCCACAAATTTTGGTATGTTGTCCCATTATCATCATTCTCTTGGATTAAATTATTAACTGTCATTTGCTGTTTCATCCATTCATTCTTTAGAATGAGATTATTTAGTTTCCAATTACTTTTTGGTCTATTTTCCTCTGGCCTTTTATTAAATGTAATTTTCATTTCATTGTGATCTGGGGGAAAAATGCACTTGCTATTTCTGCCTTTCTGCATCTGATTTTAAGATCTTTATGTCCTAATATATGGTCAATTTTTGTATAGATTCCATGAACTTCTGAGAAGAAAATGTACAGTTTTCTGTCTCCATTCATTTTTTTTCCAAAGATCTATCATATCTAACTTTTCTAGTATTCTATTTACACTCAACTTCTTTTTTATTTATTTTGTGGTTATAATTTTGATGTCTATTTCTTCTTGCAGCTCTCTTAAGTTCTCCTTTAGAAATTTAGATGGTATGCTATTTTGTGCATTTTTTTTAGTATTGATATTGTTTCATTATCTATGGTACCCTTTAGCAAGATATAGTTTCTTTCCTTATCTCTTTTTATTAGATAAATGTTTGTTTTTGCTTGATCTGAGATCAGGATGTCTATCCCTGCTTGTTTTTACTTCACTAGAAATATAATAGATTCTATTATAGCCTTTTCCCTTTACTCTATATGTATCCCATGTGTTTTTTGAAAGGAAAAAAAAAGAAAAAAAACCATATTATAGATTTCTGGCTTTTAATCCAGTCTGCTATCTATTTCCACTTTTTGGGAGAGTTCACCCCATTCACATTTATGGCTAAAACTACTCATTCTGTATTTCCTGTCATTTTATTTACACTTAATTATACTTTTCTCTCTCCTTTTTCCCTTTCCTTCCTCCCCAATATTTTACTTATGAGCACCACTTGTCTCAAGTAGCGCTTCCCCTTTAGAGTCCCTTTCCCTTTCTTAAATTTTTAGCCTACTATTTCTCTTTTCCCTTCTATTTTCCTAATATTTCCCTTTTCTTTTTTCCCCTCCCACTTTCCCATAAGATTAGACAAGTTTTTCTGTGCAAAAAAATATGCCTAATATTCTCTCTGATGATAGAGAGGTTCACACAATATTCATCACCCTCTCTTCTTTCCCTCAATTATAATAGTTTTTTTTTTTTTTTGCCTCTTCTTCAGATGTAATTTCCCTCATTTTACCTCTACTTTCCCCTTTTTTCCAGTACATTCCCCTTTCCACTTCTAGTTTCTTTTTTTACCAGTAAAATATTAGTAAAATCAAATTATACATGCACTCTATGTATACCCATAACAGAAATACTATTCTCAAGATTTATTCTCTTTTTATCTTTTTATGCTTATCTTGAGTTCTTTATTTAGAGGTCAGTTTTTTTTTTTGTTGTTGTTGTTTGTTTGTTTGTTTGTTTGTTTGTTTTAGTTCTAGTCTTCTCATCAGATACACATGGAATTCATCTGTTTCATTGAAGGTTCATCTTTTTCCCTAAAAGAAAAGGCTCAGTTTAGTGGGGTGGTTTGTTCTTGGCTGCATTCCAAGTTCCTTTGTCTTTTGGAATGTCAGGTACCAGGCTTTTTGATCCTTTAAGGTGGTAGCTGCTAAGTCCTGGGTGATCTCTATTGTGGCTCCTCAGTATTTGAATTTTTTTTTTCCTGGCTGTCTGCAATATTTTTTCCTTGGTCTGATAGTTCTGAAATTTAGCCACAATATTCCTTGGAATTTTATTTTTGGGGTCTCAGGAGGTGTTCAGTTAATTTTTTCAGTGACTATTTTACCTTTTGATTCCATGACATCAGGGGAATTTTCTTTCATTCCACTGTCTATTTTGTAATGAACTTTCTTCAGATAATTTCTGTGTTGCCTTTTCCATACCCTCTTGCAAAGTTCTAATTTCCTTTCCCCATTTTTTCTTCTAGTTCTGTTTTAAGATCTTTTTAAATTTCTTCTAGGGGAGCCTTATGTGATGGGGGGGGGTAATTTATATCTCCCTTTGTTGCTTCATCTGGAGAGATCTGCTTTTAATCTCCTCAGGGTTTTAAATCTGTTCTTCTCCTTCACCATAAAAACTATCTATGATGAGTTATTTTTGTTTTTTTACTATTTTTTTTAAAGTTGAGATCTGCTTTTTGGGCAAGGGAGATTATCCCAGATTGTCTACAAATGGCAGCGGCTGCACTGAGTCCATGCTGACTTCCAATGTTGGGCAAGTATGGCCAGGTCCCATTAAATTCTGGCATTTAGGGATTCACTATTTTCAATTTTGTGTATGTCTGGTGCAGAACCCACCACCCTGGATCTGCACTGCCTGCACTGGCATCTGTTCTTGGCCTATTTGTGCTTGGCTCATCTCCCTCATTCCCCAATTGAAACAGACTTTCTCTGGTGATCCTCAAAATAATTTTCTGCTGGTAATTTGTTACACTTCCAATATTTTTGGGTTCTGTCAGTCCAGAACCAATTCAGAGGTTGAAGTTGGTAATTAGTGTGAGAGTCATGGGAAAAATTCAGAAAGAAATGTGTGTCCTCTCCACTACCTTAGGTCTGTCCTCATCATCATAGCTTTCAATGGTCAGAGATGTTTTTGGTTGTCTGCTCATTTTCCTAGCCTAGTGCATGGCTTTTAACTTTTTGTTAAAGCAGGGCTCTGTTTCCAGGGAAGAGAATGTATTGTCCCAAGATCCACAGGTTTTGTGAAGCAATTTTCAGAAATCCTTCTAGGAATCTGACCACAAGCACTCTTTACTGCCCTGGAGCTGTTAGGCATGTACTTGCCCCATTTTAACAGTAAGAGCTAGTCTGCTAAAGCAATAGAGTTCTACTTTGCTGATGCTCAGGTCTGGGATTGGGGATGGGGCTGTGCTTGTGTGACCTGTACTGGGACTGCACACCCTCTTGCCACAGATCCTCCAAACTCCAAGTCTCCATGATGTTCCTGGGTCAAGAGATCCAGAACCCTACTGCTAATTCAGAGATCCAACCTCACTGATGCTGATGTCAGACTGGGGATGAAGTTGGGGCTGAATCTGAGGCCAGGACTTAGATGGTGCATCCTGTACTGGGATTACATGCTAGACATTCACTCTGGTTTCACAACCTTTGGGATTATATGCTAGATAGTCACTCTGGTTTCACAACCTTTTCTGCCGATTTTCCAAATCCTCTTTGGTGTCTCTGACCTGAGAAGTCTGAAAGCCACCAGTTACTACAGCTGTTTGAGAGACTGGACTAGGGTTGGGTCTCAGTCCAGGGCTGGGACAGGGATTGTGCAGATACAATCTTCATGGGAAAATGCTGGACTCCCACCCTGTTCTCATAGATCTTTTCTGCTGATCTTCTAAATTGCCTTCAGCTGGAAAATGTTTGAGTCCACTTTTTTGGGTTAATGATGGTCAAAAATTTGCTTTGAGTCATTATTTAAAGAAATTTGGAGAAGTTTCAAGGAGAAGTTGGATGATTTACTGCCTTCACTCTGCCATCTTGGTTTTTGCCTCTTCCTATTCGTTAATAATTAATGAGAAAAGTGAATGTTAATGATACTGTTTGAGGATGTATTCTGATGGAAGTGGATCTCTTTGTTAAAGAGAGCTAATTCAGTTTCAATTGATCAAGGATGGAAAGAACTACACCCAAAGAAAGAACACTGGGAAATGAATGTAAACTGCTTGCATTTTTGTTTTTCTTCCTGGGTTATTTATACCTTCTGAATCCAAATCTCCCTGTGCAACAAGAAAACTGTTCAGTTCTACACACATATATTGTATCTAAGATATACTGTAACCTATTCAACATGTAAAGGACTGCTTGCCATCTGGGGGAGGGGGTGAAGGCAGGGAGGGGAAAAATTGGAACAGAAATGAGTGCAAGGAATAATGCTATAAAAAATTACCCTGGCATGTGTTCTATCCATAAAAAGTTATTTAAAAAAAAGAAGAAAAGAAAAGTGAATGTTACCATGAAAAGAATTTTGTTGAAGAGCTGGCCTTCCTGCCATTTTTTTCCAAACCACCCTCAGCCTTGGTCAATTTAGACAAATTATCTGCCTTTACTCAAATCTGAAATAATGGGATTTAATTCATCTTAGATTGAATTCTTTGATGCTTGTAATTACTTCCACCTTGTTTCACCATTGGTGTTTCATTAATGTTGTGTTTTGGTCCCATGTCACTGATCTCTTTTTTCAACTTCCTGTGTTGTCTTCAGGTGAAAGAATATCATGTCTTAATAGTGGTTTTATTGACTTTGGCCCCCCAGGATTTAATTTGAGAGGTTAAAGTTGTTTGGTAATGAGTTCTTAGGAGAGCTCAAATCTCTACTTCATCATCCTGGTTCAGATGACCCCTTGTAACCATCAATTTATAGGTACATTGAGCGTTGAAAATCTCATGTTTCAAAATTTCACCTCCTTCCTCGCACCTCCTCCCCTAGATGGCAGGAAATCCAATATATGTTAAATATGGTAAAATATATGGCAAACCTAATATATGTATACATATTTATATAGTTATCTGGCTGCACAAGAAAAATCAGATCAAGAAGGAAAAAAAATTGAGAAAGAAAACAAAATGCAACAAACAACAACAAAAAAAAAGTGTGAAAATGCTATCTTGTGATCTACATTCAGTTCCTACAATCCTCTCTCTGGATGAAGATGGCTCTCTTCATCACAAGATTATTGGAACTGATCTGAATTACCTCATAACATTGAGATGGAAAGAGTCACGTTCATCAGAATTGATCATAGTATAATCATTTTGTTGCCATGTACAATAATCTCCTGATTTTGCTCATTTGGCTAAGCATCTGTTCATGTAAATCTCTTCAGGCCTGTTTAAAATCATCCTGCTAATCATTTCTTACAGAACAATGACATTCCCTAACATTCATGTACCATAACTTATTTAGTCATTCTACAATTGATGGGCATCCACCAAGTTCCAGTTTCTTGCTACTACAGAAGGGGGTGCCACAAATGCTTTTACACATGTCCCTGCTTTAAGATCTTTCTGGGATATAAGCATAGTAGAAACATTGCTGGATCAAAGGGTATGCAGTTTGATAATTCATTTAGCATAGTTCCAAATTACTCTCCAGAAAGCTTGGATCTGTTTAAAATTCCACCAATAGTGTATTAGTGTCCCAGTTGCCCACAAATCCTCCCACATTGATCATTATATTTTTTCTGTTATGTTAGCCAATCTGAGAGGTGTATATCTCAGAATTGTCTTAATTTGCATTTCTCTGATCAATACTGATTTAGAGAACCTTTTCAAAATTACTAGAAATAGATTCAATATCTTCATCTGAAAATTATCTGTTTATAACCTTTCACTTTTTATCAATTGGAGTATTGCTGGAATTCTTATAAATTTTAGATAATTCTCTATATATTTTAGAAATAAGGCCTTTATCAGAACCCTTATAGGTTAAAAAAAAAAGTTTCCCAATTTATTGCTGCCCTTCTGATCTTGTCTGAATTTGTTTTGTTAGTACAAAACTTTTCAACTTAATGTAATCAAAACTATCTATATTCAATAATGAGTTTGAGCTCTTTTGTGGTCACAAATTCTTTTCTTCTCCATAGATCTGAGAGGTAAACTATCATATGGCCTTCTAACTCCCTGTAATATCACTATTTATGTCTAAATCATGGACCCATTTTCTCCTTATCTTGGTATACGGTGTTAAGTGTGAATCAATGCCTAATTTTGGTCATATCAGTTTCCAATTTTCCCAGCAGATTTTTATCAGATATTAAGTTCTTATCCCAAAAGATGGGATTCTGGGGTTTGTCAAACACAATTGCTATGCTTATTGATTATTTTGTCCTGTGAACCTAACCTATTCCACTGGTCGACTACTCTATTTCTTATTCAGTACCAAATGGTTTTGATGACCACAGCTTTATAATTAGTTTTAGATCTGGTACAGCTAGGCCACATTCATTGACATTTTTTCTTTTCATTAACTCCCTTGAATTTCTTGATGTTTTGTTCTTCCTGATTAACTTTACTATTTTTTTTTCTACATCTATAAAATAATTTCTTAGGAGTTTGATTTGTATGCACTAAATAAATAGATAAATTTAGGTAGTGTTGTCACTATTATAACACTCCATCAGCTTATCCATGAGCACTTGATATTTTTCCAGTTGTTTAGATCTGACTTTATTTGTGTAGAAAGTGTTTTGTAGTTCTGTTTATATAGTTCCTGACTTTCCCTTGACAGGTAAATTCCCAAATATTTTATATCATCAATGGTTATTTTAAATGGAATTCCTCTTTGTATCTCTTCCTGCTGGACTTTTTAATAATATGTAAAAATGCTGATGATTTTTGTGGATTTATTTTCTATCCTGCAAATTTACTAAATTTGAGGATTGTTTCTAGTAGATTTTTAGTTGAATCTCTTGGGTTCCCTAAATATACCGTAATATCATCTGCAAAGAGTGATGATTTTGTTTTCTCATTACCTATTCTAATTCCTTTAATCTCTTTTTTTTCTTATTGCGGAATTTAACATTTCTAATACAATATTAAATAGTAATGGTGATTGTGGAAAACCTTGTTTCAATCCTGTTTTTATTGGTTGGATGCATTCGCAACTCCACCAACAATTTATCAGTGTCCAAGTTTTCCCAGATCCCCTCCAACATTTGCCATTATATTTTCCTGACATCCTTGCCAATCTGAGAGATATGTAGTTGTTTCTCAGAGTTGCCTCAATTTGCATTTCTCTCATCAATAATGATTTGGAACATCTTTTCATATGGCTAGAAATAGTTTCGATTTCTTCATCTGAAAATTGTTCATATCCTTTGACCATTTATCAGTTGGAGAATGGCTTGATTTCTTATAAATTAGAGTCAGTTCTCTATATATTTTGGAAATGAGACCTTTATCAGAACCTTTGACTGTAAAAAATGTTTTGCCAGTTTATTGCTTCCTTTCTAATCTTGTCTGCATTAGTTTTGTTTGTACAAAGCTTTTTAACTTGATATACTAAAAAATTTCTATTTTGTGATCAACAATGGTTTCTAGTTCTTATTTGCTCAAAAAGCCCTTCCTCCTTCACAGGTCTGAGAGCTATACTATCCTATGTTCTTCTAATTTATTTATAATCTCATTATTCATGCCTAGATCATAAACCCATTTTGATCTTATCTTGGTGTATGGTGTTAAGTGTGGGTCAACACTTAATGGCAAAGTTTCTGCCATACTAATTCCCAATTTTCATAGCAGTTTTTTTTTGTCAAACAGTGAATTCTTGCCCCAAAATAATTAATAACTTTAGCAAATTTGCAGGATACTAAATAAATTTGCATAAATCATCAGCATTTTTATACATCACTCACAAAATTCAGCATCAAGAGATACAAAGAAGAATTCCATTTAAAATAACTGTTGACAGCATAAAATATTTGGGAATCTATCTGCCAAGGGAAAATCGGGAACTATATGAGCAAAACTACAAAACACTTTCCACACAAATAAATTCAGACCTAAATAATTGGAAAAATATTAAATGCTCTTTGATAGGTCAAATGAATATAATAAAGATGACAATATAACCTAAATTAATCTATTTACTTAGTGCTATACCAATCAGACTCCCAAAAAACTATTTTAATTACCTAGAAAAAATAACAACAAAATGTATCTGGTCAATGCCGTCAAAGGTCAAGACTTTCAAGGGAACTAGTAAAAAAAATCAAATGAAGGTGGCCTAGCTTTACCACATCTAAAACTATATTATAAAGCAGCAGTCACCAAAACCATTTAGTATTGGCTAAGAAATAGACTAGTTGATCAGTGGAATAGATTAGGTTCACAGGACAACTTTTGGGATAAGAATGCATTATTTGACAAAATCTCCTGGGAAAATTGAAAATTAGTATTGCAAAAACTAGGCATTAACCCACACTTAACACCAAGATAAGATCAAAATGGGTTCATGATCTAGGCATAAAGAATAAGATTATAAATAAACTAGAAGATCGTAGGTAAACTCTTAGACCTGTGGAGGAGAAAGGAATTTGTGACCAAAGAAGAACTAGAAATAATGATTGATCACAAAATAGAAAACTTTGATTATATCAAGGTAAAAAGCTTTTATACAAACAAAACTAATGCAGACAAGATTAGAAGGGAAGCAATAAATTGGGAAAACATCTTTACAGTTAAATGTTCTGTAAAAGGCATCATTTCCAAAATATATAGAGAATTGACTGAAATGTGTAACAAATTAAGCCATTCTCCAATTGACAAATGGTCAAAGGATATGAACAATTTTCAGATGATGAAATTGAAACTATTTTTGCCCATCTGACAAGGTGTTACAAATGATTATTGATCAGAGATATGCAAATTAAGACAACTCTGAGACACTACATATCTCTCAGGTTGGCTATGATGACAGAAAAAGATAATGATGAATGTTGGAAGGCATATGGGGAAACTGGGACACTGATGCATTGTTGATGAAGTTGTGAACAGATCCAATTATTCTGGAGAGTAATTTGGAACTAAACTAAAACATTGTCAAACTGTGCATACCCTTTGATCCAGCAATGTTACTACTGGGTTTATATCCTAAAGAGATCTTTAAGAAGGGAAAGGGATTTGTATGTGCAAAAATGTTTGTGACAGCCCTTTTTGCAGTGACTAGAAACTGGAAACTGAATGAATGCCCATCAATTGGTGAATGCCTGAGTAAACTATGGTATGTGAATGTTATGGAATATTATTGTTCTGTAAGAAATGACCAGCAGGATGAATATAGAGAGACTTGGAGAGACTTACATGAACTGATGCTAAGTGAAATGAGCAGAAGCAGGAGATCATTATATACTTCAACAACAATACTATATGAGGATTGATTCTGATAAAAGTGGCTATCTTCAACAATGAAAGGATTCAAATCAGAATCAGCTACATCCAGTGAGAAAATACTGGGAAGTGAGTGTGGACCACAACATAGCATTTACACTCTTTCTGTTATTGTTTGCTTGCATTTTTCTTTTTCTTCCCAGTTTATTTTTACCTTCTTTCTAAATCCAATTTTCCTCGTGTAGCATGACAACTGTATAACTATATATATATATAAATATATTGTATTCAACATATACTTTAACATATTTAACATGTATGGGACTATCTGCTATCTAGGGGAGGGGGTTGAGTGAAGGAGGGGAAAAGTTAAAACAGAAACTTTTGCAAGGGTTAATGTTGAAAAATTACCCATTCGACCTGTATGTGCTAAAATGTTTGTGGCAGCCCTGTTTGTAGTGGCTAGAAACTAGAAATTGAATGGATGCCCATCAATTGGAGAATGGCTGGGTAAATTGTGGTATATGAATGTTATGGAATATCATTGTTCTGTAAGAAATGACCAGCAGGATGAATACAGAGAGGCTTGGAGAGACTTACATGAACTGATGCTAAGTGAAATGAGCAGAACCAGAAGATCACTTTACACCTCGACAATGATATTGTATGAGAATGTATTCTGATGGAAGTGGATTTCTTTGACAAAGACTCAATTTCAATTGATAAATGATGGACAGAAGCAGCTACACCCAAAGAAAGAACACTGGGAAATGAATGTGAACTATTTGCATTTTTGTTTTTCTTTCTGAGTTGTTTATCTTCTGAATCCAATTCTCCCTGTGCAACAAGAGAACTGCTCGGTTCTGCACACATATATTGTATCTAGGATATACTGCAACATATTTAACATATATAGGACTGCTTTCCATCTGGGGGAGGGGGTGGAGGGAGGGAGGGGAAAAATCAGAACAGAAGCGAGTGCAAGGGATAATGTTGTAAAAAAAAATTACCCTGGCATGGATTCTGTCAATATAAAGTTATTATAAAATAAAATAAAATATTTTAAAAATTAAAAAAAAAGAAAAATTACCCATTCGTATGTTTTGTCAATAAAAAGATAAAAGAAAAATAAAAAAAAGAAAAGCGCTTCTGTGAATATTTTTGTGTATATAAGTCTTTTCAACCTTTTTGTGATTTCTTTGGGATACAGATCTATTAGTGATATTGCTGAGTCAGAGGACATACACAGGTTGGTTGTCCTTTGAACATAGTTCCAAGAAACAATTCAGAATTATTGGATCAGTTCCAAACTCCATCATTAATACATCAATGTCCCAGTTTTATCATATTCTCTTCAACATTTATCATATTCTTTTTATCATGTTGTCCAATCTCTAATAGGTATGAAGTGGTATTTCAAAGTTAGTTTAATTTGCATTTCTCTGATAAAAAAGTGATTTAAATCTAAAAATATATTTAGAAGTGATTTACTGAAATGACCAGCAGGATGAATATAGAGAGGACTGGCAAGACTTGCATGAACTGATGCTAAATGAAATGAGCAGAACCAGGAAATCATTATATACCTCAACAACGATACTTTATGAGGATGTATTCTGATGGAAGTGGATCTCTTCAATAAAGAGATCTAATTCAGTTTCAACTGATCAAAGGTGGATAGAAACAGTTACACTCAAAGAAAGAACACTGGGAAATGAATATAAACTGCTTGCATTTTTGTTTTTCTTCTTGGGTTATTTATACCTTCTGAATCCAATTCTCCCTGTGCAACAAGAGAACTGTTTGGTTCGGCACACATATATTGTATCTAGGATATACTGTAATCTATTTAATGTATAGGATTGCTTGCCATCTGGGGGAGGGGATGGAGAGAGGGAGGGGAAAAATCGGATCAGAAGTGAGTGCAAGGGATAATGTTGTAAAAAATTACCCTGGCATGGGTTCTGTCAATAGAAAGGTATTTAAAAATTTTAAAAAAGAAGTGATTTACTTTTTCATATGCCAGTAGACAGCTTTGATTCCCTCATCTGAAAAATGCTTGTTTATACCCTTTCATCATTCATCAGCTAGGGATTGATTTAGATTTTTACATATTTGACTCAGTTGTCTATGTAGTTGAGAAAAGAGGCCTTTAACATAGATGCTTACTGCAAAGTTTGTTTTTGAGCTTTCTGCTTTCCTTCTAAAATTGGTTTTGCTTGTATCAAAGCTTGTACCAAATTTGTACCAAATCTGATACAATCAAATTTTTCCATTTAATATTTTGTAATGTTCTCTGTCTCTTGTTTGATTAATGAATTGTTTCCCCTTCAATAGATGCGGCAAATAGACTATTCCTTACTTTCCCAACTTGCTTCCCTTTTATATTTAAATCACTTACCTAGTGAAATCTCATGTTTAGATACAGTGTGAGATATGAGTCTATATGCAATTTGTGTATTATTGATTTTCAATTTTCCCAGAAATTTTTGTCGAACCTTAGTTCTATTCCTCAAACCTAGAGTCTTTGGGTTTATCATATACTAGATTACTTTTAGCATTAACTACTGTATCTTGTGTATCAAGTCTATTTCATAATATACCGCTCTATTTCTTAGTCAGTGCTACATAGTTTTAATGATTATTATTTTATAGTATAGTCTGAAATTTTGTATTGTTAAATCAACTTCCTTTGTATTCCTCCTCATTAAGTTACTTGATATTATTGACCTTTTTTTTCTTCCAAATGAACTGTTTTCTTTTTTTCTAGCTCTATAATGTAATTTTTGATAGTTTGATTGGTATGGTAAATAAATTATTTTAGGAAGAATTTTCATTTTTATTATATTGGTTCAGTCTACCCATGAGCAATTGATATTTCCCCCAATTGTTTAGATCTAAATTCAGTTGTTGGGAAAGGGTTTTGTAATTGTTTTCATATAGTTCCTGAGTTTGTCTTGGCAAATAGACTCCTGGGAATTTAATATTGTTTATAGTCATTTTGAATGGAGTTTATCTATCTCTTGTTCCTGGGCTTTGTTAGTTATATAAAGAAAAATAAAATGATGATTTATTCGGGTTTATCCTATAACCTGTAAACTTGCTAAAGTTGTTAATTATTATTTATTGCTGTTTGTAGTTGATACTCTAGGTGTCCCTAAGTATATCATTATATCAGCTGCAAACTGTGATAGTTTTATTCCTTGTTGACTACTCATTCCTTTTATTTCTTTTTCTTTTGTTTCTAAAGCTAACATTTCCAGGACCGTATTGAAAAATAGTGATGATAATGGCCATTTTTGTTCCCTTTTTTGGAAAGGCTTCTATCTTATACCTATTACATGATTTTATACAGATAATACTCAATGGTTCTGGAATCTTTATTTATTTATTATTATTATTTTACTTTTTAAAATTCCAATCTTTTAAATCTCATATTTGATTTTTCAGGATTTACAATGTTCTGCTCATTTGAGGATTTCAATTTGTAATTTTGAAAGGTTTTTTTTCCTTTCTTTTCCTGTTTATTCCATGCACAATTCATCAACCATTTCCCCCCCATTTTGTTGAATAAAGAATTCAGAAAAAATAGATTTTACCTTATGTACTGTTTTGACAGCATCACATACATTTTGGTATATTGTCTTATTGTTGCCCTTCTCTCTAGTGAACTTATTCATTGTGTATGATTTCCACTTTGGTTTATGTATTATTTAAAATTAGATTTTTTAATTTCCAAATAATTTTAATCTTTTAACCCTTTCTTGAATGCAAGTTTTATTGCATTGTGATTTGAAAAGAATACACTTACTGCCTTTTAAAATTTAATTTTGAGCCTTTTTTCCTTATTATATGCTCTATTTTTGTTTAGGTGCCATGTGCTACTGAGAAAAAAGGTATTTTTCATTCTGTTCTCAGTCTGTTCTTACCTCTTATGGCTAATCATTTCTAACTTTTTAAATGTTCTATTTACCTCCTTTGTTTCTTCTTTATTTTGTTTCGATTTATTGAGTTCTGAAAAGGACAATTAAGGTCCCCCACTACTATAATTTTGCTTTGAATTTCTTCCTGTGATTCACTTAACTTCTTTAAGAATTTGGATGCTATGCCACGTGATGCAAAAATGTTTAGTATTGATATTGTTTCATTGCCTATAGTATGTTTTAGCAAGATATAGTTTCCTCTTTTATCTCATTTAATTAGGAATGTTTTTACTGTTGTTTTGTCTGAGATCAGAATTGGTACCCCTGATTTTTTTCTTTTTTCAAAAATTTTAGCTGAATGGAAATATATTCAGAAGAATTGCTTGCTTGTGTTTAGGCTATATTGGATTACTTGTTGTCTAAGGGGGAGGGGGGAGTGAGGGAGAAAAATTTTAAATGCAAGGTTTTTCAAGGGTTAAAACTTTCTGCATTATTTGAAAAATTTAAAAGAACTATTATTATAAAATTTTAAAAATCAGTTGAACTATCAAGCATGTTTGCCTCAATTTTTTTTTTTTTTTTTTTTTTTTTTGGTAAGCAACATATTGTAGGATTCTGCTTTTTAATGCACTTTTCTATCTGCTTCTGTTTTTTGGAAGATTTTATCCCATTCACATTCACAGTTATACTTACTACTAATGTGTTTTCCTTCATTTTATTTTTCCTCATGTTTATCTTCTTTCTCTTTTGACTTTTTATTTTCAATATGTTGCATCTGTCTGCTACCTCCCCTGATCTGCTTTTCATTCTATCAGTACCTTCCTTTACTTAACTTCTTCCCTGTCAAATAAGATACATTTTTATATTCGCTTGATTGTATGTATTATTACCTCTTTAAGTCAATACTGATGAGAATAACATTCAAGTAATGCTCAATACTGATGAGAATAACATTCAAGTAATGCTTATTGCCCACCCTCACCTCCCGTCTTTCCCTTCCTTTTGCACTGAGCATTCTTGTCTTTCTCAACCCTTGTTTTATGCCATTTTTTTTCTAATTTGCTTTATGCCTGTGCCCTCTCTCCATCTATATTCTTTCTAGCATTACTATTAGTAATACAATTGTTAAGGATTATAAGTATCTTTTTCTCGTGTAGGGATGTAAACAGTTTGACTCTATTAAATCCCTTTTTTTTAATTTTTTTTTTACCTTTGCATCTTTTTTTGTTTGTTTGTTTGTCTTGGGTATTGATATCGGAGATCAAATAGTTTTGATCTCCTTTTGTTTTATTGAGTGACCATCCCCACTCTATTTGATGTAGTATGCCTAATTTTGCTGGGAAGGTGATTTTTGGTAGCAGTACTAGCTCCTTTGCCCTCTGAAATATAATGTTCCATTACCATTAGAAGCATACCATGAAATATCATGTTCCATGACTATTACAATCTGGTCACTTATTGTTGCAAGTGCAAGACCTTTGTGTGTGACTCTCTGACATTTGAATTATTTCTTTATGGCCACTTGTAAGATTTTTCCTTTGACCCAAAGATTCTGAAATGTGGCTATGATGTTGCTTGGAATTTTTATGCTGGAATCTTTCCTGAGATAATCTTTCAATGACTATTTTGCCCTCTGGTTTGAAAACATCAGTTTTCTTTTATAATTTTTTTTCAAAGATGCTGTCCTGGTCCTCCTTTTGATGGCTGGGGTGTGTTTGTATGTGTGTGTGTTTATGTGTGTGTGTGTTTGTGTATCTGTGTGTGCCCATAATCACACACACACCATAATCCACTACCCTGACGCTCAGGATCTATTGCTGATTTGGTGAGGTGGGACTTGTTGTTGGCTCACAGGGGAACTTCCTGTCTTGGAGTACACCCTTCCTCTTACTTAAGTGAGAAAGATTGTTCTTACCAATCTTCCAAGTTTCCTGAGGTAAAAGATCATTTTACACTGTTTCCTTGCTGGTTCTGTTTCTCTAGAACTTATCTTGGCATGCTATTTTATGAAGCACCAGAGGGGAATGTGGAGTACTTACAGTGATTCACTTGCTCACTCTTACATCTTGACTCCCTGAAGTGAAGTTCCTCTTCTATGATTTTTCTAAAGAGTTGAAAATATTTACACCAATCTTTTAGCAATTAAACTTTCAACCCCAAAGAAGCAATGACCACTTTTAAAATCCATTTTTTTAAAATAATGGATTATCCCTTTTCTGTGAGACATTATTTTCTTCTTACTAGCAAATCAATAAGTTAAGATAATTTGGCTTGAGATCCCACAGAAGGCAGCTAGCTGGACAAATCTGGACACAGACACTTAACACCTCCCAGCTGTGACAAACTAGGCAAGTCACTTGACCCTAATTCCTTCAAGAAAAAAAAAATCCCACAGTTAGTATATTTTCTTATCGTTTTAATATTTTCTTTTATTTTATAATAACTTTATATTGAAAGAATCCATCCCAGGGTAATTTTTTTTACAACATTATCCCTTGCACTCACTTCTGTTCTGATTTTTTCCCCTTTCTCCCTCCACCCCTTCCCCTAGATGGCAAGCAGTCCTATATATGTTAGATATGTTGCAGTATATCCTAGAAAAAATATATGTTTGCAGAACCAAACAGTTCTCTTGTTGCACAGGGAGAATTGGATTCAGAAGGTAAGAATAACCTGGGAAGAAAAACAAAAATGCAAATACTTCACATTCATTTCCCAGTGTTCGTTCTTTGGATGTAGCTGCTTCTGTCCATCATTTATCAATTGAAACTGAGTAAGGTCTCTTTGTCAAAGAAATCCACTTCCATCAGAATACATCCTCATACAATATCATTGTCGAAGTGTATAATGATCTCCTGGTTCTGCTCATTTCACTCAGCATCAGTTCATGTAAGTCTCCCCAAGCCTCTCTGTAGTCATTTCTTACAGAACAATAATATTCCATAGCATTCATATACCGCAATTTACCCAGCCATTCTCCAATTGATGGGCATCCATTCAATTTCCAGTTTCTACCCACTACAAACAGGGCTGCCACAAACATTTTGGCACATACAGGTCCTTTTCCCTTCTTTAGTATCTCTTTGGTGTATAAGCCCAGAAGTAACACTGCTGGATCAAAGGGTATGCATAGTTTTATAACTTTTTGAGCATAATTCCAGATTGCTCTCCAGAATGGTTGGATTCGTTCACAACTCCACCAACAATGCATCAGTGTCCCTGTTTTCCCGCATTCCTTCCAACATTCACCATTATTTTTTCCTGTCATCTTAGCCAATCTGACGGGTGTGTAGTGGTATCTCAGAGTTGTCTTAATTTGCATTTCTCTGATCAGTAGTGATTTGGAACACTCTTTCATATGAGTGGTAATAGTTTCAATTTCATCATCTGAAAATTGTCTGTTCATATCCTTTGACCATTTATCAATTGGAGAATGGCTTGATTTCTTATAAATTTGAGTCACTTCTCTATATATTTTGGAAATGAGGTCTTTATCAGGACCTTTAACTGTGAAGATGTTTTCCCAGTTTGTTGCTTCCCTTCTAATCTTGTTTGCATTAGTTTTGTTTGTACAAAGGCTTTTTAATTTGATATAATCAAAATTTTCTATTTTGTGATAAGTAATGGTCTCTAGTTCAAATTTGGTCACAAATTTCTTTCTCCTCCACGAGTCTAAGAGATAAACTATCCTATGTTCCTCAAATTTATTTATAATCTTGTTCTTTATGCCTAGGTCATGGACCCATTTTGATCTGATCTTGGTATATGGTGTTAAGTGTGGGTCCATGCCTAATTTCTGCCACAGTAATTTCCAGTTACTCCAGCAGTTTTTATCAAATAATGAATTCTTATGCCAAAAGTTAGGACCTTTGGGTTTGTCAAACACTAGATTGCTATAGTTGACTATTCTGTCTTGTGAACCTAACCTTTTCCAATGATCAACTAATCTATTTCTTTACCAATACCAAATGGTTTTGGTGACTGCTGCTTTATAATATAATTTTAGATCAGGTACAGCTAGGCCACCTTCATTTGATTTTTTTTTTCTTTTGCTTGATCTGAGATAAGGATGGCTACCCCTGCTTTTTTGACTTGCCTGAAGCATAATAGATTCTGCTCCAGCCTTTTACGTTTAGTCTGTATGTATCTCCCTGTTTTAAATGTGTTTCCTTAAACAACAGATTGTAAGGTTCTGACTTTTGATCCAGTCTGCTATCCGCCTTCTCTTTATGGGAGAGTTCATCCCATTCACATTTGCGGTTAAAATAACCAATTCCGCATTTCCTGCCATCCTGAAATCCCCAGATTATACTTTTCTTTTTCTTGCCCTCCTTCCCTTCTTCCCTATTGGTCCCACTAACGTCGCGCAGCTCTCCCTCTTTAGTATCCCTTCCTCCTCCCTTTGAATCCCTTCCCCTTTCTTGTACCCTTCCCTTATTACTCTTTTTCCTTCTCCCTTTTCCTCTCCCACTTTTTAATGAAGTGAGAGAAGAATCTGTGTAAAATAAATATGTCAATTGTTTCCTCTTTGAGCCAACTCTGATGAGAGTAGGATTCACATAATGTTCCTCCCCGTCTCTAAGTTCCCTCATATATGATAGGTTTCCTTTGCCTCATTGTCGCATGTAGTTTCCCTCTTTTTATCTCCCTTCTTCCCTTTTTCTGACGCTATCCCCTTTCCATTTCTACTTCCCTTTTTTATGTTATATCGGTAAAATCAAATTATACATATGGTTTTTATGTATATTCACAACAGAAATACAGTTCTCAAGAAATCTTTTTACCTTTTTCTACTTCTCTTGATTCCTGTTGTTGAAGATCAAATTTTTTGTTTAAGTCTAGTTTTTTCCTTAGAAACAGATGGAATTCCTCTCTTTCATTAAATGTCCATCTTCTTCTGTGGAAAAAAATACTCAGCTTAGCTGGATAGTTTATTCTTGGCTGCATTCCAAGTTTTTTTGCCTTTCAGAATATCTAATTCCAGGCCCTTCGATCCTTTAATGTTGAGGCAGCCAGATCTTGCGTGACCCTTATTGTTGCATCTCAGTATTTGAACTGTTTTTTTTTTTCCTGGCTGCTTGTAAAATTTTTTCTTTAGTCTGGAAATTCTGAAGTTTGGCCACAATATTCCTTGGAGTCTTTATTTTAGGGTCTTTTTCAGAAGGTGTTCGATGAATTCTTTCAACTCCTATTTTCCCTCCCGGTTCTATTACTTCTGGGCAGTTCTCTTTGATGATTTCCTGTAAAATAGTATCTAGGCTCTTTTTTTCATCATAATTTTCTGGTAGTCCAATGATCCTTGGGTTATCTCTCCTATATCTATTTTCCAGGTCTGTTGTTTTTCCAAGTAAATATTTGACATTATTTTCCAATCTTTCATTTTTTTGGTTTTGCTTGACTGATTCTTGATGTCTCAATGAATCAGTCATTTCTATTTGTTCAGTTCTAATTTTTAGTGAGTTATTTTCTTCATTAGCTTTTTTTACTTCTTTTTGTATATGTCCAAATGAGTTGTTTTGCTCTATGGAATTTTTTTCCATTTCACTAATTTTTTATTTATTTATTTATTTATTTATTTTTTTTAGTGAATCATTTTCTTTTTCCAATTTGCAAACTCTGTTTTTTACCTTTTCCAATTCACATTTCAGGAAGTTGTTTTCTTTTTCCACTTTATCAAATTTTTCTTTTAGTGAGTTATGTGTCTTTCCCCATTTCTCTTCTAGTTTCTCTCCGGAGCTTCCGGATAGTCTCTTCTAGGAGAGCCTTTTGTATTGGAGACCAACAATCGTCTGGAGACTGTCTGCTATTAGTCTCTTCGGGTTGAAAAGCTGTTCTCTTTCTGTGTAGAAACTATCAATCGTTCTTTTGATTTTTTTACTCATTTTGTTAAAGCCTGTAAGGTCTGCCTTCAGAGCCAGGAGGTTACTAGCTTCCACTGCAGAGCAGTGAAAGGTATATGGACGGGGTAGCTGTCCTGCCAACCAGCTACAAAAAGCAGCGAGGTACTGGAGTGCTCTGGGAAAGAGTTCCCCACCCGAAAGTAACTCAGGCCTGTGGGCCGGGCTGGGAAAGTGCCTTTCAAAGAACCTCAGCTGTGTGAGAAAACGACTACCCTGGGGCTAGATACTTATCAGTGAGAGTTTCACTGCCCCAAGCCAAACCCTGCCCTGGGGCTGTGGGTATTAGCAGCTGAGCAGTGAATGGATTTGCAGGGACAGGAAGTGTCTGCCTGGGAAGCGCAGTCAGCTGGGGAGGTTCTATTGCCCCAGACCGAGCCCCCCACAATGCCGATTAGAAGCTGCCCAGGCTGTGCCCCACTGTCATGCAGATTAGTAACTGCCCCTGCAAAAGCTCCGAACTGCAGGATGTGGCCACAGGGCTGCAGTAAAGTCTGCCTGAGTCACTTCCGGGTTTGAGGGATTACAGGCGTTTTTTAGAGGACCTTCTGTTTTAGGCTTTAACTTCTCTGCCAGTTTACTGCTTTGTAATCAAGGCAGAGCAGTTAGCTTATAGCAGAGTGGTCCCTATAACTTCACTAGCCACAGAGATCACCCCTGCCCCTGGTCTGCTCAGGACACTAGCCTCTCACTGCCTGTGCTAGTCTGTTCCTGGCCCCTCAGGACAAACCTTTCCTGGCAAGCTTCCGGATCGGCTGGTAAATTGTAGTGCTTCTTATCTTCATGAATTTAAGCAGTGAAGAGTTATTTTTGAGACTGGATTAAATAGTTGTTTATGAGGGTAATAAGAGAAGCTTAGAGAGTCGTGTGTGCCT
Source organism: Antechinus flavipes (assembly GCF_016432865.1). Lineage (NCBI taxonomy): Eukaryota > Metazoa > Chordata > Mammalia > Dasyuromorphia > Dasyuridae > Antechinus > Antechinus flavipes. Next base: position 275,571,604 of record NC_067398.1, read on the forward strand.
GCTCCGCAATCTTGTCTCCTGATTTTTTTTTCCATTAATTCCCTTAAGATTCTCGACTTTTTATTGCATATGAATTTTGATGTTATTTTTTCTAGATCATTAAAATATTTTCTTGGAAATCTGATTGGTATAATACTAAATAAATAGATTACTTTAGGTAGTATTGTCATCTTTATTATATTCGCTCGGCCTATGCAAGAACACGTAATATTTTCCCAATTATTTAAGTCTGACTTTATTTGTGTGGAAAATTTTTTTGTAATTTTGCTCATATAATTCCTGACTTTCCTTTGGTAGATAGATTCCCAAATATTTTATCCTATCAACAGTTATTTTGAATGGAATTTCTCTTTGTATCTCTTAATCTTGGATTTTGTTGGTGGTATATAAAAATGCTGAGGATTTATGGGGATTTATTTTGTATCCAGCTACTTTGCTAAAATTATGAATTATTTCTAATAGCTTTTTAGTAGAATCTCTGGGTTTCTCTAAGTATACCATCATATCATCTGCAAAGAGTGATAGTTAGGTTTCCTCATTGCCTACTCTAATTCCTTTAATATCTTTCTTGACTCTTATTGCAGAGGCTAATATTTCTAATACGATATTAAATAATAATGGTGATAGTGGGCAACCTTGCTTCACTCCAGGTCTTACTGGGAAAGGTTCCAGTTTTTCCCCATTGCATATGATGCTTACTGATGGTTTTAAACACATGCTCCTGACTATTTTAAGGAAAAGTCCATTTATTCCTATGCTCTCAAGTGTTTTTATTAGGAATGGATGTTGGATTTTATCAAAGGCTTGTTCTGCATTTATTGAGATGATCATATGGTTTTTGTTTGTTTGGTTATTGATATAGTCAATTATGCTAATAGTTTTCCTAATATTGAACCAGCCCTGCATTCCTGGTATAAATCCTACTTGGTCATAGTGTATTATCCTGGGGATGATTTTCTGTAATCTTTTTGCTAATATTTTATTTAAAATTTTAGCATCAATATTCATTAGGGAGATTGGTCTATAATTTTCTTTCTCTGTTTTCAACCTACCTGGTTTAGGTATCAGTACCATGTCTGGGTCATAGAAGGAGTTTGGTAGGACTCCTTCAATCCCTATTTTTTCAAATAGTTTATTTAGCATTGGTGTTAATTGTTCTTTAAATGTTTGATAGAATTCACATGTAAATCCATCTGGTCCTGGGGATTTTTTCTTAGGGAGTTGGTTGATAATTTGTTCTATTTCTTTTTCTGAGATGGGACTGTTTAGGATATTTACTTCTTCCTCTGTTAGTTTGGGCAAGCTATATTTTTGGAGGTATTCTTCTATTTCATTTAAGTTGTCAAATTTATTGGCATAAAGTTGGGCAAAGTAACTCCTAATTATTGTTCTAATTTCCTCTTCATTAGTGACGAGTTCTCCCTTTTCATTTTTAAGACTAACAATTTGATTTTCCTCTTTACTTTTTTTTAATCAGATTTACTAAGGGTTTTTCTACTTTGTTGGTTTTTTCATAGAGCCAACTCTTAGTTTTATTAATTAATTCAATAGTTTTTTTACTTTCAATTTTATTGATCTCTCCTTTTATTTTTAGAATTTCAAGTTTAGTGTTTGACTGGGGGTCTTTAATTTGATCCTTTTCTAGCATTTTTAGTTGCAAGCCCAATTCATTGACCTTCTCTTTCTCTATTTTATTCAAATAGGCCTCTAGAGATATGAAATTTCCCCTTATTACCGCTTTGGCTGCATCCCATACATTTTGATATGATGTCTCATTATTATCATTTTCTTGGGTGAAGTTATTAATTATGTCTATGATTTGCTGTTTCACCCAATCATTCTTTAGTATGAGATTATTAAGTTTCCAATTATTTTTTGGTCTACTTTCCCCTGGCTTTTTGTTGAATGTAATTTTCATTGCATCGTGCTCTGAAAAGGATGCATTTACTATTTCTGCCTTATTGCATTTGAGTTTGAGGTTTTGATGTCCTAATATATGGTCAATTTTTGTATAGGTTCATGAACTGCTGAAAAGAAAGTGTACTCCTTTCAGTCTCCATTACATTTTCTCCAGAGATCTATCATATCTAATTTTTCTAATATTCTATTTACCTCTTTGACTTCTTTCTTATTTATTTTGTAGTTTGATTTATCTAATTCTGAGAGTGCAAGGTTGAGGTCTCCCACTATTATAGTTTTGCTGTCTATTTCTTCTTGCAGTCTCTTAATTTCTCTTTTAAGAATGTAGATTCTTACACCATTTGGTGCATATGTGTTTAATATTGATATTGCTTCATTATCCATGCTATCCGTTAGCCAGATATAGTGCCGTTCCTTATCGCTTTTAATTAGATCAATTTTTGCTTTAGCTTGATCTGAGATCAGGATGGCTAGCCCTGCCTTTTTGACTTCACCTGAAGCATAGTAGATTTTGCTCCAACCTTTTACCTTTAACCTGCATGTATCTCCCTGCTTCAGGTGTGTTTCCTGTAAACAACATATTGTAGGATTCTGGCTTTTAATCCATTCTGCTGACTGCTTCCTCTTTATGGGGCAGTTTACCCCGTTCACATTTACGGTTAAAATGACCAATTCTGTATTAATTGCCATCTTGTTAACCCCGGTTTATGCTTTTCTCTTTTCTTTCCCCTTTATTCCCCTTCCCAGTATTAAGCTTGTGAGTACCACTTGCTTCTCAAACCCCTCCTTTTTAGTATTTCTCCCCCTGCCTTAGATTTCCTCCCCCTATCTTACCCCTTTCCCTCCCAGTTTCCGTTTTCCCTTCCACTTATCTTATTCCTTCCCTTTTCACTTTTCCCTTCTCACTTTTCAATGAAGTGGGAGAAGTTTCACCATAGATTGAATATGTCTAAAATTTTTCTCTTAAAGCCAGTTCTGAAGGCAGTAAGATACCCACTATATTCATCCCCCTCCATTCTTTCTCTCAGACGTGATAGGTTTCCTTTGCCTCTTCATGAGATGTAGCATCCCCACTTTACCCTTTTTCTGATACAATGTCCTTTCCATCTCTAGTTTGTAGAACAAGGTATACATGTATTCTTTATACATCTTTATAGCCGAAATATAGTTCCCAAGATTAATCTTTACCTTTTTAGATTTCTCTTGAGTTCTATATTTGTAGATCAAACTTTTTGTTCAGTTCTGGCTTTTTCATCAAAAATAGGTGAAATTCGCTTACTTCATTGAATGTCCATCTTCTTCCCTGGAAAAACATGCTCATTCTAGCTGAATAAGTTATTTTTGGTTGCATACCAAGTTCCTTAGCCTTTCAGAATATCATATTCCAGGCCCTTCGATCCTTTAATGTGGATGCTGCTAGATCCTGGGTGATCCTTATTGTGGCTCCTCGATACTTGAATTGGGTTTTTCTAGCTGCTTGCAGTATTTTTTCCTTCATCTGAGGGTTCTGGCATTTGGCCACTCTATTTCTTGGTGTTTTGATTTTAGGATCCCTTTCAGTAGGTGATCGATGAATTCTTTCAATGTCTATTTTACCCTCTGTTTCTATGACTTCTGGGCAGTTCTCTTTGATAATTTCCTGGAAAATGGTGTCCAGGCTCTTTTTTTTCATCATGCTTTTCTGGGAGTCCAGTGATTCTCAGATTGTCTCTCCTGAATCTGTTTTCCAGGTCTGTTGTCTTCACATTTCTTTCACATTCTTTTCCATTGTTTGATTTTTTTGGATTTGCTTGACTGATTCTTCTTGTCTCCTAGAGTCATTTAATTCCATTTGTTCGAACCTGATTTTCAATGAAGTATTTTCTTCCCTCACTTTTTAAATATCTTTTTCTAATTGTCCAATTGAGTTCTTTTGTTCTATGGAATTTTTTCCATTTTGCCAATTTTGTTTTTTAGAGAGCTATTTTCTGTTTCCGGTTCACTAATCCTATTTTTCAAGGATTTAATTTTTTTATCCACTTTGTCTTTAAATGAGTGGGATGACTTCTCCAGCCTCTCTTGCCAAGCCTCCCTCTCCTTTTCCCATTTTTCTTTTAGCTATCTTGTGAGAGCCTTTTTAATTTCTTCTATGAAGTTCATCTCTGATGAGGAACAGATGATCTCCTCCTTTGGGGATTCACCTGGAGACAGTCTGTTTTTAGTCTCCTCAGGGTTTAGAGTCTGCTCTCTCTCTGTATAGAAGCTGTCAAGGGTTAAAGTCCTCTTCAATTTTTTGCTCATTTGGTCAAAGAATCAAAGACAAACTAGCAAAGAAAACAAAGAAAAAACCCCTAAATGGTGTCTGCTTTCTTTGGGGGAGGGGCTGAGTGGTGTTACTGCGCTTCCTCTACAGACTGCGGGGGCAGCAGTGAGGCACTAGCGACATTGTGCTGGGCCTGTGCTGTGAGACCCCAAGAGCATGCTGAGACACTGTGGGGGAGGGGTGGCCAGGTCCGGAGAGACTCCAGCTGTTTGGGGTTGTATTCTTCACCTCCCCCCCCCCCCGGTGTTTTTAGCTTCTCTGCTGGGCTGCTGACTTGCTGCCAGGGCAAAATATCCAATTCTGTAGCAAAGCTCTCCGCGAAGAAATTGCTGCGGTCACTCCCCTCCCCCTCTCAGCTCTGCTCCCGTGCTCTCAGCTGCTGCCCTCAGCCTGCACCCGATCTAAAACTGTCCCCACCCTCGAGCAAAAACAGACCTTTCCTGGTGAATCTCAAGGATGGCTTCTCTTGGTAACTATTTTTGGTTTTTTTTTTCAGTCAAGCATTAATTCAGAGGCTTGTAATGAAATGGATAGTGAGAGAAAATGAAGAGCTTACACAGCTATGTGCCTCCTCTCCGCCATCTTGGCCGGAAGTCCTCATTTTAACTTTGAATGTAGAAAGGATAAACTGTCTTGTAAAGTAGAAACAGATTACATCGAAAGCCAGAATTCTGCATGTTGTTTGCCAGAAACACTTCTAAAGCAGAATGACACATACAGAGTGAAGATAAAAGGCTGAAGCAGAATCTTTTATCCTTCATGTGAAGAAAGAAAATCAGGGATAACACTCCTGATCTCAGAACAATCAAAAGCAAAAATAGATCTAGATAAAAGAAATAAGGAAGGAAACTATCTCTTGCTAAAGGGTACCATAGATAATAAAGCTATATTAATACTAAACATAGATGCACCAAGTGTTGTTGTATCCAGATTCCAAGAGGAGAAGTTGAGAGCTGCAAGAAGAAATAGACAGCCAAGCTATACTAATTGGGGATATCAACTTTGCACTTTCAGAACTAAATCAATCCAAGCACAAAATAAATAAGAAAGAAGTTAAGGAGATAAATAGAATTTTAGAAAAGTTAGGTATATTGATCTACAAATATAGAACTCAAGAGAAATCTAAAAAGGTAAAGATTAATCTTGGGAACTATATTTTGACTATATAGATGTATAAAGAATACATGTATACCTTGTTCTAGAAATTGATGTGGAAAGACATTGTACCAGAAAAAGGGTAAAGTGGGGGTAGTACATCTCATGAAGAGGCATAGGAAAACTATTATATCTGAGAGAAAGAATGGAGGGGGATGAATATAGTGGGTATCTTACTGCCTTCAGAATTGGCTTTAAGTGAAAAATCTTAAGACATATTCAATCTATGGTGAAACTTCTCCCATCTCATTGAAAAGTGAGAAGGGAAAAGTGGAAAGGGAAGGAATAAGCTAAGCGAAAGGGAATACGGGAACTGGGAGGGAAAGGGGTAAGATAGGGGGAGGAACTCTAAGGTGAGGGGAGGGATACTAAAAAGGGAGGGCTGTGAGAAGCAAGGGGTGCTCACAAGCTTAATACTTGGAAGGGGGGGAAAGGGGAAAGAAGGGAGGAAAGCATAAACCGGGGTTAACAAGATGGCAAGTAATACAGAATTGGTCATTCTAACCATAAACGTGAACGGGGTAAACTCCCCCATAAAGAGGAAGCAGTTAGCAGAATGGATTAAAAGCCAGAATCCTACAATATGTTGTTTACAGGAAACACACCTGAAGCGTGGAGATACATGCAGGTTAAAGGTAAAAGGTTGGAGCAAAATCTACTATGCTTCATGTGAAGTCAAAAAAGCAGGGGTAGCCATCCTGATCTCAGATCAAGCTAAAGCAAAAATTGACCTAATTAAAAGAGATAAGGAAGGACACTATATCTTGCTAAAGGGTAGCATGGATAATGAAGCACTATCTATATTAAACATATATGCACCAAGTGGGGTAGCATCTAAATTCTTAAAAGAGAAACTAAGAGAGCTGCAAGAAGAAATAGACAGTAAAACTATAATAGTGGGAGATCTTAACCTTGCACTCTCAGAATTAGATAAATCAAACCACAAAATAAATAAGAAAGAAGTCAAAGAGGTAAATAGAATACTAGAAAAGTTAGATATGATAGATCTCTGGAGAAAATGTAATGGAGACAGAAAGGAATACACTTTCTTTTCAGCAGTTCATGGAACCTATACAAAAATTGACCATATATTAGGACATAAAAACCTCAAACTCAAATGTAGTAAGGCAGAAATAGTAAATGCATCCTTTTCAGACCACAATGCAATGAAAATTACATTCAACAAAAAAGCAGGGGGAAGTAGACCAAAAAATAATTGGAAACTAAATAATCTCATACTAAAGAATGATTGGGTGAAACAGCAAATCATAGACATAATTAATAACTTCACCCAAGAAAACGATAATAATGAGACATCATACCAAAATGTATGGGATGCAGCCAAAGTGGTAATAAGGGGAAATTTCATATCTCTAGAGGCCTATTTGTATAAAATAGAGAAAGAGAAGGTCAATGAATTGGGTTTGCAATTAAAAATGCTAGAAAAGGAACAAATTAAAAACCTCCAGTCAAACACTAAACTTGAAATTCTAAAAGTAAAAGGTGAGATCAATAAAATTGAAAGTAAAAAAACTATTGAATTGATTAATAAAACTAAGAGTTGGTTCTATGAAAAAACCAACAAAATAGACAAACCCTTAGTAAATCTGATTAAAAAAAGGAAAGAGGAAAATCAAATTGTTAGTCTTAAAAATGAAAAGGGAGAACTCACCACTAACGAAGAGGAAATTAGAGCAATAATTAGGAGTTACTTTGCCCAACTTTATGCCAATAAATTCGACAACTTAAATGAAATAGAAAAATACCTCCAAAAATACAGCTTGCCCAAACTAACAGAGGAAGAAGTAAATATCCTAAACAGTCCCATCTCAGAAAAAGAAATAGAACAAACTATCAATCAACTCCCTAAGAAAAAATCCCCAGGACCAGATGGATTTACATGTGAATTCTACCAAACATTTAAAGAACAATTAACTCCAATGTTATATAAACTATTTGAAAAAATAGGGATTGAAGGAGTCCTACCAAACTCCTTTTATGACACAGATATGGTACTGATACCTAAACCAGGTAGGCTGAAAACAGAGAAAGAAAATTATAGACCAATCTCCCTAATGAATATTGATGCTAAAATCTTAAATAAAATATTAGCAAAAAGATTACAGAAAATTGTCACCAGGATAATACACTATGACCAAGTAGGATTTATACCAGGAATGCAGGGCTGGTTCAATATTAGGAAAACTATTAGCATAATTGACTATATCAATAACCAAACAAACAAAAACCACATGATCATCTCAATAGATGCAGAAAAAGCATTTGATAAAATCCAACATCCATTCCTAATAAAAACACTTGAGAGCATAGGAATAAATGGACTTTTCCTTAAAATAGTCAGGAGCATATATTTAAAACCATCAGTAAGCATCATATGCAATGGGGAAAAACTGGAACCTTTCCCAGTAAGATCTGGAGTGAAGCAAGGTTGCCCACTATCACCATTATTATTTAATATCGTATTAGAAACACTAGCCTCGGCAATAAGAGTCGAGAAAGATATAAAAGGAATTAGAGTAGGCAATGAGGAAACCAAACTATCACTCTTTGCAGATGATATGATGGTATACCTAGAGAACCCCAGAGATTCTACCAAAAAGCTATTGGAAATAATTCATAATTTTAGCAAAGTAGCTGGCTACAAAATAAATCCCCATAAATCCTCAGCATTTTTATACATCACCAACAAAACCCAACAGCAAGAGATACAAAGAGAAATTCCATTCAGAATAACTGTTGATACCATAAAATATTTGGGAATCTATCTACCAAAGGAAAGTCAGGAATTATATGAGCAAAATTATAAAAAAGTCTCCACACAAATAAAGTCAGACTTAAATAATTGGAAAAATATTAAGTGCTCTTGGATTGGCCGAGCGAACATAATAAAGATGACAATACTCCCTAAACTAATCTATTTATTTAGTGCTATACCAATCAGACTTCCAAGAAAATATTTTATTGATCTAGAAAAAATAACAACAAAATTCATATGGAACAATAAAAAGTCGAGAATCTCAAGGGAACTAATGAAAAAAAAATCAAATGAAGGTGGCCTAGCTGTACCTGATCTAAAATTATATTATAAAGCAGCAGTCACCAAAACCATTTGGTATTGGCTAAGAAATAGATTAGTGGATCAGTGGAAAAGGCTAGGCTCACAAGACAGAATAGTCAATTATAGCAATCTAGTGTTTGACAAACCCAAAGCCCCTAACTTCTGGGAAAAGAATTCAATATTTGATAAAAACTGCTGGGATAATTGGAAATTAGTATGGCAGAAATTAGGCATGGACCCACACTTAACACCATATACCAAGATAAGATCAAAATGGGTCTATGACCTAGGCATAAAGAACGAGACTATAAATAAATTAGAGGAACATAGAATAGTTTATCTCTCAGACTTGTGGAGGAGAAAGAAATTTGTGACCAAAGATGAACTAGAGACCATTACTGATCACAGAATAGAAAATTTCGATTACATCAAATTAAAAAGCCTTTGTACAAATAAAACTAATGCAAACAAGATTAGAAGGGAAGCAACAAACTGGGAAAACATTTTCACAGTTAAAGGTTCTGATAAAGGCCTCATTTCCAAAATATATAGAGAACTGACTCAAATTTATAAGAAATCAAGCCATTCTCCAATTGATAAATGGTCAAAGGATATGAACAGACAATTTTCAGAGGATGAGATTGAAACTATTACCACTCATATGAAAGAGTGTTCCAAATCATTATTGATCAGAGAAATGCAAATTAAGACAACTCTGAGATACCACTACACACCTGTCAGATTGGCTAAGATGACAGGAAAAAATAATGATGAATGTTGGAGGGGATGCGGGAAAACTGGGACACTAATGCATTGTTGGTGGAGTTGTGAACGAATCCAACCATTCTGGAGAGCAATCTGGAATTATGCCCAAAAAATTATCAAAATGTGCATATCCTTTGATCCAGCAGTGTTTCTATTGGGCTTATATCCCAAAGAAATACTAAAGAAGGGAAAGGGACCTGTATGTGCCAAAATGTTTGTAGCAGCCCTGTTTGTAGTGGCTAGAAACTGGAAAATGAATGGATGCCCATCAATTGGAGAATGGCTGGGTAAATTGTGGTATATGAATGTTATGGAATATTATTGTTCTGTAAGAAATGACCAGCAGGATGAATACAGAGAGGCTTGGAGAGACCTTCATGAACTGATGCTAAGTGAAATGAGCAGAACCAGGAGATCATTATACACTTCGACAACGATATTGTATGAGGACATATTTTGATGGAAGTGGATTTCTTTGACAAAGAGACCTGAGTTTCAATTGATAAATGACGGACAAAAGCAGCTACACCCAAAGAAAGAACACTGGGAAACGAATGTGAACTATCTGCATTTTTGTTTTTCTTCCCGGATTATTTATACCTTCTGAATCCAATTCTCCCTACGCAACAAGAGAACTGTTCGGTTCTGCAAACATATATTGTATCTAGGATATACTGCAACATATCCAACATATAAAGGACTGCTTGCCATCTAGGGGAGGGGGTGGAGGGAGGGAGGGGAAAAAAATCGGAACAGAAATGAGTGTCAATATAATGTAATTATTAAATTAAAAAAAACTTAAAAAAATAAATAAATAAATAAATAAAATATTAGCAAAAAGATTACAGAAAATTGTCACCAGGATAATACACTATGACCAAGTAGGATTTATACCAGGAATGCAGGGCTGGTTCAATATTAGGAAAACTATTAGCATAATTGACTATATCAATAACCAAACAAACAAAAACCACATGATCATCTCAATAGATGCAGAAAAAGCATTTGATAAAATCCAACATCCATTCCTAATAAAAACACTTGAGAGCATAGGAATAAATGGACTTTTCCTTAAAATAGTCAGGAGCATATATTTAAAACCATCAGTAAGCATCATATGCAATGGGGAAAAACTGGAACCTTTCCCAGTAAGATCTGGAGTGAAGCAAGGTTGCCCACTATCACCATTATTATTTAATATCGTATTAGAAACACTAGCCTCGGCAATAAGAGTCGAGAAAGATATAAAAGGAATTCGAGTAGGCAATGAGGAAACCAAACTATCACTTTTTGCAGATGATATGATGGTATACCTAGAGAACCCCAGAGATTCTACCAAAAAGCTATTGGAAATAATTCATAATTTTAGCAAAGTAGCTGGCTACAAAATAAATCCCCATAAATCCTCAGCATTTTTATACATCACCAACAAAACCCAACAGCAAGAGATACAAAGAGAAATTCCATTCAGAATAAGTGTTGATACCATAAAATATTTGGGAATCTATCTACCAAAGGAAAGTCAGGAATTATATGAGCAAAATTATAAAAAAGTCTCCACACAAATAAAGTCAGACTTAAATAATTGGAAAAATATCAAGTGCTCTTGGATCGGCCGAGCGAACATAATAAAGATGACAATACTCCCTAAACTAATCTATTTATTTAGTGCTATACCAATCAGACTTCCAAGAAAATATTTTATTGATCTAGAAAAAATAACAACAAAATTCATATGGAACAATAAAAAGTCGGGAATCTCAAGGGAATTAATGAAAAAAAAATCAAATGAAGGTGGCCTAGCTGTACCTGATCTAAAATTATATTATAAAGCAGCAGTCACCAAAACCATTTGGTATTGGCTAAGAAATAGATTAGTGGATCAGTGGAAAAGGCTAGGCTCACAAGACAGAATAGTCAATTATAGCAATCTAGTGTTTGACAAACCCAAAGACCCTAACTTCTGGGAAAAGAATTCATTATTTGATAAAAACTGCTGGGATAATTGGAAATTAGTATGGCAGAAATTAGGCATGGACCCACACTTAACACCATATACCAAGATAAGATCAAAATGGGTCTATGACCTAGGCATAAAGAACGAGATTATAAATAAATTAGAGGAACATAGAATAGTTTATCTCTCAGACTTGTGGAGGAGAAAGAAATTTGTGACCAAAGATGAACTAGAGACCATTACTGATCACAGAATAGAAAATTTCGATTACATCAAATTAAAAAGCCTTTGTACAAATAAAACTAATGCAAACAAGATTAGAAGGGAAGCAACAAACTGGGAAAACATTTTCACAGTTAAAGGTTCTGATAAAGGCCTCATTTCCAAAATATATAGAGAACTGACTCAAATTTATAAGAAATCAAGCCATTCTCCAATTGATAAATGGTCAAAGGATATGAACAGACAATTTTCAGAGGATGAGATTGAAACTATTACCACTCATATGAAAGAGTGTTCCAAATCATTATTGATCAGAGAAATGCAAATTAAGACAACTCTGAGATACCACTACACACCTGTCAGATTGGCTAAGATGACAGGAAAAATAATGATGAATGTTGGAGGGGATCCGGGAAAACTGGGACACTAATGCATTGTTGGTGGAGTTGTGAACGAATCCAACCATTCTGGAGAGCAATCTGGAATTATGCCCAAAAAAGTATCAAATTGTGCATACCCTTTGATCCAGCAGTGTTTCTATTGGGCTTATATCCCAAAGAAATACTAAAGAAGGGAAAGGGACCTGTATGTGCCAAAATATTTGTAGCAGCCCTCTTTGTAGTGGCTAGAAACTGGAAAATGAATGGATGCCCATCAATTGGAGAATGGCTGGGTAAATTGTGGTATATGAATGTTATGGAATATTATTGTTCTGTAAGAAATGACCAGCAGGATGAATACAGAGAGGACTGGCGAGACTTACATGAACTGATGCTAAGTGAAATGAGCAGAACCAGGAGATCATTATACACTTCGACAACGATATTGTATGAGGACATATTTTGATGGAAGTGGATTTCTTTGACAAAGAGACCTGAGTTTCAATTGATAAATGACGGACAAAAGCAGCTACACCCAAAGAAAAAACACTGGGAAACGAATGTAAACTATCTGCATTTTTGTTTTTCTTCCCGGATTATTTATACCTTCTGAATCCAATTCTCCCTACGCAACAAGAGAACTGTTCGGTTCTGCAAACATATATTGTATCTAGGATATACTGCAACATATCCAACATATAAAGGACTGCTTGCCATCTAGGGGAGGGGGTGGAGGGAGGGAGGGAAAAAAAAATCGGAACAGAAACGAGTGTCAATATAATGTAATTATTAAATAAAAAAAAAACAAAAAAAAGAAAAGTTAGGTATAATGGATCCTTGGAGAAAATTGAATGGAGACAGAAAGAAGTATACTTTTTTCTTTGTGATTCATGGAACCAATAGAAAAACTGATCATGTATTAGGGCTTAAGACCCTCAAAATCAAATGCATTAAGACAGAAATAGTAAATCCATTTTTTTCAGATTATGATGCAATAAAAAGTTACATGCAATAAAAGGCCAGGATAAAATAGACCAAAAATTCATTGGAAACTAAATAATCTACTCCTAAAGAATGAATGGGTGAAACAAAAAGTCATAGACATAATCAATAGTTTCATCCAAGAGAAGGAAAATAATAAGACAACATTACCAAAATTTGTGGGATGCAGCCAAAGAAGTTATAAAGGGAAATTTTATATCTCTTAATGCTTATTTGCATAACATAGAGAAAGAGAAGATCAAAGAATTGGGCTTACAACTAAATAAGCTAAAAACAAATAAACAAACAAATTTAAAAACCCTCAATTAAATACTAAATTTGAACTTATGAAAATAAAATGAAAGATTAAAAAATGAAAGTAAGAAAATTATTGAATAAATAAATAAAACTAAGAGTTGGTTTTGTGATAATAAAACAAAACAGATAAACCTTTAGTTAATTTGAATAAAAAAGGAAAGAAGAAAATCAAAGTTTTAGTTTGAAAATTGAAAAGCAAGAACTTTCCTCCAATAAACAGAAAATTAGAGCAAAAATTAGGAGTTATTTTCTCCAATTTTATGTCAAAAAATTTAATAATCTAAGTTCATGGAGAAATACATGTAAAAATATAAATTGTCCAGGTTAACAGAAGGGGAAATGAATTATTTCATTTGTCCCATTTTAGAAAAAAAGAATTAGAACAAGGTATTAGTTAGCTCCCTAAGAAAAAAAATTCTCCAAGTACATATGGATTTACATGTTAATTCTACCAAACATTTAAAGAAAAATAATAATTCAATACTTTGCAAAATATTTGGGAAAATAGGGAAAGAAGTAGTCCTACCAAATTCCTTTTTTGACACAGATATGGTGCTGATACCTAAACCATATAGGAAGAAAACAGAGCAAGAAAATTATAGATTAATCTCCCTAATGAATATTGATGTAAAAATCTTATATAAAATATTAGCAAAGATATTACAGAAAGCCATTTCCTGGATAACACATCATGACCAAGTCAGATTCATACCATGAATGGAGGGCTGCTTCCCTATTAGGAAAATTATTTTCTTAATCGACTATATCAATAACCAAACTAACAAAAATCATGTGATTATTTCAAAAGATGCAAAAAATACATTTGGTAAAATCCATCACCCATTACTATCACCAGAGAGTACAGGAATAAATCGATTTCCCTTAAAATGATCATTAGCATCTATTTAAAGCCATCAGCAAGCAACATGTAATGGGGATGAACTAAAGTTATCTGTAATATAGTCATCTGTAATATCTTATCCTATCAAAGGGTAATTAATCTGTACTGAAGTGTCTTCATACTGACCTTTACCTGCTAGTTGGTCAAAGATAATTTGTATATTAACTCCAGTTTTCCTATTTTGTTGGGCTTATATTCTACATAATTCATTATACTTTCAGAGTACAAGCCACAACAAGTTTTGTCCAGGTTCTAAACATGTCCTTACTATATATTTCCAATCACTAGGGGTTAAAATTTCATAATTTCTCTAATACCAACTTAACATAAGACGATATAGCCCCATAGAGTGCAACCCTTTTTCAAATCCTTGATTTTTTCCACATCAAAAAATGTGTATCTTCTCCTTTGTTGACTGAAGAATCAAATTATTCAGTCACAGGTTATGCTTCTAATAAATCAGCTACATCCTGCCCCCCCCTTTTTTTTTTAGCTTTAACTAGTGCCTTTTGTAATCATGTTATAGACTGTTTCATAGGTGGTGTTGATTGTGTCACTGCCCCTCCCCCTCCTACTTCTGCCTCTATCCATGAAGGATTAATTCAGGGGGGTAGATCAGGGGATGGGAAACATCCTAATGGCTCCTGCTGTGAAGCACCATACTCCTTAATTTCATCAGCCTTGTACTTAACTCCTTTCTTGTCTAATTCTTCATTCTTTTCACCTAGTTTGTTAATATTCCCCCCTTCTAGCACTTTCTTACTTTTCCTTATTCTATAACTTATGGAATTTCCTTAAGTTAGATGTATATAATGTTTCTTTAGGAATTGAATTAGGACTGTTATCACTGCAGTATCACACAGTTGCTCTCCTACTGATTTCCATTTGTTTGGATCTAATTCTTCTTCCTTAGAGAACCAAGGAGATATATATTATGATGTTTCTAAAAGTTCAATGATCTGCTCCCAAGTTTCAATAAAACCTCGGTTTTTTGTGAGTTTAATTATGCTTTTAACACATTTTTCTTGAAATGGAAAAGGCTCCTTTCTAAACATTTGTCCCATTTCAGCTGAGACACTACTATAGTCCTTAATAAAGGACTTTTTGTCTGTTTTTGTACTCACCTAATTTCTGAGTCGCAGATGTCGGTTCTTAGTCCCACATTCAGATACCAAAATGTAGTGTAGCTTTTCTGGAGGTCTCTGGACCAGCTTTCACTTCAGTTCAATAATCCCCACAAGGATAACCAGGAGAATAGAATTGTTAAAGTCCAAAATCTTTATTATCCCCTTGCCTGGGGCTGGACAGCTTTCTGGAGAGTCTTTGAGATGGGCCTTAGTTCCCTGCAGCAGGGCACCAGGGTGGTGTGACATGAAGTGAATGAATCTGTCTCTCACTCCCTGCTGGCTGTTATATACTCTATTATAATTACATCATCATGGGGTGAATCTTGCAGAACTATATTAAGTACTAAGTACATGTACTGAACTAGAGAATGACTAATCACTATGCTAAACTAGATAATCATTATCTTATCAATTCCATTGACTTACCACCTTGTAGGAATCTTTGTTTTAAGTACCAAGTTCTGACCCATAACAAAGTTTGAATAAGATCGGGTATAAAATAAGGTTGCTATTCAAATTTATGTTAGTAATGTTAGCTTTGACAATAAGAGAAGAAAAAGAGATTAAAAGAATTAGAGTAGGTAATGAGGAAACCAAACAAAATATCACTCTTTGCAGATGATATGATGGTATATTGAGAATACCCTAGAAAATCTACTAAAAAAGTGCTAGAAACAATTCACAACTTTAGCAGAATTGCAGGATATAAAATAAATCCTCATAAATCATCAGCATTTTTATATTTTACCAAAAAAGTCCAGTTGCAAGAGAGACAAAGAAAAATTCCATTTAAAATAACTGTTGATAATATAAAATATTTGAAAGTCTGTCTGCCAAGGTTAAAGTCAGGAATTATATGAACACAACTACAAAACATTTTCTATTCAAAAAAAGTAAAATCTAATCAATTGAAAAAAAAAAAATCAAGTGTTCAGGTAGGACGAGCCAATATAATAAAAATGACAATACTACATAAAATAATCTACTTATTTAGTGCCATACCAATCAAATTCAGATCTTAAAAAAAAAAAATAACAAAGTTCATCTGGAAGAACAAACAGTCAAGAACTTCAAGAGAATTAATGAAAAAAATGTAAATGAAGATAATCTAGCTGTACTAGTCCTAAAACTATTTTATAAAGCAATGGTCATCTAAACAATTGGTACTGGTTAAGAAACAGAGTACTTGATCAGTGAAATAGGTTAGGTTCACAGGACAAAATAGTTAATAACTATAGCAATCTCATATTTGACAAAACCAAAGACCACAGATTTTGGAATAAGAACTCATTATTTGACAAAAACTCCTGGAAAAAAAAATGGATTCTAGTATGGCAGAAACTAGGCATTGACCATCACCTAACACAATATACTAAGCTAAGATGGAAATGGTTTCATGATTTAGACATAAAGAGTGATATTATAAGCAAAGTAGAGGAAGATATAATAGTTTACCTCTCAGATCTGTGGAGAAGAAAACAAAAATTGTGACCAAAGAGGAGCTAGAGATCATTATTCAACACAAAATGGATATTTTTGATAATATTAAGTTTAAAAGTTTTTGTACAAAAAAACTAATGCAGACAAGATTAGAACTGGGAAAATTTTTTTTTCCATATTCAAGGATTCTGATAACGGCGTCATTTCTAAAATATATAGAGAACTAGCTCAAATTTGTAATAATTGAAGCCATCCTCCACTTGATAAATGGTTAAAGAATATGAAGAGATAATTTTCAAATGACAAAATTAAAATCATTTCTAGTCATATGAAAATGGGTTCTAAATCACTATCGATTAGAGAAATGCAAATTAAGACAACTCTGAGATATCACTATACACCTATCAGATCGGCTAAGATCATATGAAAAGATAATAATGAATGTTGGAGGGGATGTGAGAAAACTGGAACATTAATACACTGTTGGTGGAATTGTGAATGGATCCAACCATTCTGGAGAGCAATTTGGACCTATGGAAAAACTTCAGTAGAAAAGTTAAAAAATAATAATAATAATAATAATTTTATTTATTTAAACCAAGCAGTTTAGGATTTTTTAAAAAAATCATTGTTTCTAAAAAATTATACATTCCTTACTCCCCTCCATTTAATCTAGGCATAACTCATAATTCTTCTGTATTGACTATCCAACGTATAAAACCAATCGACTAATCCAGTGGACTTCCTATCCAACTGTATGTTATATTCTGAGGAATATGCCTTCTACTCCACTGTTTTTTTTTTTTTTTCAAAAACAGATAACTATAAAATGTATTTGAATTATTGATTCAAAGGCAAGCATTACATTTTAATTGGCAAATTTACTTTTCCTGTTAACTGAACTGATAAGAAATAAAATCTCTTTAGAAAATTCATTTAAAAGATTTAAAAGGTCCTCTAAATGCCTCTATGGTATCACAGAACCTCAACATATGGATATCAGATTTTTAGTGACTAATTAGATTTGGTTTTACCTTTAAACATTTATTTAGCAGGTTTGAGAAGACAAACAATCTCAGGAAGTCTATCTCTAGTGACTGTTTTGTTTATTTGCTTGTTTTCACATTTTTACCTTAATATCTTGTTAAGTATCTATTATTAATAAGGAATAATTGGATTTGAAAAATGGTGGAATTTCAGAGACTATACTGTCTAACAATCTTACTTTACAGATGAGAAAATCAAAACTCATAGATGTTAACTTATTTTTATATGGTCATGGAGATTCAGGATTCTTCATTATTATACAACTTTGAATTTGGTGAAGTTATAAACTGTTAAACCTTAGTTTAACACAATGGAAATAAATAATGATATCTATATGACATTTTTATTTTATCAAGTGCCTATCTGTACTTCAATGCTTTTTAGTTGATGACCTCGTCAATGCAAATATTTCCCAAAAAGTTGCTGATATCAATCCATCTATGTTTTTTTTTTATCCTATAACACTTTAATCCATGCCTTCTTGTAAATCTACTTGTGGGGTCCATCCAGTATGCTAGAAACAGTCTTCTAGATCTCATAACTTTGCAAGAATATTAATGGACCATATGGCTACCAATACATGATCCCTCATTCTTATGACATGACTACCCCATCTTATTATTTTCACCGTATAGCTGAAAATACCAAATAGTCAGTAAGCTGAATGATGTCATTGGGATGGGGGTGGGGGGGCAGAAAAAAATGAAACCAAGCATTCTTCTATGTGGTATTCTTCTTCTTTAAAATAATGATGGTTCTCTCTAGGAGGAGGTTTCTTGGGGAGGTTTTCTGGAGGCAGCCTTAGTTTCAGTTAAAATTAATAATCACCCCAATGCAACCAGGTGCTAAAAGTTCTGATCTTTTATTGTCTCCAATATATCCCGGTTAGTTTTTCTTAAAGGCCTATCTTTCTGGTTGGTTCCAAGAGCTCCCTCCACATGTCTCCAAATCCCAAGGTTTGTCCTTCAGCCTCCAGCCAGCCAAGTGAAAAATGGAATGAATCTCTCTTGCCTCTGAGAGAGGGCTTGTGGGCTTCCTTCCAGAGTGCTCCTCTCCAACCCCTGGGAATGTTCCGAAGTAACTCTCTAAACAGAAGCTAAGAGCCTCTATCTGATCTCCCAAAAGTTGTCTCCTCCTTCTGGAGGCAGGGATTAAGGGAGGTGTGAATTTGGATATCTTATACTAAACCCTGAAATCTCCCAAATGTGTGAACTCCAATGAGTAAAGGTGTGAACACAAGCATTGTTTCTCAGTTCCACTTAGTACCTTGTTTCTTTTGGCCTATAACATCTCCTTGTAGGATCAGATCAATAATGCTGAACCATGGTAAACTAGATAATTATTGTCTCTATCAACTCTAATGACTTAACAATTTGTAAAGATTCCAACACTTTTATAATTAGCATGAAAGTTTTAATCAATTTATTTTCTATCTGAGGAATTAGAGCAAGGATAAGACATAAGAACAACCTATTTCTTACTTAAGTAAAATGAGAATATAATAAATAAGATGAACTGAGAAATTCAGAAAAAACAGTAAATTAGGCAGAACTTTAAAGATTCAGAAAAATAGTGATAATGAAAGTCTCGGTTTTCACAACATTTAGGTAGCAGTTGTAATAATAATACAAGTAAAGTAATGGGATGAGAAAACTTTAAATCATTGGTTAAGAAGGTTATCTTAGAAAAACTTTAATTCTCCCCACCATGACTATATAACTCAAGACCATCTGGAGTAAGTATAATAAAGATAATTGCAGCCAGTATACAGGGTATAGGCCCAGAAAAAACAACAACAACAACAACAAAAAAACCAAAAACATTAAGTCCTTAAATTCCTCTATTCTTCAGTAATATTTTAGTCCAGTAGCACACCTGTCATTTTTAATTTTTCTTCCTTTCTAATTCATTTCAACCATTTTCAATTCATTTCCAAACCATCTAAATTATTTCTGAAATTTTAAGCATATTATTAAGTGCATTTTCCTGCAAGTACATACCTCACTGTCGGGAAGAGTGAACTATTAGAGAAATCACATGTGACATTCATATCTTGGAGATCCACGTGGACAGGCACACTCATAGAAGGGCATCACTTTATAATTACTGTGACTGAGGCATAGAGAGATGGAATGGCATCCGTGAGTAATAGTAAAAGCATCTTTATGTCTGTGTGAGATTGAGTGAAAAAATAGATCATAAGATTTAAGGAGTTGAAGAACATTCTAGAGTTAATGGAGGCATGAATATGAACACTAAAATGCCTTAGTATAATGATAGAAAATGTTTAGAAGTAGAAGATGGTGAATGAGATGCTGAACTTCTAGAACAAGTAGGAAGAATAAACTGAAAAATGATATAGAAGATCTACCACAATTTTAATTGGGTAGAAATATTGATTGGATGAACTTCAAAAGAGGAGAGGTTATTAAGTTGTTCAATTAAAGTCCACTCTTTTCATCCAGAATACACCTTGTACAACTAAAATAACTACTTGATTGCTCTTCTGAAACAGCTTCTTATAATTGGTGATGCTGTTGCAAGTCTTTCAGAATTACAATTCAATCTATGCAGTGTTGCCAAAGGGATTTTCCTTAAATACAGTGCTGTCTATTTCATATGCTATTCAAACAACAATGACTCATTTATATGAAATAAACTATAGACTTCAGTTTATAGCTTAAAGCTTTTCACAACCTGGGCCTCTAACTATTTTTCCAGCTTCATTTCATTGCTTTTATAAAAAAAAAATAAAATAAAATAAATTCTTCTCAATTAGAAACTTGCAAAGTCATAAAACAAACTGATTTAGAATCTACTAAATGATCTCTTACAATATTAGGTTAAAAATGGACAATTTTTCCATGACAAAGGAAATAGAAAAAAGATTATACCTTAAGCCCTTTGGAAAACTATACTTGTCATCAGATAGTATTAGTTTTAATAAAAATAGAAACTTTATTTTTTCCTCCTTTATTCAATTCATTTTTAAATTTATATACAAAATACAAAAAGAAAAAAAATGCCTTTTGCAAAACATAGGAGAGAATCAAAATATATAGCAATACATTTCCATTTCAAGAAAACCTATAAAATAAATCGTCGTCGTTTTGTTCAGAGTTATCCATTTTTCTTTGCTTCCTTGTAAGTTTTCTTTTGTTTTCTGTTGTACACAGTTTGCTTCATTCTTTTCTCCTCCCTTCCTCTGTCTTCCCCTAAAGAAGAATGCTATAATTAAGTGTGAAGATAATCACATATACACATATACATTCATTCATAAACATGCACATATACATATACCTAAATGCATATATCCAAACACATTTATACTCAGATATACCTATAAATACATACCTATATATACATATGCACACAAAAATATATACATAGATAACAATAATCATACATAATTTATCTTGTGTATCTATGAGAGATTGCTTTTTATCCCCTCTTTTTTATGAAGATAGATAACATCACCTTTCATAAGTCTGTTTTCCTACACTTTTTTCCCCAAGATCTACCATCATTTCCTCCCACAGCAATATTTCAATTTTATGCTGTCAAGTTATTTTAAATAATCTAAATTAATACTGATGAATATAACTGACATATAGTGGAGTTTGTTAATTTTTTTTGATTAAATCTATTTTAACTAACTTTATCTGAGATCATGATTATTACACTTACCTTTTTACTTAATAAATTATTTATGTAACTTTGTATATTCCTTATTTCTTACCATTCTTGACTCCTTTGTTTTACTTCCACCTGCTACCTTGTCTTCCTGTTATTTAAACTACTCCTCAACTAAAGTTCTCTCTCTTATTCTCCACCCCTCCCTTTTCTCCTATGTCTTTTGTTTTTATTTGAATTTAGAAGACTTTTAGGCCTTCCAAATATATATATATATACATGTATATACAATATACATATATATACAATATACATATATATATGCATATATATATGTATATTGTATATATATATATACAATATACATATATATATGCATATATATACACTATATATATATATACATATATATATATATATGTATACACACACACACACACACACACACACACACACACACATATATATTCTTACCTCTTTGTCACATTCTCATTAATCTATGTTCCTTATCCCATCCTCTAAAAATTCCTCCCTTATCCTCTTCGACTCTCCTCATTGCTTTACCCTCTTCCTTCTGAATTTAGAAAACTTTTATTCCCTTCTAAATATATATGTATTATTCCCTTTCTATCCCATTCCAGAACTACTAGTCCTCCTTCCCTATCTAATTCTTCTGTTTCTGACATGGTGTGAGTGATTTTTTTAGAATCACATCATACTCAGCTCTACCCCAATCTTTCAAATTATCCAATTATTGATAATAATTTCAGACATGTGGTTTATTTTTCCACATATAAACAGAGTTTGTCCTTATTGAATCCTTTGTAGTTAAACTTTGATGTTTCCCTTATATTTCTCTTGGATTTTGTATGTCAGAATTTCTAATAAGGTCAGATCTTTTTGCAAGCAAATCCTAAAAATTTGACAGTTCATTGAATATCCTTTTTTTTTCATTCAGGATTATGCTTAGTTTTGCTAGATATTATAAAAAGATATGACCTCAGTCATATTTTTTGTTTTATTCTTTAATATATAGTGTTCCAAGATAGGCAGGCTACTGTTAGATCTTATATAATTCTAATAGTGACTCTACTGTATTTAAATTTTTTATTGTTGCTCAAAATATTTTCTCCCTTGAACTGGGAATTTTAGAATTTGGCTATAATGTTCTTGTAGATTTTCCTAAGAAGATTTCTTTTAGGGGGTGATTGATGGATTTTTTTTTCTATTTCTACTTGTTATTTCTTGCATTATTATGTCAAGATTCTTTTTATGATCATAGCTTTCAGGTAATCCTTTCATTTTTGTTTCTTCTTGAACTCAAAGATAAGTTTTTTAAATGAGATATCTTATAGTTTCTTCTATATATTTTTCATTCTTCATATTTTATTTTTTGTTTTCTTATATCTTCAATTGTTTTTTACTTGCCCAATTCTAGTTTGAAGGAATCATTTGTTTCCTTAAGATTCTGGATCTCCTTTTCTATTTGATTGTTTTTTTTTTTCATTGAGTTTTTTTTTGGGGGGGGGAGTGGAGTGGGGGAAGAGAGTATGTTCTTATTTTTAAGCTTTTCTTAGTTACTAATTTTTAAAGCTTTTTTTGATTCTTTTATGAGCTATTTTTGAGCATGAGTAAAATGGGAAACTGAGGACTTCCCAAGAATAAGCATTTGATAATTCCAAAGGGAGCCCCCAAACCTAAACCCCATCAATTCCAGACCTAATTTTGAGAGTGTGTTAATCATTAAGGCTCTAGAAAGGAGAACAAAAGACCTGCTCCTCTAGTAGAAATATCTGATCTCCTGGACCTTTACTTAACTTCTTAGAAGAAGCTAACTAATTAATGAACTGAAGACATTCTAAGGGATCTGTACACTGGTTAATCTCTGTTTGTTGAGGAAGCCAAGTTTCTTTGGTTATCCTAGTTTAATGGATTACTTACCTCTAACCAAATCTCTTTTTGAGGGGATTATATGATTTCTTATAAAATCATTAACTAAGGCTAATTGATTGAGGTTTAGTTTATCTGGGGAAATGAAATAGGGTAAACATTTATAAGCAGTTGCAAAAGTGACCATCATAAAATTCAGCTCAAAATTTAACAAGTTCATGTTACTTCCAGGTATTATTCTTATGGTCACGACTATGTAATTCATTTCAATCTCTGTGGAAATTAACATTGCTAGACTGGGTTGGAGTTCAGTCTGGAGAAGTTTGCGTCTTGCAAGATTCTAAGAATAAATATTTCTATTTTTCATTTGAAATATCTGAGTATGTATGAATTAGATTTGCCATAGCACACAAGCATGTGAATATTTTAAATTATTCTTTGAGTAGGATATGATTTTTTTCTTCTATATCCTTCTCTGAAGATAAATCCCAATCTTCTCCATTCATATAGTTATTTTCTGTGGTTGAGTTCTTTCTCCTTTATCTGCTTTTTAAATTATTTTTGTAGCAATTTATCTGTATAATTACTTCTTATTTTAGGGTTTAGGGGAATGGTAACTCTGGCCTCAAATTCAGCTTCATTTCTCCCTTTTGGCCTGGAATTTCTGCCTCACTTCTTCTGCATTTAGTGAGCTGATTCCTTTTTATCCAGGGTCACACCTTAGCAGCACAGGTAAGCCTGACATCTATTACCAGAGGTTCCCTCAACCTTCCCTGATTCAGACACTGAAGTCCCCAAGTTGTCTGTGAAATAAAATTCTTGTTTCTGGGGCTGAGTCTACCTCAAAATCCAGTTAGTCCTAGGACTTACTGCTTACTCTTTCAGAGGAACTAGCCTGAAGGGGATTTGTACTTCATATGGACCAAACCTCCATCCTGGAATCATTCTTCACTAGGTGTTTCTAGAGGATCACAGACTGTCCCTAATCTTGTTTGATTTTATAATTCACCCGAAGGTGTTATACTATGTTAGTATGGAAGACCTGAAAATCTTGGAATTGTTTTACCTACTTTTCCTAGAATCCTCTCAGAAACTTTAAATAAAGAAATTATTTTACTTCAAATGAAAGGATTTTTCAATCCAAATAATTGTCAAATATATATTAAAACATGATCATATTGAGGATATTGTACTCCAAAATTTGAAATCTTGACAGCTAATAGACCTTATGTAAGTTGAAACTCTTAAATTGAACTATAACTCATTTAGGTGAATTCAAGATTAAATTAGTTTTATAAGGATTTCTGTTAATTTATAGCCATTAGAAAATTAGTTCTTCCTTTGAAGAGAATCAAACATGAAAATTCTAGTGTAACAACTATAGATTTGGAAGGAAAAAAATATAAAAGAAAAAGGTCACAGTCAGCAAGCAACAAAATGAAAGTTGCCTTTGAGAAAATTGTTCAGTTTTATAGAGTGAATAATAAAGAACAGAATAATAATAGTAATTTACTATTTTGAGACTAGTAGAAAACTTACTAAATTACAAATATCAGTTCATCCCTGTGTCATAGTTGAATCATTGGTCATTGCCAAGTGAATTCTTCTGTAAAATAGATGGATAAGTGTTTTTCCAGCATAAAAAGATTAACTGAGATAGAAGAGTTCTTCTCCAAAGTCAACTTGCTTACTGAAATATAAGACACTTTTCAATGAGGGACTTATTCTAAGTGAGTTGTTCTTGAGTTCATTTGTCTTTCACTTACAAAATACTATGTGATTGTGTGACTCTGGGCAACTCACAACCCCAATTGCCTCAGCAAAAAAAAAATAATAATAATAATAATATGTGATTATTACTAATTCTAATTGCTCAAAATTCATTAAAAATCAAGTATTAACTCTGCACTTATAACCACTTATAAACCAACAAAAGGTTAACAGAGAAATTAAATAGATAAAAGAAAGAAAAATGTTGCATAAAAAAGTAGAGAATTTAAGAATGAGTTGAAGGGTAAAGAAAGTGGGAGTCTGTTTGCATTGACAAAGTAAATTCAGGGTTGGAAAGTAAAGAGTTCTGAAATTTTGAAAAGACAACTTCAGAAAGAGAGTTAATCCCACTGAAATAGAAAAAAATAGTAATATTTTAAGCAATGCCCCTTTTATTAGTTTCTGCTCATCTTCCTTCTTAAAGTAAGACTAAAAACTATTTTTCATAAAATGCATGTTGGTTAACTGATTGATAGACAAATGATTATCTCTTTGATGTGAATTAAATAGTTATGATAAAGGATTAGTTATTTAGACAATCTAAAGGAACTGGTTTGGCATTTTAAGTAATTCAAACAAACAGAGAATCAGTAAAGGGAAGTTGAGAATAACCACAATCATTCTTTTTTCTCACTGAATAGTATTTTTTCCCAATTAAATGTAAAGAGAGTTTTTAACATTCACAATTCATTTTCCATAAAATTTTGAGTCCCAATTTTTGTCCTTTTCTCCCTTTACTCCTCACTCCCCAAGACAGCAAAAAATATGATATATGCTATACATGTACAAGCATTTTGATATATTACTCTATTAATCATATTGTGAAAAAGAATAAGAACAAAAAGTAAATAGCATGAGAAAAAAAATTAGAAAGTAAAAATACTATGTTTAATTTTCCATTCAGTCTCCATAGCTCTTTCTCTGAATGTGGATGTCATTTTCTATCACAAGTTTTTTGGAGATTATATTGGATCACTGTATTGCTGAGAAGATATGTCTATCATAGTTGATCATCACACAATGTGGTTAGTGTTTAATATTCTCTTGGTTCTCTTCACTTCACTCAACATCAGTTCATGTAACTCTGGGATTTTCTGAAATCTGCCAAGTAATCATTTCTTATAGAACAATAAGATTCCCTTATATTTATACACTACAACTTGTTCAGTAATTGTTCAATTCATGGGAATTCCCTCAATGTCCAATTACTTACCATGGGGAAAAAAGACTATTATGAATGTTTATTGTACATGTGTGTGATGGGCTGAGGCTTGAGTTGATGCACTGAGGTCCCAAGCACATGAGGCTAAATAGTAATTGGACCATATTCTATTAATATATATGCTTGGAGAAAGAATGGCCCCAGCCAACTCTTTGTGCAAATCGTGATGTGTTATATAGGAAATTATGTTTTTGGTGGGTGGAGGCAGGGGAGTTGAAAGGTAAGCAAAAAGAGAGACTGCTGGCTGGCATCTTGTCACAGCTGCTCACATTGCTATCATGACCACCCTTCACCTCCAATCCCCTTTTCACCTGCAATCCCCCTTCACTTCTGCTAGCTGGCTTCCTGTCGCAGCTGCCCATCTTGCTATTGCAATCCTTCTTCACCTCTACTGAGAATAAAGGTTAAAGATTTTTCCCCTTAACCTGAATTCCTGACTCTGGCTGATTTTAAATGTGTGGTCATCACATTTGGCGCCCAAGCGTGAGAACCAAGGACTCTACTTTCACTGAAGAAGTCTCCAGTGACCAGGAACTTAGGTGACTATAATAGACAAACAGGGAACTTATTTTCTTAAAGACTAAACTAGTAACCTTTTTTGGCTGAAATGGGACAGATGCTAACTACCATGTTTCCCCGATAATAAGACACTGTCTTATTAATTTTTTGGACAGAAAACCACCAGAGGGCTTATTTTCAGGGGAGGGCTTATTTTAATGAACATTGACAGCAATTTTAATAAACAGGTAAATGTGAACAAAAAAAGGTACCTTTATTCAATAATGATCATGTCATCTTTTTCAACAACATCATCATAAGTGTCCATACCCTGAATTCCGTCCTGGATGTCTTGCGCCTCTATTTCCTTCAGAAGAAGTGGACCCAATCTATCATGTCCAGCAATATAGCTCTCTTTAAATGAACATGTCTTGTCCAGGTAACCTGCTCGTAGTGCCTTGGCGACACAGCTGTCAGTAATTTTATCCCATGACTTCTTCACCCAAGTCACGACTTCTTGCAGACAGGGCTTCACAAAGTTTCCACACTGATTTCTTTCCATTCTATTTTCAATGTAATCATTGACTCCCATGTGCAAATGGTCCTTGAATGGCTTGTTTATTGCAATATCAAGGATCTGGAGATAGGCAGTCATTCCTGTAGGAATCATTACTTGATCTATTCTTCTCTCTGCAAGGAAGTTCTTCATTTCTTTAGTGCGGTGAGTGCTGGCTGAGTTCTTCTTTTATCCTCCATCATGCCCCCTCACTTCCTCTTACATACTGGGCTTTTATGTTGTCCTGCCTCAGCTCACCTCCCCAGCACTGCTCTCAATGGCGCCAGCAAGCAAATTACTGGGGAAGAACAGGATGATGTGCTCACTGCTGCAGCTCTGATTGGATGCAGCTTGGAGCATGACATGCGTTTCACCTGGGGAGGAGGGGGGATGGTGCATACAGAGGGTACTGTAATGTAGCATGTAGTTCAGGGGGATCACCTTCACTACAATAGCAATCTCAATAGGGCTTATTTTCGAGGGAGGGCTTATTTTAGAGAAATCTTACACAGTAAGGGGAGGGCTTATTTTCGGGATAGATCTTATTATCGGGGAAACACGGTAAAGATTCTCCATGCCCCACCTCAACCCCCCCACCCCCACCTAGGAGTGGTGCTATAGAAAGCATGCTTAAGCTGATAGAAGATCAAGGGCTACTTATAACTTGGGAACAGACAGCTAGACTTTTGGGTATATTAAAACGCACTTCCCCTTGGTTCTTAGAGGAAGAGCAAATCTCTCCAGATAATCGGACATTAATTGGGCAACAGTTCTCCACATATTACAATGAAAACAGTCCTCATTCAATTTCCATCGAGGCATTCTATTTATACAAAATAATACTGTTGGCCTTAAGAAACCTTATAAGCAATAGAAAAAAAAAAAAAAAAAAAAAAAAAAAAAAAAAAAAAAAAAAAAGCTCTAAGAACAGCCAAATGGGGAAGGCTGAGATAAAAGAGGAAGATAATGAACAGATTAATGACCATATCCCCACAGGGCATGGAGACTTAGTGAGGCTCAAGGGTGTGGTGAATCTGAGGCAGCTTCAGCCCCAACTAAGGAGCAGATAATTGACTCTCCTCTGTCAACTCCACACTCCAGGATGGGGGGAGAGGGAGGAGGGACAGTGACAGCACCAGCACCTCCCCCCCCCCCCCAGCATCCAGCCGCTCCTATAACTAGATTGCAAAAGATACTAATTAAGGCCAAAGCAGAAGGGAGAGATGTATCAGAATTTCAACATCATATTTTTCTTGTAATTCAACAGTTTTATTCTTCAGGTCAAGAAAGTAGAAAATACACTCCTTTTGATATAGAAATCCTCAAAAACCTGAAAAAGGCTTGCACTCTTTATGGGGCTACATCAGCTTATGTTAAGATGTTATTACAGAACTGGCTTTTGAAACCTTGACCCCTAATGACTGGAAATCTATAGGAAGGGTATGCCTAGAACCCGGACAAAACTAATTGTGGTTTTCTGAATAATGTGAGCTCTGTAGGATACAAGCCCAACAAAATAGTCAAAGTGGAGTTCATGCTGCAATCACCTATGACCTACTAACAGGTGTAGGTTCCTATGCAGATGTCGCCATACAGATTAATTATTCCATAGCAGCATATGAGCAAATTGCCGCTAATGCTATCAAAGTGTGGGCTTCTCTCCACAATAAAGATGACAAGGGTGGGGCCTTCACAAAAATAACACAAGGGCCAAATGAACTCTTTGCTGACTTTGTGGGATGTTTGCAGACAGCTATCACAAGAACAAATGGGGAAAATGAAGTAACAAACATTTTGATAAGGAAACTTGCTAAGGAAAATGCTAAGGGGGTATGCAGAAGAATTATACTAGGACTGCACAAGGATGCTCCTTTAATTTTTTTTTTAATTTTTATTTTATTTTATTTTTTAATAACTTTTTATTGATAGAATGCATGCCAGGCTAATTTTTTACCTCCACCCCTTCCCCCAGATGGGAAGCAGTCTTTTACATGTTGAATGGGTTGCAGTATATCCTAGATACAATATATGTGTGCAGAACCGAACAGTTTTCTTGTTGCACAGGGAGAATTGAATTCAGAAGGTGTAAATAACCCGGGAAGAAAAACAAAAATGCAAGCAGTTTATATTCATTTCCCAGTGTTCTTTCTCTGGGTGTAGCTGCTTCTGTCCATCTTTGATCAATTAAGGCTCTCTTTATCGAAGAGATCCACTTCCATCAGAATATATCCTCAAACAGTATCGTTGTTGAGGTATATAATGATCTCCTGGTTCTGCTCATTTCACTCAGCATCAGTTCATGTAAGTCTCGCCAGTCCTCTCTGTATTCATCCTGCTGGTCATTCCTTACAGAACAATAATATTCCATAACATCCATATACCACAATTTACTCAACCATTCTCCAATTGATGGGCATCCATTCATTTTCCAGCTTCTAGCCACTACAAACAGGGCTGCCACAAACATTTTGGCACATACAGGTCCCTTTCCTTTCTTTAGTAAAGGATGCTCCTTTAGAGGAGCTCATAAGACACTGTGCCACAATGGGCACAAATGCCTTTTATAGTCAGGCTATGATGCAGACTTCCCAAAATCTGAACATGGGGAAACAGGATCCCTTTTGGCTAAGGGACTTCCAGAAAGACTCGTCACTGCTTTCAGTGTGGTAAAGTAGGGCATCTGAAAGTTCAATGTTGGTATAGAGACAGAATGAGAAAAACAGGGTGGGAGAACAAGACCCGATACCCCGTGTCCAAAATGCAACAGAGGCTTCCATTGGGCCTCAGAATGTAGATGATTCAGGGAAAAGCAATGAGGGGCCTAGCCCCAGGGCCCAAGGCAAAAAGCACTTGGGGCATGATGGCAGCCAATGGTGCACTCAGAGAGTGCCTACAAGTCTAGTACCCAGACATGATCATTGAGCCAGAAAACCACATGATGGGAGAAGGGGATTACACAAAATCCAGAAATATAGTGGACAGCAGCTGTAACAGCTGACCGACCTATGCTCACAATCTATATAAATGCTCTACCATTAGAAGGATTGGTAGACACAGGTGCAGATCGTACAGTCATTAGAGGTCCCAATTGGCCCAGTCACTGGCTAAAGATTAAAGCAGACATCTACATGTCTGGTGTAGGAGGATCGATAGCAGCTGAAGTTAATATTGCCCCTATGAGATGGACTTTTGAAGGCAAAGCAGGGGTTTTTACTCCTTTTATAGTTGAAAAAAATCCCCATCAATCTGTGGGGAAGAGATGTTTTACAGTAATTAGGGTTAAAAATGATACTTTGTTTTTTTTTAAGGAGAGCTGCTGTTGAAGGCCTGCCCACACTTTCATCTGTTCCTATCCAATAGAAAACTGATACACCAGTGTGGGTAGAACAGTGGCCCTTAGGTAGCGATAAAATTCAGGCCTTATTAGATATAGTACAGGAGCAACTTGAACAAGGGCACTTACAATCTTCTCTAAGTCTTTGGAACTCCCCAGTGTTTGTTGTAAAAAAGAAATCTGGAAAATGGAGGATGCTCACTGATTTAAGAAAAAGTGAATGAACAGATGGAAACTATGGGAACTCTTCAGCCTGGACTTCCATCTCCTACTCAGTTGCCTAGAGAATGGTCTCTTTGGGTCATAGATATTAAGGATTGTTTCTATTCTATCCCTCTGGATAAGGAGGATATGAAAAGATTTGCCTTTTCAGTGCCCAGTGTTAACTTAGCTGAGCCTTATAAAAGATATGAATAGACAGTTTTGCCACAGGGAATGAAAAACAGCCCCACTATGTATCAAATGTATGTTGCTGCTGCTCTTACTCCAGTAAGGAAAGCATTTCCAAAAGTTGTTATTACATTATATGGATGATATATTGGGATGTGCACCTGAGGAACAAATGTTAGAAGCATGTCTACAAAAGACCATAGAAACATTAAGGAATTACAAATTGTACATAGCTCCAGAAAAAATTCAAAGATGCTCCTTTTCAATATTTAGGATATGAAGTATACCCTAAGGTGCTTACAGTACAAAAACTGTGCTTAAGAACAGAGAAGCTAAACACCTTAAATGATTTTCAGAAATTAATAGGAGCTATTCAATGGATGCCACCAGTGTTAGGTTTGACTACCTATCAATTGCAACCATTATATGATATTTTAAGGGGTGTCAGTGCTTTAAATTCACCACGCCAGCTTACAAAAGAAACTCAAGAGGCTTTGAGAAAAGTTGAACTGGCTTTATCCAATGGAGTTAAAAGAGTCACTCAAAAACCCTTGGAAATATCAGTTTTTGCCACACAAGAGGCACTTCATCAAGAAGACAATGTGATACAGTAGGAGAACCTCCTGGCACAACCAGAACAAAGCCTTACTCCTTACCCAGTGCTTGTGGATAGAATTTTATTAAAGGCCATTAAGCGAGCAGTACAACTATCTGGGACAAGACCTGACAAGATATATACCTTTTACACCAATACACAAATTAATGTGTGCTGTGAGACCATCCCAGAGTGGCAAATTTTATTAGCCATGGCTCCAAATTTTGCACATGGGTCTCTATTAAAGATAACCAGACTATTACATAATTGGCAATGGATTCTTGAAGAAAAAGTTTCTAAAGTTCCTCTTACAGGACCAACTATCTTTACAGATGCATCCAAACACAATATTTGTGCTGTATACTCTCATGACTTAACTATAAAGAGAGTAGTCAGAACTCCTTTTCAATCCACTCAGCAGAACGAATTATATGCAATCATGTTAGCTCTCACTTATTACCCAGGAGACATAAATATAATATCTGATTCAGCCTATTCAGTAGGTGTGGTACAAAGAATTGCCACAGCCCAAATAAAATTTGCAGCTTCTAATATATATCAACTCTTTAAGGAATTTCAGGAGCAAGTGAGAAAACATCCAGGTAAGATTTATATCTTGTATGTCCACTCACATAGTGGACTACCAGGTCCTATTTTTGATGGGAATTCAAAGGCAGATAGCCTTTTAACTATGTTAGCCAGTACACCTTTATTTCAGGTGGCCCAGGAATCCCATTCTAAATACTATCAGGCTGCTCGAGCTTTGCATTTTCAATTTGGGATAACAAAAGAGGAAGCTAGGAGCATAGTAAAAAGCTGTACAGCTTGCCTTTCTTTCCATGCTCATACACTGCCTCCAGGGAAGAATCCTCATGGTTTGAGACCCAATGAAATCTGGCAAATGGATGTGACCCATTATAAATCTTTTGGTTGTCTGTCTTTTATCCATGTTGTGGTAGATACCTTTTCAGGATTCACTTTTGCAATACCAGCAGCAAAAGATTCAGCCCGAGTGGTCACTGAATTCCTCACACAAACATTTGCCAATATGGGTGTGCCACAAGCAATAAAAACAGACAATGGTCCTGCATATACCTCCAAACATTTTGCACACTTTTGTGCACAGTATAAGATTTTACACACCACTGGCATACCTTTTAATCCTCAAGGACAGGCAATAGTAGAGAGGAGAAACAGACATTAAGACACTGCTCCAAAAACAAAAGAACGGGGGAGCCCCAGGTAACCCTAGAGAACTTATAAATCTAACCCTTTATCCTATTAACTTCTTGATTTTTGACAAAGATGCACTGGCTCCAGCAGACAGGTTTTATAACCCATGGAAGGGCAGTGTCCAGTGTGAGCAGCTCCACTATCTTTAGATAATCGCCAGGTGATGTGGAGAGACCTAGAAAGTGGTGAATGGAAGGGACCAGATAGGCTAACTGCTTGGGAAAGAGGGTTTGCTTGTATCTCTACAGGTGGAGAAGGAATCAGATGGGTGCCAACGAGCCGTATTCACCTTGTCCATCGTAGAGAGATGGAGCAGACCCTTGAAACGAAGGAGAAGACCCAAGAAATATCAGGTGGTTGCTGATTGTGCTCACCATTGAAAGAGCGTGGCAGTTATGGTGTTTGACTCATGGACATAGAAAATTGTTGGACTTCAAAACCCTCAGGAATCATTGGATTCTCTGAGACATGATAAGATTTTTGTAGGACTTGAAAACCCTCAGGAATCATTGGATTGTCTGATACATAAGATTGTTGTAGGACTTGAAACCCCTCAGGAATCATTGGATTCTCTGAGACTTAAGACTTGAGAGTCCTCAGGAATCATTGGATTCTCTGAGAAATGATAAGACTGTTACAGAATTTCAAAATCTGCTGGAATCATTGGATTCCCTAAAATATAAAAAGACTTTGCAGGACTTCAAAAACTTGGGGGGATCATTGGATTCCCTGACATGTGAAGCAATGGACAATAGATTGGTTTTGGACTATCTCTTGGCTGCTGAAGAAGGCGTAAGTGTGACTGCTGTTTACATATCCTCCTTCTAGGACTTCTGGCAATCTTTTACAACACCATGTTGATTTATATTGTTTGTTATACCATTACTTGCATGTACAATTCATGTTTGTTACACCACACCAAGCCTGCACTGACTGTGGGGAGAGTCATCACTAATAACCTCTGTGCTATTGCTATGTGCTTGTGTAATACCTTCCATGCTGATGGGTTTGTGCATCCTGTTTCTAATAAGACCCTTCAGCCCAGAAACCTTCTAGCAACCCCCACTTCCCTTTGGTGCTTTTCATCTCCCTTCCTGAGATGTCAGGGAGGGCATGATTATTTCCTTTTTAGTGCTTTCACTTCCCTTCCTGAGAAGTCAGGGGGATCGTGATCACCTCCTTTTCGGTGCTTTCACCTCCTTTCCTGAGAAGTCAGGGAAGGTGTGATCACCTCCCCTTGGGGGCTCTGACCTCCCTGAGGAGTCAGAGATAGCATGACCATCTGTATTCTAAAACAAAAGAAAGTGGGAGATGTAATGGGCTGAGGCTTGAGTTGATGCACTGAGGTCCCAAGCACATGAGGCTAAATAGTAATTGGACCATACTCTATTAATATATATGCTTGGAGAAAGAATGGCTCCTGCCCACTCTTTGTGCAAGTCCTGATGTGTTGTATATGAAATGATGGTTTTGTTGGGTGGAGGCAGGGAAGTGGAAAGGGAAACAGAAAGAGGGACTGCTGGCTGGCATCTTGTCACAGCTGCTTGCATTGCTATCGCTACTGCCCTTTACCTCCGATCCCTTTTCACCTGCAATCCCCCTTCACCTCTGCTAGCTGGCTTCCTGTCTCAGCTGCCCATATTGCTATGGCACATGTGGGTCCTTTTTTTCATCTCTATAATTTCTTTAGGACACAGACATAATACTGGTATTATAAGATAAAAAAGTGTGCACAGTGTTATATACATTACAGTGCAGTATCAAATTGTTCTTCAGAATGGCTGGATCAGTTCATTATGCCATCAATAAAGTATTAGTATTCCCATTTTCCTACATCTCCTCTAATCTTTATTATTTTTTTTTCTACAATCTTGGCTAAAATGATAGGTGTAAAGTGGTACCTTAGAGTTGTTTTAAATTGTATTTTTTTCCTAATCAGCAGTAATTTTGAGCATTCTTCTATGATTATAGATAGCTTTAATTCTTCATTTAAAAACTGCATGTTTATATTATTTGACCATTTATTAATTGGTGAATGATTTGTATTCTTAGATTTGACTCATTTCTCTCGATAGATATTTTAGAAATGGGATCTTTGTCAGAAATGCTAGCTACAAAATTGTTTCCCATCTTTCTTGTTCCCTTTTGATTTTGATTGCAATAGTTTCTTTGCACAAAAACTTTTAAATTTAATGTAATCAAAATTATCAATCTCACATTTAATAATTTTCTCCTATTTGATCATAAATTCTTCTCTATAGGTCTGATTTCTTGCTCTTCTAATTTTCTTATGGTATCATCCTTTATGTCTAAATCATGAAACTATTTTGACTTTATCTTGATGTAAGATATATGATGTAGGTCAACACTTAATTCTTACCATATTATTTTCAGGTTTTCACAGCAGATTTTCTCAAATACTGGATTCGTATCCTGGAAGCTGTAGTCTTTTTGTTTATCAAATACTAAATATTTCTTAACCAGTAACAAGTGCTTTTGATAACTGCTCCTTTATAATGGAATTTTAGATATGGCTAGGATTGTTCCTTTTCATTGTTTTCATTAATTCCCTTGATACTCTTGATATTTTGTTTTTTCAGCTAAATTTCATTATTTTTTTTAATAATTATTATATTATAATATAATTTTTTTGAAGTTTGATTTATATGGCACTGAATAAGTAGATTAATTTCAGTGGAATTGTTCACTCTTGCTGAGCCTACCCAAGAGCAATTGAAATTTTCCCAATTGTTTAGATTAGACTTTATTCATGTAAAAAATATTTTGTAATTTTGTTCATATAGTTCCTGGCTTTATCTTGGCAGAAAGACTCCCAAATGTTTTATATTGTCCACAGTTATTTTAGATGAAATTTCTTTTTCTTGCTGCTGGGCTTTTTTGGTAATATAAATACTGATTATTTATGTGGTTTTCTTTTACATCTTGCAACATTGTTAAAGTTGTTAATTGTTTGACATAGTTTTTGTTTGTTTATTTATTGGTTTTCCTGAGGCAATTGGGGTTAAATGACTTGTCCAGGGTCCCATAGCTAGAAAGTGTTAAGTGTCTGAGACCAGATTTGTACTCAGGTCCTTCTGACTTCAAGACTGGTGCTCTATCTACTGCTCCTCCTAGCTGCCCCCTCACAAAGTTTTTTAATTGATTCTCTAGGATCCTTTTAATTTACCCTCAGCGTATCTGCAAAGAGTGATAATTTTCTTTCCTTATTAATTAATCTAAATCCTTCCATTTCTTTTTTCTTCTCTTATTGCTAAAGCCAACATTTCTAGTACAATGTTGAAAAATTGTGGTGATAATGGACATCCTTGTTTCACACCTGATTTCATTGGGGAAGCTTTTAACTTATCATTACATATAATGTTTGATGATTTTGAATGGATATTATTTATCACTTTAAGAAAATCTCCATTTATTCCTATATACTCTAGTGTTTTTATTAGGAATGGATGCTGTATTTTGTCAAATGCTTTTCTTCATTGATTGAGATGATCATATGAGTGCTGTTAGTTTTGTTACTGATGTGATCAACTATGCTGATAGTTTTCCTAATAGTGAACCAGCCCTAATTCCTGCTATAAAATCCCTCTTTGTTGGAATCTTTACAAACTGCTAACTAATTAGAGTTGATCTGATCTTACAAGAAGATGTTTTGGGCCAGAACCTGAAACAAGGTACTAAGTAGAACTAATTAGTACAATGCTTATGTTTATACCTTTACTCATTGGAGTTCACAAGTATGCCAGCTTCACAAAGTAAACTTTGTAACTTTGTGAGTTCACACCTCCCTTGAAGCTCTTTGGGCCAGAGAGCACTATGGGAGAAAACCCATAATCCCATTCTCTCAGAAGATTCACATATAAGGCCAGTGAAGAGAGAGCTATTCCAGAATATATTTTCCACTTGGCTGGCTGGTCGCAGAAGAGAGTTCAGCTGGACTGGAGAGGAGCACTCTGGTGCAGACAGAGAGCACTTTGAGAGATTTCAGCGGAATTATGCCAGAAGCCCTCTCTCCGAGGCAAGGCAGAATATTTTCCACTTGGCAGGCTGGTGGCAGAAGAAGAGTTTTCAGAGGAAGAAGCTACGAGTAGAGAGTTCAGTGGACAACCAGATTCATCTTCATCTCACACCACTGTAGTTGGTGGCTGGGCTCCTGCACTTCCCCCACTGAGATCAAGCTGGTCTGAAAGGCTCACCAGAAAGCTAGCCGAGCCCTAAGTGAAGGAAACAAGAGATTCATTCCATCTCTGTGCTGGTTAGAGGCAGAAGAAAGCAGAGGCAGAGGCTAAAGGACAGAACCTTTGATTTTGGAGACATTTGGAGGGCTCTAACCTAAACTGGCTGTGTCTTGAGAAGAACAAGAACTCCAACATTTGGACTCACAACATTTTGGTGCCCAACGTGGGGCTGACAGATTCTCCCCCCCCCCCCCAGTGGATTTCAGTGGAAAAGCTCTGATCCTGATCCAGTGGAAAAGCCTCTGATCCTGATCCAGTGGAAAAGACTCTTCAACCCAGAAACTAGGGTGAGTACAACAAAGAAATTTTGTTAGAAGAGTTAAAATAGAATTTCATCTAAGATGGGACAGATATTTAGAAAACAGCCTCTTTCTGTTCAAGGAAAATGTTTAGAGAGCATTGTCAAAGTTATGGAAAGCCAAGGTTTAATTATAAGTTTACAGCAAATCACTGAACTTTTACAAACTGTAAAGGACATATGTCCTTGTTTCTCTCTGGAAAAGGAATTAGATCTAAATGAATGGAAATTGGTTGGAGAGGATCTTTGTCAATTCTATAATAAAAATGGGCCTAACTCAATAATTAATACATATAATGTAATACAATTGGCTATAAGAAGTTATTTAAGTGATAGAATGGTGAAAAGGAAAGTACAGGAGGAAGAAGTGCCAAGTTTACCAGGTGAAAAGGAGGATGAATCAGATGAGAATGGAGTTAATTACAATTCTGAGTGTGATACTTCACAGCAGGAGGAATTAGATGATTCCACATCTCATGACCCTCCCCCCTCAATTAACCCTTCATGGGTGGAACAAGGGGGAGGGATAGAGACAGAAACACAGTCAGCTTCTCCTGTAAAGCAGAATTTGACAAGATTAGAAAAAGCATTAATTAAAGCAAAAAATGAAGGAGAAGATATATCTGATTTTATAAACGCATATCCTGTGATTGAAAAGATCGACTCTTCAGGTCAAAAAGAGAGAAGATACACTCCTTTTAATTTGGAAAAAATTAAAGATTTGAAAAAGGGTTGCACTCTTTATGGGGCTACATCATCTTATGTGAAGATGTTACTGGATAATTTGCCTTATGTAATCCTAACCCCGAATGACTGGAAATCCATAGCGAGAACATGTCTAGAACCGGGAAAAAATTTATTGCGGCTTTCAGAGTTTCATGAATCATGTAGAAGTCAAGCCCAACGCAACAGGCAAACAGGAGCTATTGTACAAGTTGCTTTTGACCAACTAGCTGGTGAAGGTCAGTATGCAGAGAGTTCAGAACAGATTTATTATCACATAACAGTGTATGAGCAAATTTCTAAGGCTGCAATAAAAGCTTGGAATTCTCTCCCTGGACAGAAAGGTGGAAATAATGCTTTCACAAAAATAGAACAAGGTCCCAATGAACCTTTTGCAGATTTTGTGAGACGTTTGCCAACAGCTGTAATAAGAACCATTGGAGATAATGCTGCCACAGAAATTATGACTAGACATTTGGCTAAGGAAAATGCCAATGAGGTTTGCAAGAGAATTATATGGGGGCTAGACAAAGATGCTCCTTTGGAGGAGATCATTGTGCCACAATGGGCACAAATGCTTATTATGCCCAGACTATGATGAACATGGAAAGACAAAGTCCTTCTTGGCAGAGGAATTCTAGAGAAACTCGTCAATGTTTTCAATGTGGAAAAGTTGGACATTTGATAGCTCAATGTAGAAATGGAGATAGAGTGAGAAGACAGGGTGAGAGAAAACCCAAAATCCCATGTCCAAAATGTAATCGAGGCTTTCACTGGGCCTCTAAATGTATATTGACCCAGAGGAATGAGAGGCAGGGCCCAGCTCCAAAGTATCAGTCAAAGGACAGGTGGGGCATGATAGCAGCTGAGATTATACCCAGAGAGACTTTAGAAATTCAGAACTCTGATGTCATCAACCAACAGAAAAGCAATCAGGATTACAGTTGGGAAGAATACAGGCCTTTTAAAACAACAAGGCAATATCCAGTGCAAATGGCTCCAATGTAATTACCAGATGGTGAGGAGAAATCCCAAATTTGGTAAATAGAAGGGAATTAGGTTAACTGCTTGGGGAAGAGGATCTGCTTATATTTCCACAGATGGAGAAAGAATCAGATGGCTGACAATGAGACTGTTAAAAGGACTTTTAAAATCTTCAGGAATCATTGGATTTCCTAAGACAAGATGAGACTGTTTCAGTTCTTGAAAAAACAGCAAGAATCATTGGATTCCTTAAGATGAAAAATTGTTGATGAGACTTTTTGCAGTAGTTCAGAGCTTACAGGAACTATTGGATTCCTGGCACATGAACTAATGGACAATGGAATCCTATTGGACTGTTTCTAGGACTTATGGACATGTGTAAATTTTCAGGATGATTCATGTTATTTGTTACATTACTACTAGCCTGTGTTATATTGCTATGTGCTTATGTAAAGTATGTATAATGCCTCCCATATTGATGGATTTATGTATACCATGTATATCTGTTACAAAGTTCTGGCCCATATTGATGGATTTATGTGTACCCCTTCAGAAATCCACTAATCTGATTTGATTTCCTATTTCTTTTGGTGTTTTCATCTCCCTTCCTGAGATGTCAGGGAAGGTGTGATCACCTTTTAGTGGGGTTCTCACCTCCTTGAGAAATCAGAAAGGTCATGACCATCCTATGTTCCAAAACAAAAGAATGGGGGAGATGTTGGAATCTTTACAAACTGCTAACTAATTGGAGTTGATCTGATCTTACAAGAAGATGTTTTGGGCCAGAACCTGAAACAAGGTACTAAGTAGAACTAATTAGTACAATGCTTATGTTTACACCTTTACTCATTGGAATTCACAAGTATGCCAGCTTCACAAAGTAAACTTTGTAACTTTGTGAGTTCACACCTCCCTTGAAGCTCTTTGGGCCAGAGAGCACTATGGGAGAAAACCCATAATCCCATTCTCTCAGAAGATTCACATATAAGGCCAGTGAAGAGAGAGCTATTCCAGAATATATTTTCCACTTGGCTAGCTGGTCGCAGAAGAGAGTTCAGCTGGACTGGAGAGGAGCACTCTGGTGCAGACAGAGAGCACTTTGAGAGATTCCAGCGGAATTACGCCAGAAGCCTTCTCTCTGAGGCAAGGCAGAATATTTTCCACTTGGCAGGCTGGTGGCAGAAGAAGAGTTTTCAGAGGAAGAAGCTATGAGTGGAGAGTTCAGTGGACAACCAGATTCATCTTCATCTCACACCACTGTAGTTGGTGGCTGGGCTCCTGCACTTCCCCCACTGAGACCAAGCTGGTCTGAAAGACTCACCAGAAAGCTAGCCGAGCCCCAAGTGAAGGAAACAAGAGATTCATTCCATCTCTATGCTGGTTGGAGGCAGAAGAAAGCAGAGGCAGAGGCTAAAGGACAGAACCTTTGATTTTGGAGACATTCGGAGGGCTCTAAGCTAAACTGGCTGTGTTTTGAGAAGAACAAGAACTCCAACATTTTGAACTCCAACACCTCTTGATCATAATATATTATCCTCGTGATAAATTGCTGTAATCTTTTTACTAGTGTTTTATTTTAGATTTTTGTATCACTTTTCATTGGGAAAATTGTCCTATGCTTTCTTTGGCTCTTCATGGTTTAGGCATCAGCATGATATTTGTATCATAAAAGGAATTTGGTATGACTCCTTCACCTATTTTTCTCAAAGAGTTTGAATAATATTGGAAGTACTTGCTTTTTGAATATTTAGTAGAATCCTTGTAAATCCATATAGTCCTGAAGATTTTTTCTTAGATCATTGATGGCTGTTCAATTTCTTTTTTTTTTTTCTAAAATGGGCCTTTTGAAATATTTTATTGCCTCTTCTGTTAATCTGAACAACTTACATTTTTATGAATATTTATCCATTTCAATTAGATTGTCAGATTTATTGGCATACATTTGGCAAAATAGCTCCTGATCATTGCTTTAATTTCCTCTTCATTGGTAGTAAGCTCATCTTTTTCATTTTTGTTACTGATAATTTGATTTTCTTTTTTCTATTTTATAATCAAATTAACCAAAGGTTTAATTGTTTTGTTGTTGTTGTTGTTGTTGTTTTTTATGAAATCAACTCAGCTTCATTTATTAATTCAATAGTTTTCTTACTTTCAATATTATTAATCTCTTCTTTGATTTTCAGAATTTCTAATTTGGTATTTATTTGGGGGCTATTATTTTTTTTTTCTTCTTGCAGTTTTTCTAGTTGTATGACCTATTTACTGATCTTCTCTTCTTTCCAATTTTGTGCAAATAAACATTCTAGAGAAATAAATTTCTCCCAAGAACTATTTTGGCTGCATCCCATAAGTTTTGGTATCTTGCCTCATTATTGTGATTATCTTGGAATAAATAATTGATTCTTGTATGAGTTGTTCTTTGATGTACTCACATTTTAGGATTAAATTATTTAGCTTCCAATTAGTTTTTATTTTCTTGTAATGGTTCTTTATTACATGTAATATTTTTGGTATCATAATGTGAAAGGAATGCATTTAATATTTCTGCCTTTCTGCATTTGTTTGAGAGGTTTTAATGATCTTTGTGCAGGTATCATGTACCACATAGAAAATGTATTTTAATTTCTAATCCTATTCAATTTTATCCTAATT
Organism: Antechinus flavipes; assembly: GCF_016432865.1. Lineage (NCBI taxonomy): Eukaryota > Metazoa > Chordata > Mammalia > Dasyuromorphia > Dasyuridae > Antechinus > Antechinus flavipes. Next base: position 275,613,232 of record NC_067398.1, read on the forward strand.
CAATTTTCTTTAGTTAGCTTCTTTACCCCCTTTTCCATTTGGTTAATTCTAATTGTAAAGGAATTTTCTTCAGTGAACTTTTCCCCCCATTTTATCAATTCTATTTTTAAGGAATTGTTTTCTTAAGTCCATTATTGTCCCTTCTTTTCTAAGCTGTTGACTCTTTTTTCATAATTCTTTATTTGTATTTCTTTTCCTAATTTTTCTTCTACTTCCCTTACTTGATTTTTAAAAATCTCTTTTGAGTTCTTCCAAATAGTTTTTTTTTTTTTTGAGCTCTAGATTAATTCATATTCTCCTTTCAGGCTTCACATGTAGTCATTTTGCCATTGCTCTCTCCTGAATTTGTATTTTGATTTTCTCTGTTAACATGGTAGCTTTCTATTGTCAGAGTTCTTTTCTGTTTCTTGCTCATTTTTAACATTGACCTGTGCTCCTAAGGCATAGGAATCACTGTCCCAACCTTTTTTTTTTTTTTCCTGGGGACACACTCTTAGTCACTGCAGCATGCTAGCATAATTTGCCTGTTTGCTGGGGATAGAGGATTCATAATTTGTCTTCTGTGCTGGGGCTAGATATGTCACAGTTGAACTACTATGCCACTGGATTGCTGAGCCAGGACAAACAGGCCTTCATTGCTGACCTATACTGCATCTGAGAGTCTTTCACTAAATTTCCCACACTGTTACTGGGACTGGACTGTGTTCCCACTGTTTGGGACAAAAAGACCTTCCCAAATTGACTACTATAGAGATCACTCATAGAAAGCAGAATTATTTATTAGAATCTCAAGAAGCGGACCCCATCCTGATCTGCCAGCAAAATTTCACAGCAAGATAGGGCCAGAACCTTGACAATGCTTACAGCTTTTATACATTTCAGACAAAGAACCTCCCAAATCCCACCCTCTATATGTTGTGATTGGTCACATAAATCTACTGTTCCCCTAGTTGGTCAGTGGAATGTAGTAGACAAGATGATATACAGCTTCTTCAGCCACGTAGTCCAGGCCTTATCTAAAATCATGTGACTTCGGAGAAGCCAAAACTGAGGCTTATAAGGCTTTATCTAGTTTAGAATCTATAAGTTCTTCACCTTTTCCCACACACCCCTTTATGCAAATAAAAGAGTTCTTTTCTGAGGTCTAAGTTCTCCTCATTTGGAAAATTGTTTTATCCACTTTTGTGGGTTATGTTATATCATAATCCATTTAGAGGTTTGATTTAGCCTTGTTTCTGAGGGAAACTTTGGAGAGCTCAGGCAACTTTCTGCTTTCTCTCTGCCACCTTGGCTCCTCCCTCTAATTTAGTTTTTTTTTTTTTTTTAATATAAGACAATTAAAAATAATGGAACCTTGTGTGAAATGAAGTTTAGTTATTGCAACTTTTCATTCTAACTCAAAATTGGATTGAACAATTGTAATGGTGGTAAATTAGATAATTTAATCATTCTTTGTATGTACAAAGGGCATGATAAATATTTACACTTATCACCCAAGATTATTTGGGGAAAGAAAAAAAATTATGAAATGCTTGACACAAACCATGGTTTGTGTGAAGGATAAGAACTATACTATTTAGACCCTGAAGCAACACAATAGAACAAAATGCTTTTCCATTTATAGGCACTTTTTCTAATTGACATGGAAAGATAACACAAGGGGAAATGAAAGATTAAACATTAAAAATCTTACTAAATATAGGCTTAAGCAATTTTTAAGACATAAGAAAAAGCTTGATACTGCATGAACTGATATGATGAGCATTAAAATGCCAGGGGTAATAAGATAAATGACTTTGTATGGATTGATAAGTTTGAAAGATATTTAACTAAATTATTATCACCTTACTGGTGATGTTTTAAATACAAAAAGGCTAAGAAGATTTTAAACTAAGTTTTTATTTCTTTTCAATCTGAATACTGTTACATTATAAATATATCACGTATGTAATTATTAGAGTATATTAATATAAAAACTAGAAACTAATAATAACAATAATATTATTAGTAGTAAAAATAATTATTAGTAAATATATTATTTATATATTAGTTAATAATTATTTACTAATATATAAATAATATAATTATTTACTAATAATTATTTTTAGTAGTAATTTAGTAGTAAATAATAAACAATGGCAGCAGTGCCATATGAGGAATTAGTGTCTCTTTCATCAAAAATGGAGAAATGAAATCTTTGAATAATAAATACATATTGTTTGGGATCATTTGGAAATTCATGTAATATAACTATTGATGCTATAATTTTGAACTAACTATTGACTGTATATGACCATCTGGTGAAGAATTGGAGATAGCATTACAATTCTAAATAATCTTCTTGAGTCAAGGTGACTGAGATAAGCCACTCCTCTTCAGGTATACTTTTTTAAAGTTTAAAATGTGTGTGTTTGGGGGAGAGGGTGGGTTAATCGTGGTTTACAAGGGACAATAGATTCAAATTAAGCAAATTTGAAGTTGAATTAAGCAGTTTGAATTACAGCCACTTGCTCAATTTGTATAAATTTTGATCAAGTTACCTTTCAAGTCACATCCAGTAGTAGCTATCTGCTAGTTTGCACCTTCTTTATGAAACTCATAAAAACAAAGGATTATGCCCAAGACAGTCTTGGAAATTGTGCTCAGGTATGATCCACTTGTTTACACAGACTCTGCTGGGAGAATGCCATTTCATTCTCATTCCACTGTATTTTAGACACAGTATAATGTTCATCCTTTGACTTCATCCACAGACTAATGTTGGGTATGGAGAGCAGGAATAAGAGTTGTGAATAGATAAAATTGGTAAAGTTGGAAAATTCTAGATGAGATTTTAAAACTAACATATGAGTAAAATAACAATCATCTAACTTTAAGCTGTAATTAGTGATTTTTTTTTTTTTGAGGAAGAGTCTCTTTGGGACTTTAAATTTCCTTGAATCCAGATCTTGCATAAAGTTGCTGGTTCATTATTCAAAAGGAAATGTCATGTACCCCTGCAGTCTGAAGACTGTCTCAGATCTGTACCTGGAAAAATCAAGAGAATAACATTGCAACTGTAAAGGTAGGATTCTTTTGACCTATCCCAGTGTTAGTAAATTAAAAAAAAATCATACCTGATTAATTCTGAACCTAGATATGCCATCCTGTCATATAATTGGCTATCTATGACTCATACTTGAAATTAAACAGAACTAATAGTGCTATGTCCTTGTCTTTCTCTTTACATAGCAAATCCAGTTTATAAGAGCAAGTATAAAAGAAGAATAACCATATTGGTGATTTTTGATTAAGTAACATGTGTTAGTGAGGGATCATTATGCATTGTCATTTGAATCAGATAATAGAGAATATGAAGCCTTACGTTTTATGGATTATTTAGTTTTAAGAAATCACCCTATAACATTCTTTCATTGTAATAATATCATTTGTGTGAGTTCTCACAGTGAAAAATGTGACATAATTTTCAAAATTAGATTAAACAATTTACATATAAAGTTGTTTGAAACATCTATTTAATATTCAGAGATAGAAAGATCTTGTTCCAATTTAGGACTGTATGATGCAGCAATCAATATTCTCTGAAGTTTCAAGTGATTTATGTATTTTTAATACACTAATTGTTCTGATAGCTCTATTTTATATTGAGTTTGTGTTAAGGAGCAGATCTAAGTGGAAGAAGATTTTTCAAAACTAATGTGAGAACATGGCTTGTTTTAGAAATATAAAATTTAATACTTTGAATTTTTTTCATCTACATCAAAGATATGTGATCCTTAATTAAAAATCCACCTAATGCTAAGAAGTTAAAATTAATAGAACTTCCTGTGCAATCTCATGTAACTGTCACTGATATTATCCTGAGTTTGATTCCAGGTATGCTCATCTAGGAATCCTATTAGGCCAATGATTTATGATGCTAGTAATTCTTTGAAGCTGACATCCATGAATTACAGTTGGAGTTCTAATGAAGATGACTTGGTGAAATTACTCTTGGCATGAGCTCAGATTCTCCTGATAATTTTCCCTAGTATCTAGTTCCTCTTAAAAGGAAAAATATCCACTTTTTAACCCTAACTCAATAAAACTGACTATCTATAATGACTGTGGGCTGGAACTGCCATGAAATTCAGAAGTCATTTTTCACTTAACTCTTTTTTTTTTCTATGACAAATTTCTATAATCTTTACAGGTTGTTAATATTATATTAAAACTTTATTTTCATAAATTGTCATTGGAGATAAGATGTGAGCTATTTAGGGTAAGATTTTGATCCTTCTTAAAATTAATATAAAGATAATTGAGTTTTGATGGAATAGTTTATGGAACCAAAATGTTGTCCTACTCATTACTAAGGCTAAAACAGAATTATCTTCAGTTTTGGTTAAAAAAAGCTATATGATAGAATATCTTGTATTATCTAAATGAGAAAAACAAATTTTGTTTGATTTTATTATTATCACCTGAATGGTGTGTATGTTTTTAAAGGCATACTTTTTTTTGTGTTTTTTTCTCCATAACTTATTTAATTAATATTATCTTGAGAGTGACTACTCAATATATTTATATAACACATCCCAAAATTTTTTATGGCAATTGTAATTATTTTAAAAACTTTATTTTTTAAAGGTCTTTTTTATTTTTTATTTATTTATTTTTAAATAACGTTTTATTGATAGAACCCATGCCAGGGTAATTTTTTACAGCATTATCCTTGCACTCACTTTTTTTCCAATTTTTCCCCTCCCTTCCTCCACCCCTCTCCCATATGGCAAGCAGTACTTTAGCTGTTAAATAGGTTACAGTATATCCTAGATACAATATATGTGTGCAGAACTGAACAGTTTTCTTGTTGCACAGGGAGAATTGGATTCAGAAGGTATAAATAACCCAGGAAGCAAAGCAAAAATGCAAGCAGTTTCTATTCATTTCCCAGTGTTCTTTCTTTGGGTGTAGCTGCTTCTGTCCATCCTTGATCAATTGAAACTGAATTAGCTCTCTTTATCGAAGAGATCCACTTCCATCAGAATACATCCTCAAACAGTATCATTATTGAGGTATATAATGATCTCCTGGTTCTGCTCATTTCACTTAGCATCAGTTCATGTAAGTCTCACCAGTTCTCTCTGTATTCATCCTGCTGGTCATTCCTTACAGAACAATAATATTCCATAACGTTCATATACCACAATTTACTCAACCATTCTTCAATTGATGGGTATCCATTCATTTTCCAGCTTCTAGCCACTACAAATAGAGCTGCCACAAACATTTTGGCACATACAGGTCCCTTTCCCTTTTTTAGTATCTCTTTGTGGTATAAGCCCAGTAGAAACCCTGCTGGATCAAAGGGTATGCACAGTTTGATAACTTTTTGAGAATAGATCCAAATTGCTCTCCAGAATGGCTGGATGTGTTCACAATTCCACCAACAATGTATCAGTTGTCTGTTTTCCCACATCTTCTCCAACATTCTGCATGACCTTTCCCTGTCATTCTAGCCAATCTGACAGGTGTATAGTGGTATCTCAGAGTTGTCTTAATTTGCATTTCTCTGATTAATAATGATTTGGAGCATATTTTTATATGTCTATAAATAGTTTTAATTTCTCCTTCTGAGAAATGTCTGTTCAAATCCTTTGACCATTTATCAATTGAAGAATGGCTTGCTTTCTTATGAATTAGAGTCAATTCTCTATATATTTTGGAAATGAGGCCTTTATCAGAACTTTTGACTAAAAATGTTTTCTCAGTTTATTGTTTCCCTTCTAATCTTGTCTGCATTTCTTTTGTTTGTACAAAAATTTTCAACTTGATATAATCAAAATTTTGTGATCAATAGTGATCTCTAATTCTTTTTTGGTCATAAATTCCTCCCTCTTCCACAGGTGTGAGAGGTAAACTATCCTATGCTCTTCCAATTTATTTATAATCTCATTCTTTATGCCTAGGTCATGAATCCATTTTGACCTTATCTTGGTGTACAGTGTTAAGTGCCTAGTTTCTGCCATACTAATTTCCAATTTCCCCAGCAATTTTTGTCAAATAATGCATTCTTATCCCCAAAACTGGGATCTTTGGGTTTGTCAAACACTATATTGTTAAAGTTATTGGCTGTTTTGTCCTTTGAACCTAACCTATTCCATTGATCAACTAGTCTATTTTTTAGCCAATACTAGATGTTTTTATTAACTGCTGCTTTATAATATAATTTTGTATCTGGTACAGCTAGGACACCTTCATTTGATTTTTTTTTTCATTAATTCTCTTGAAATTCTTGACCTTTTGTTTTTCCATATGAACTTTGTTGTTATTTTTTCTAGGTCATCAAAATAGTTTTTTGGGAGTCTGATTGGAATAACGCTAAATAAATAGATTAGTTCAGGTAGTATTCTCATTTTTATTATATTTGCTCGCCCAGTCCAAGAGCATTTAATATTTTTCCAGTGGGTTAAATCAGACTTAATTTGTGTGTAAGGTGTTTTGTAGTTTTGCTCATAAAGTTTCTGATTTTCCCTTGGCAAATAGATTCCTAAATATTTTGTACACTCAATAGTTACTTTAAATGGAATTTCTCTTTGTAACTCTAACTGTTGGGTTTTGTTAGTGATATATAAGAATGCTGATGTCTTATGTGGGTTTATTTTGTATCCTGCAACTTTGCTAAAGGTGTGGATAGTTTCTAATAATTTTTAGTAGAGTCTCTGGGGTTCTCTAAGTATACCATCATATCATCAGCAAAGAGTGATAATTTGGTTTCCTCATTGCCTATTCTTATTCCTTTAATCTCTTTCTCGATTAGTATTGTCAAAGCTAGCATTTCTAATACAATATTAAATAGTAACAGAGATAGTGGGCAACCTTGTTTCACTCCTGATCTTATTGGGAATGGCTGCAGTTTGTCCCAGTTACATATGAGGCTTACTGCTGGTTTTAAATAGATGCTACTGATAATTTTAAGGAAAAGTCCATTTATTCCTATACTCTCAAGAGTTTTTAATAGGAATGGATGTTGGATTTTATCATATGCTTTTTCTGCATCTATTGAGATGATCATATGGTTTTTGTTAATTTGATTATTAATATGGCCAATTATACTGATAGTTTTCCTAATATTGAACCAGCCGTGCATTCCTGGGATAAATCCTACTTGAGTGTGGTGTATTATCCTGGGGATGATTTTCTGTAGTCTTTTTGCTAATATCTTATTTAAGATATTAATTATAATAAATAAATTAATTAATTAATGATAAATTAATTATTTAAGATATGAATAAGATATTTGCTAATATCTTATTTAAGATTTTAGCATCAATATTCATGAGGGAGATTGGTCTATAATTTTCTTTCTCTGTTTTCAGCCGATCTGGTTTAGGTATCAGGACCATGTCTGGATCATAAAAGGAATTTGGTAGGACTTCTTCATTCTCTATTTTTTCAAAGAGTTTATAAAGCTCTGGGGCTAATTGTTCTTTGAATGTTTGGTAGAATTCACGTGTAAATCCATCTGGCCCTGGGGATTTTTTTTAAGGGAGTTGATTAAGAGCTTCTTCTATTTCTTTTTCTGAAATGGGACTATTTAAGCAATTTACTTTCTTCTCTGATATATTGGAGGTAGTCATCTATTCCGCTTAGGTTATCAAATTTATTGGCATAAAATTGGGCATAGTAACCTCTTATTATTTCTTTAATTTCCTCTTCATTGGTGGAAAGTTCTCCCTTTTCATTTTTAAGACTACTAATTTGATTTCCCTCTCTCCTTTGTCTAATCAGATTTACCAAAGGTTTATCAACTTTATTGTTTTTTTTCATAAAACCAACTCTTAGTTTTATTTATTAATTCAATATTTTTTTTTACTTTCCATATTATTATTTTCTCCCTTTAATTTTAGAATTTCAAGTTTAGTAATTGATTGGGGGTTTTTAATTTGGTCTTTTTCTAGCTTTTTAAGTTGCAGGTCCAATTCATTGATCTTCTCTTTTTCTATTTTATTCAAGTGTAAGGATATGAAATTTCCCCTTATTACTACTTTGGCTGCATCCCATAAATTTTGGTATGATGTCTCACCATTGTCATTATCTTGAGTGAAATTATTAATTGTGTCTATAATTTGCTGTTTCACCCAATCAGTCTTTAAGATGAGATTATTTAGTTTCCAATTACTTTTTGGCCTATTTACACCTAACTTTTTGTTGAATGTAGTTTTTATTGCATTGTGATCTGAAAAGAAAGCATTTACTATTTCTGCCTTTCTGCATTTAATTTTGAGATCTTTGTGTCCTAACATATGGTCAGTTTTTGTGTAGGTTCCATGAACTGCTGAGAAGAACGTATACTCCTTTCTGTCATCATTCAGTTTTCTCCAGAGATCTATCATACCTAATTTTTCTAATATTTTATTTACCTCTTTAATTTCTTTCTTATTTGTTTTATGATTTGATTTATCTAAATCCGAGAGTGCAAGATTGAGATCTCCCAATATTATAGTTTTGCTGTCTATTTCTTCTCACAACTCTCTTAACTTCTCCTTTAGGAAGTTACATGCTATACCAATTGGTGCATATATGTATAATACTGATCTTGCTTTATTGTCTATAGTACCCTTTAGCAAGATATAGTTTCCTTCCTTATCTCTTTTAATTAGATCAATCTTTGCTTTTGCTTGATCTGAGATAAGGATGGCTACCCCTGCTTTTTTGACTTCACCTGAAGCATAATAGATTCTGCTCCAGCCTTTTACCTTTACTCTGTATGTATCTCCCTGTTTTAAATGTCTTTCCTGTAAACAACATAATGTAGGGTTCTGACTTTTGATCCAGTCTGCTATCCGCCTCCTCTTTATGGGAGAGTTCATCCCATTCACATTTACAGTTAAAATTACTAATTTTGTATTTCCTGCCATCCTAATATCCCCAAATTATACTTTTCTTTATCTTGCCCTCCTTCCCTTCTTCCCTAGTATTAAACTTATTGGTCCCACTTGTGTTACGCAGCTCTCCCTCTTTAGTATCCCTCTCTCCTCCCTTTGAATCCCTTCCCCTTTCTTGTAACCTTCCCTTATTACTCTTTTTCCTTTTCCCTTTTCCTCTCCCACTTTTTAATGAAGTGAAAGAAGAATCTCTGTAAAATAAATGTCAGTTATTTCCTCTTTAAGCCAACTCCGATGAGAGAATTTGCACAATGTTCCTCCCCCTCTCTAAGTTCCCTCATATATGATAGGTTTCCTTTGCCTCATTGTCACATATAGTTTCCCTTTTTTTATCTCCCCTTTTCCCTTTTTCTGACACTATTCCCTTTCCATTTCTACTTCCTTTTTTATATTATATCGGTAAAATCAAATTATACATATGGTTTTTATGTATATCCACAGCAGAAATACAGTTCTCAAGAGTTCCTTTTACCTTTTTCTACTTCTCTTGATTCCTGTTGTTGGAAATCAAATTTTTTGTTTAAGTTTGTTTTTTCCCTTAGAAACAAATGAATTCCTCTATTTCATTAAATGTCCATCTTCTTCCATGGAAAAAAATACTCAGCTTAGCTGGGTAGTTTATTCTTGGCTGCATCCCAAGCTCTTTTGCTTTTTGGAATATCTGATTCCAGGCCCTTCAATCCTTTAATGTTGAGGCAGCCAGATCTTATGTGACCCTTATTGTGGCATCTTGGTATTTGAACTATTTTTTCCTGGCTGCTTGTAAAATTTTTTCTTTATTCTGAAAATTCTGAAGTTTGGCCACAACATTCCTCGGAGTCTTTATTTTAGGGTCTTTTTCAGAAGGTGTTCAATGAATTCTTTCAATTCCTATTTTACCTTCCGATTCTATTACTTCTGGGCAGTTCTCTTTGATGATTTCCTATAAAATAGTATCTAGGCTCTTTTTTTCATCATAATTTTCGGGTAGTCCAATGATCTTCAGGTTATCTCTCCTAGATCTATTTTCCGAGTCTGTTGTTTTTCCTAGTAAATATTTGACATTTTTTCCAATCTTTTATTTTATTTTTAGTTTTGCTTGACTGATTCTTGATGTCTTAATGAATCAGTCATTTCTATTTATTCAGTTCTGATTTTTAGTGAATAATTTTCTTCATTAACTTATTTCACTTCTTTTTGTCTATCTCTGATTGAGTTGTTTTTCTCTATGGAATTTTTTTCCATTTCACTATTTTTTTTAGTGAGTTATTTTCTTTTTCCAATTCATAAATTCTGTTTCCCTGCACTTCTTGGGAATTTTTTTTACCTTTTCCAATTCACATTTCAGTTCGTTTTTCCACTTTACAAATTTTTCTTTTAGTGAGTTATATGCCTTTTCTGTACTCTCTTGCATAGCTTTTCTTTCCTTTCCCCATTTCTCTTCTAGTTCTCTTTTAAGGTTTTTAATAGTCTCCTCTAGGAGAGCCTTTTTTATTGGGGACCAATAATTGTCTGGAGACTGTCTGCTATTAGTCTCTTCAGGGTTGAAAAGCTGTTCTCTTTCTCTATAAAAACTATCAATCATTCTTTTGATTTTTTAACTCATTTTGGTAAACCCTGTAGGGTCTGCCTTCAGAGCCAGGAGGTTACCAGCTTCCTCTGCAGAGCAGTGAAAGGTGTATAGACAGGTAGGTGTCCTGCCAGCTGGCTACAAAAAGCAGGGAAGTACTGGAGTGCTCTGGGAAAGAGTTCCCCACCAGGAAGTAACTCAGGCCTGCAGGGTGGAGCTGGGAAAGTGCCCTGAACAGAACCCCCCTTGCTCTATGAGATAATGACTGCCCTGGAGCTAGACGCTGAGCAGTAAGAGTTTCAGTACCCCAAGCCAAAGCCTGCCCTGGGGCTGTGGGTATTAGCAGTTGAGCAGTGAATGGATTTGCAGGGACTGGAACTGTCTGCCTGGGAAGTACAGTCTGCAGGGGAAGTTCTATTGCCCCAGGCTAAGCCCCCCACTGTGCCGATTAGAGGCTGCCCAGGCTGTGTTGTGCAGATTTGTAACTGCCTCTGCAAAAACCCCAAACTGCAGGATGTGGCTGCAGGGCTGCATTAAGGGTCTGCCTGGGTCACTTCCTGGTTTGAGTGGTTATAGCCAGATCTCGTTAGGTTCTGGCGTTTTTTAGAGTACCCTCTGTTTAAGTTTTAATTTCTCTGCCAGTTTACCACTTTGTAATCAAGGTAGAGCAGTAAGCCTATAGCAGAGTCATCTCTATAACTTCTCTAGCCACAGAGATCACCCCCACCCCTGGTCTGCTTAGGACGCTAGTCTCTTGCTGCCTGCACTAGTCTGTTCCTGGCTCCTCAAGACAAACCTTTCCTGGTGACCTTCCAGATTGAGATTAGCTGGTAAGTTTTAGTGCTTCTAATCTTCATGAATTTAAGCAGTGAAGAGCTATTTTTGAGGCTGAGATAAATAGTTGGTTATGAGGGAAATGGGAGGAGCTTAGAGAGTTGTGTGTGCCTTTTCTGCCATCTTGGCTCCGCCCCCAGAAGTCCTATTTTAAAAACTTTAAAATAAATTCAGTTGTATATCAGGATCATTATAATATTTTTAAAGTCTTTTATTAATAGCTCCTTACCAGAATCTCATCCTCCTAAGGGAGGAATGGTGCTGCATATCACCTGAAGAAGTTTTACCTTAAGACTATGCTCCTCAGAACACACCCCAATTGTAATTTTTGCAGTGTCTTGAAATCTTAATGAAATATATTGATTATAGTTTTCCATTTTCAATACCCTTTCATACTCCTCTTCCTGTTCTGGTAAGTACATCTCCTTCATCATCATGCCCACCAGAAATGGTTCCTAATCCACTTATTCTTGAGCTTGCAGTGAGTAAAACTAAGAATTCTCCATTGTAGTCTCCTGTTTTGACTTTTGCTTCCCAAGCAATAGTCATCGAGATCTGTTTCTGTTATCTGCAGGAATGTCACTTGTCATCATCATAACAGAGTTGTTTCTAAAATTTGCTTGTACATAGGGTAGAAAGTGCTTGTATTGCTGCACTTGAACAAATGGTCTCCCAATTTACATATCTTATAGGACATATTTTACTAGGCAATATCTTTCCCTCATAGTTTTTGGTCAGTGAGAAAGTCATTTAGACTTACTTTATTTTATATTTACTGAAAAAGAAAGAGAGAGAGAGAGGGAGGGAGGAGAGAGAAAGAGAGAATGTTATGAGTTAGTGTTTAATCCAATATCTGTTATAAACTGTGCCAATTTCCCTCTTCTTTAGTTTCACTTTTGTGCTTCAGTAAGGGGATTGCCCCTTCTTGTTTTGCATCACCCATGGTGGATTGCCCTCCATATATTTAGATTATAATAGTCCAAAGAAAAACTGGGATCTTTCCGTGGATTGACATAAAGGGAAATGATGTAAGGAATAATTCATTTGAACTCCTGAAATATTCCAATCAGTTTGGTATATCACACTAATCTTTTAGGGATATATAGGTTCTTAAAGTGGGCCTCAAACTTTAATGTAATGTTCACCACTTGTTTACTGAGTTATGAGGTCATTCACATGAATATCTCTCAAAGATATATCTCAAAAATATCTCTATCTTGTCTTGAATTCCATGTTCAAACCCAGCTTGGGTGGAATGTTTCATTTTGGAAAGCTCCAACAAAAATATCATTTTTATATGTTCAAAACACTCTCTTGCCCAACATGAGCAGGTGATCATCATGATCACTTAGTCAGTGGAGATGTTCATGCTTCACTCAATCCGTTACTTTATCTTTACCTTGCTAATATGTCAGTACTCACTGAGATTCTGTATTCTGCAATGTTTCCTTTTCATATTTGGGTATCAAATCCTATTTTTAAAAAAGTCAGTGAAGAAAGGGCATTTTGAATAATGAGGAAGATCTGAGCACCATTTAATTAGAATACTCTTAATAAAGTGCCATTGGCTCAGAGCTCTTCCTTAAGCTATAGGTTGGATAATGTTAATCCCTACAATAATATAATAATTGTAATGTAGTTAGTACAATGTTTGGCATATGAAGAGTATTATATAAATTTGTCACTTTTATTTTCATTTCTTTTTTGTTATACATGAACATTCATTTTATACATATTTATATGAATTGTGCTGGGTGAGAAAAAATAGAACAAAAGGGAAAAGCTATGGAGAAAAAAAAAAGAAGAAAAAAAGTGAACATAGAATGTGTTGCTTTATATTCAGTTTCCATAGTTTTTCTTATGGATGCAGGTAGCCTTTTCCATCAAAAGTTTATTGGAATTGTGTTGGATCACTGAACCACTGAGAAGAATGAAGTCTTTCTTAGTTGATCATCAGACAATCTTGCTGTTACTGTGTGCAATGATTTCTTGGTTCTGGTTGTTTTCATCAGTTCATGTAAATTTTTCCAGGGTGTTCCAAAATCAACCTGTTCATTATTTTTTATGGAATGATAATATTCCATTACTTTCATATTCCATAACTTATTCATCCATTCCCCACTTGATGGGCATGTATACATTTTAATTCCTTTCCAACACAAAAAATAGCTGCTATAAATAATGTTGCGCATATGGGTTCTTTTCTGCTTTTATGATTTCTTTGGAATACAGACCAATAGTGGCACTGCTATATCAAAGGGTATTATCTCTTTGTAGATAATTCTAAATCACTCCCCAGAATGTTTGGATCTTTAATTCATTTTTGGCCATAAATTCTTCCCTTCTCTAAAGATCTGATATCCCTACAATTCTGTAAACAGTGTGAATTCCTTTAAGGAGTTCTTTGGATGATCCTCTAAGTTTCTCTAAGTATACCATCATGTAATCTGCAGAGTGATAGTTTTACCTCCTTATTGTCTGTTGCAATTCTGTTCATTTCTTTTTCTTATTAATAAAGCAAAACATTCTGGTACGATATTAAAGAAGAGTGGTGACAACACTTGTTTTATCCCTGATCTTATTAGGAATACTTTTACATTCTCCACATTACAAATAATGCTTGCCGGTGGTTTAGATAGATGCTGCTTCTAATTTTTGGGAAAACTATTCCTATGTTCTCTAGTTTTGTTTTTTTTTTTTTTTTACAATGGTAACTTTTTATTGACAGAACATATATCTGGGTGATATTTTACATTATCCCTTGCACTCACTTCTGTTCCAACTTTTTCCTTCCCTCCCTCCACCCCTTCCCCTAGATGGCAAGCAATCGTATACATGTTAAATATGTTATACTATATCCTAGATACCATATATGTGTGCAGAATTGAACAGTTCTCTTGTTGCACAGGAAAGATTGGATTTGGAAGGTAAAAATAACCTGGGAAGAAAAACAAAAATACCAACAGTTTACATTCATTTTCCAGTGTTCTTTCTTTGGGTGTAGCTGCTTCTGTCCATCCTTGATCAATTGAAACTGAGTTAGATCTCTTTGTCGAAGAAATCCACTTCCATCAGAATACATCCTCATACAGAATCATTGTTGAGGTATATAATGATCTCCTAGTTCTGCTCATTTCATTTAGCATTAGTTCATGTAAGTCTCTCCAATCCTCTCTTATCCATCATTTCTTACAAAACAATAATATTCCATAACATTCATGTATCACAATATATCCGACCATTCTCCAATTGATAGGCAACCATTCATTTTTTAGTTTCTAGCCACTACAAACAGGGCCGCCACAAATATTTTGGTACAAAAAGGATCCTTTCCCTTCTTTAGTATTTTTTGGGGGATATAAACCCTGGAGTAGCACTGCTGGATTAAAGGGTATACATAGTTCGATAACTTTTTGGGCATAATTCCAGATTGCTCTCCAGAATGTTTGGATTCATTCACAACTCCACCAACAATGCATGAATGTCCCAGTTTTCCTGCATCCCCTCCAACATTCATCATTATGTTTTCCTGTCATCTTAGCCAATGTGACAGGTGTGTAGTGGTATCTCAGAGTGGTCTTAATTTGCATTTCTTAGATCAATAGTGATTTGGAACACTCTTTCATATGAATGGAAATAGTTTCAATTTCATCATTTGAAAATTGTTAATATCCTTTTATCAATATTTATCAATTGAAGAATGGCTTGACATAAATTAGAGTCAATTCTCTATATATTTTAAAAATGAGGCCTTTATCAGAACATTTAACTGTAAAAATGTTTTCCCACTTTGTGGCTTCCCTTCTAATTTTGTTTGCATTAGTTTTGTTTTTACAAAGGCTTTTTAATTTGATGTAATCAAAATTTTCTATTTTTTTGATCAATAATGATCTCTAGTTCTTCTTTGGTCACAAATTCCTTCCTCTTCCACAAGTCTGAGAGGTAAATTATCCTATGTTCTTCTAATTTATTTATGATCTCGTTATTTATGCCTAAATCATGGACTCATTTTGATCTTATCTTGGTGTATAGTATTAAGTATGGGTCCATGCCTAATTACGGCATACTAATTTCCAATTTTACCAGCAGTTTTTGTCAAATAATGAATTCTTATCCCAAAAGTTAGGATCTTTGGGTTTGTCAAACACTAGATTGCTATGGTTAGTGAGTATTTTGTCTTATGAAAGTAACCTATTCCACTGATCAACTGATCTATTACTTACCCAATACCTAATCGTTTTGGTGAGTGCTGCTTTATAATATAGTTTTAGCTCAGGTACAGCTGGCCACCTTTATTTGATTTTGTTTTCATTAATTCACTTGACATTCTCGACCTTTTGTTCTTCCATATGAATTTTGTTGTTATTTTTTCTAGGTCACTAAAATAATTTCTTGGGCGTCTGATTGGTATAGCATGAAATAGATTAGTTTAGGGAGTATTGTCACCATTATTATATGCACTCAGCTTATCCAAGAGCACTTAATATTTTTCCAATTATTTAAATCTGACTTTATTTGTGTGGAAAGTGTTTTGTAATTTTGCTCATATACTTCCTGACTTTCCTTTGGTAAGTAGATGCCCAAATATTTAATACTATCGATGGTTATTTTGAATTCCATTTTGAATGGAATTTCTCTTTGTATCTCTTGCTGTTGGATTTTGTTGATGATGTATAAAAATGCTGAGCATTTATGTGGATTTATATTGCATCCAACAACTTTGCTAAAGGTATGAATTATTTATAATAACTTTTTAGTAGAATCTCTGGGTTCTCTAAGTACACCATCATATCATCTGCAAAGAGTGATAGTTTGGTTTCATCATTACCTATTCTGATTTCTTTAATCTCTTTCTCAATTCTTATTGCTGAGGCTATTGTTTCTAATACAAGACTGAATAATAATGGTGACAGTGAGCACCTTGTTTCACTCCTGAGCTTATTGGGAAAGATTCCCGTATTTGCCCATTACATATGATTCTTACTGACGGTTTTAAATATGTGCTCCTGACTATTTTAAGGAAAAGTTCATTTATTCTTATTCTTTCAAATGTCTTTAATAGGAATGGGTGTTGGATTTTATCAAATGCTTTTTCTGCATCTATTGAGATGATCATATGATTTTTGTTAATTTGGTTATTAATATAGTCTATTATGCTAATAGTTTTCCTAATATTGAACCAGTCCTGAATTCCTGGTAGAAATTCTTCATGGTCATAGTGTATTATCCTGGGGATGACTTTCTGTAATCTTTTTGCTAATATTTTATTTAAGATTTCAGCATCAATATTCATTAGGGAGATGGGTCTATAATTTTCTTACTCTGTTTTCCACCTACCTGATTTAGGAATCAGTACCATGTCTGTGTCATAAAAGGAATTTGGTAGGACTCCTTCAATTCCTATTTTTTCAAATAGCTTATATAGCCTTGGAGTAAATTGCTCTTTAACTGTTTGGGAAAATTGACATGTAAATCCATCTGTTACTGGGGATTTACTCTTAGGGAGTTGGTTAATAACTTATTCTGTTTATTTTTCTAAAATAGTACTGTTTGGTGTATTTACTTTTTCCTCTGTTAAACTGCCCAAGCTATATTTTTGAATGTATTCTTCCATTTTATTTAAGTTATCAAATTTATTGGCATAAAGTTGGGCAAAGTAACTCCTAATTATTGCTCTAATTTCCTCTTTGTTAGTGGCCAGTTCTCCCTTTTCATTTGTAAGACTAACAATTTGATTTTCCTCTTTCCTTTTTTTAATCAGATTTACTAAGGATTTATCTATTTTGTTGGTTTTTTCTTAGAACCAACTCTTAGTTTTATTGATTAATTCAATAGTTTTTTTTTTTTTTTACTTTCACTTTTATTGATCTCTCCTTTTATTTTTAGAATTTCAAGTTTAGTGTTTGACTGGGGCCTTTTAATTTGTTCCTTTTATAGCATTTTTAGCTGCAAGTCCAATTCATTGACCTTCTCTTTCTCTATTTTATGCAAGCAGGCCTCTAGAGATATGAAATTTCCCCTTATTACTGCTTTGGCTGCATCCCATACATTTTGGTATGATGTCTCATTATTGTCATTATTCTTGGATGAAGTTATTAATTATGTCTATGATTTGCTGTTTCACCAATCATTCTTTAGTATGAGATTATTTAGTTTCCAATTATTGTTTGGTCTATTTTCCCCTGGCTTTTTGTTTAATGTAATTTTCATTGCATCATGGTCTGAAAAGGATGCATTTACTATTTCTACCTTACTGCATTTGAGTTTGAGGTTTTTATGTCCTAATATATGGTCAATTTTTGTATAGGTTCCATGAACTGCTGAAAAGAAAGTGTACTCCTTTCTGTTTCCATTTCATTTTCTCCAGAGATCTATCATATCTAACTTTTCTAGTATTCTATTTACCTCTTTGACTCCCTTTCTGGGAGAGTTAAATTGAGTCCAGGCTATAAGCCAGATAAATGAGAAACTTAAACTCTTAATACAAAATGTTAAGGCATTATATAATTAGAATTGATACCTAATTGATATACCTAACTGATGCCTGTGGCTCATTACAATATTTAACTATTAAGACATCAATAATCTATTTTTCACAATCTCTTCTCCCTTTGATCCTTAAAAGGTCTGTTTTTCATGAATCACAAATTAGTTGAGAAGTGATCCATGCATTAACAGAGTATATTGGGAGCAGTCCCCAAGAGCAGATTTTACAGATTTTGTGTCTAGGCACAAAAGGAGAGCAAAGGATGGGGAAGGAGGAACCAGAGGAGGATCCTTCTAACATATAGGGTTTCCTTTTTGCTATGTTAACTTAGTAAATTTTTTGGAACTGATTGTATCTGCTAGATAACTGGATGGGAAACCAGTGTGTCAGGGTTTGTGAGCTACAAGCTAGTATGAATCTGCACTCACAAGTAATCATAGAAACTATGAATAGTAGCCTTTATATGGAAACCCATCACATAAGTACAAGTTCAAATTGGTAGGAAGGAGAGAGGGCAGGTAATCCAAGAAAGAATGCTACACTGGAAAGGTACAAATATACAACTTGATGAAATTGGTAGTGTTGAATGACCACTGGCTCTGTGTTCAAAGGGTCTGGATTCAAATCCCACTCCAGATGATGATTACATACACAATCTTAGGTAGGTTATTTAACCTTTCTGTCCCCACTTATTTTATCTTAAATATAAGAGAATTTGATTACTGGGTTTTCTTATAACTCTCTATTTGTGCTCTGATTAACTCTGATCTATGAATGCCAATGCAAAATAGATTGAATATGAGCTTTTTAAAGACAATAGCTGCTTTTTTTAAACTTTATAGCCCCAATATACATCACAGTGCCTGTACATTGTTATGTATTATATTACATCTATACAGATAGATGTAATATAACATATATACATATATAATATAACTATTATGGATAATTAACATAGTCCTTCAATAATTTTTGTATTGATTTTATTAAGAATAACTTTTGAATATATATTGTTATATGAACAATCCCAATGAGTAATGTGGAAGACAAACCATTTTATTTGCTCATTTTTTCTAATCAGAAATAAAATGGGAAACTACTTAGCTGTCCATTTCATTCAGTAGATTTACCAGTTGACAAAAGTTAGTTATTCAGTGTCAGTGTGATTAAAATGAGCAAATAGAGCTAAGGATAATGGGAGCTGTGTCCCTCTTCTTTAACAAGATAACACAAGATAAATGAGTTTTACAAATGAGTGGAAAACCATTTCTTTTTGTATATGTTATTTAAGATAACATATCTAGACTATAAATTTCCTCAGCCTTGAATGCTTTTGTTATTTTGAGTTTCACCCTTATTGTTGTATATACCTATAAATTATCAGATATTATTTTATGGCATATAAGTATCATATAGTTTCAATATGGATTTTATTTAGTTTCTGAAAAAAAAATTACCAAAATAAATTTTGTTAGAGAAACAGCAATAGCAAGTCTTAGGAATCTGGGAGAATGCATGGTTTTTGAGCATCTTCCATATCTTCATCATGTTAGACTTGTAACATGTTTGAAGATGGTGAAAGATACCATGGATAAGATATAATGCAAAAATATGAGTGATTAACTATTATTTATGAAAAACACTAACTTTTAACTTTTAGAGAAGAATTTTATCCCTTTTCTTATGCCCTCATTTATGAACATCCCCCTTCACACAGATGTGAGGAAAGTGCTTTATACATTTCAAAGCACTGGATATGATTTGTTCTATTGTTAAAATTTACTTTTAAATTTCAACAAGAAATGCTTGTATTTGTTAAACTTAAAACTCAAAAATCTAAATATTATGGGTCTTCTTGCTATTAGGGGAACTGACAAAGACATTTTACAGTGAACAGTACTTTGAAATTTCCTTCATTCCCATTATTACTATTTACAGTTGTTATATTCCCACAAATATGATTTGAGGAAAATATATTTGATTTTTACTATAAATTAAATTGAAAGAGGGTCCCATTATATAACAAGAGTTCTATACTTATTTCCTCTGCAAAGACATTACTCTTTACATAAAAATGTCAAGGTAAGAATTAGAGTTTATAGGAATATGGCCAAAGGGTTATTCTAATTATGGAGCTTATAAGCATTTAAAAAATATTTGCTGCTAGATGGAATACTCAACTACAAATAATCTCCAGTTATAATATCAATGATCTTTTCTTTGTCATCCTTATAAAAAATTAAATATCTTTGGAAAAATCAAACAATCCACTTTTAGCTATATAATGCCTTTAATTTTTTGTTTGGTTTCCAGGTTCACACAATGTACCAAGGATAAGTCCTGCCCATGAACATTTGTATGACATGATTGGTTCATGTAAGACATTTTTAAAACATTTTTATGATTAAATCACTTAAGGAATCACAAAAACATAAAATGAAAGAAAAAACACATAAATTGGTAAAATAAATGAATGGCATAGATTAGTAAAAATAGATAAATGTTTATAGGAGTGGATTTAGGAAGAAATTTCATGATTTAAACTAAAAATTTTCATCATAATGAATCAAAGCAACCAAACCATCCAAAGGGAAAGCTTATTTAAATAGAATGTTTAAGGAAAATATTATTCTGGTTAACTGAATTTTCTTTTCATCTCTGGGTTAGATAGACTTTTTTTTATTCATTCTTTCAGTCCATATTCACAGATTCATTGATGTGATGCAGATATAAAGACATAAAATAAAGAAATGATGGAGAGAGGAGGAAAGAGAGGGAGAAGGAAAAGCAAGGAGATTGAAGCAGAGAGAGAAAGAGAGAAGGGGATGGTGGTGAGAGAGACAGGAGAGAGCCAGAGCTAGAGCCAGAGAGAGCCAGAGAAACACAGAGAGATAGAGATTTATATATTGTCACATCTACTCCAAAAGAATTTGTAATGTCAATAATATGATCATTTCATCCAATGATGCAGTATCCCATGAGCTGGGGCCATCTTCAAGTTTTCTTTTCTTTTCTTTTTTTTTTTTTTTTTTTCCTTAAGTCAATGCCAGTGAGTATATCTGTAGATCGTCAGTAAATCTTCAAATCTACTGTCAGTAGAGGGCTGTCTACTTTTTCTCCCTTGGATATTTTTTTTTCTGCTGTTGCATTTCTTCAGTAACATCTTTTATAGTACCTAAGTGCATAATTTCGTTTCTCTGGTGTGTTGCAGCCTGCTCATGCCCACCCATACATCTTTTTTATTTACTTCATTTAAAATTATTTATATGTTTCTTTTCTTATTATAGCATTAAGCAAGTACATAGTGAATGCTCAATGAATTTGTACTGAATGCAAAAGGAGCTATTGTACTTTACCTCATTTTTCTCACATCAATTTTTTATTTTATAAAACAGAGATTTCTAAAGGTATAAGATAGTGGATTAAATATCTACTTATTTCAAAAGGTGTTTTTTTTTTAAAAAAAAACTAGTCTCTACTATATATTTCTGCCCTACCTCCTTTGCCTATCACTGTGTTCTAATTTATATATCCAAAAAAAGGCAGAGAATGAAAAAGAACAATACTTAAAAGAGATTTTGGTAAAGTGGGCTCCAGTTAATGGAGAATTTGTTTCACAAATTAGGGGTCTCCACATAAAAATATACCTAATATCACTTCTGAGGGAATAATATTTGAGAACTCTTAGCAGCAATGCTTTGGCTAAGTTGTTTAAATGATGCAAAATATAAATTGTGATATCTTGCAATTAAAGGTCATCCTACTCAGAACTTCATATACCAGAATATAATTTGATAACGTCAAATAGGGATCTGAGTGTGTAACATGCCTGAGAAATAGTTATCTTAATCTATTCATCTCTAGCTTATAAAAATTCTATTTAATCACTTATAAAATTAAATCATTTTAATATGAATGTGGTTGAAGCCTCCAAACTAAGGAAAAACTAAAACAAAGCCACAATTTGAGTTGTTCAAATGGTCTGCCTGGCAAGTAAGCTTTATCATATTGTATTTAGATTAATTTGTAATTGAGTTCATAGTTATGCTGCTTAATCTCTCCACTAGACACTTTAATGAACTGGCAATCTTTCAGAAAGACTTGCATTTATCTTATTGTCAGTGCAATTTTTAAAATAGAAGTGGTGCTTTGTCTTCTTAATGTTTCTGTAGCTTTAGAAAGTTCAAAGTCAAATGACAAAGGACACAGAAATATTATAATTGTATTCCCTTCAACACTAAATATTTTCATTGCATTGTTGTCAGTAATTTTAGTAGATCTACATTAATAGTTTCTTCATAATTTTATTAATGAAAGGAAAAGAAATACTTGTAATACAATTGGGGAGGAGGGAACAGAAATTATCTACATAGTCCATTAGAAAGAATCTGAAAATTTAAAAAGGATGATCCATTCTAACCTTTCAGAGAAAAATTTTTACACCCTCCAAATTTTTACATGAGGTCCAGTAGGATATTTTTCATTTGGAAAATTTAGAATATATATATATATATATATATATATATATATATATATATATATATATATATATATATATATATATTCCCCCCCCCCCCCAGGGAACTATTGTCTAAAAGTTTCTAAATTAAAACCTTTAATGATACACATTAAAGCATTAAAAAATCAAATTCAGCAAAGCAGAAATATTTTTAAATGATCCTTCACTGATCATGAGGTAATAAAATACATTCAGTAAATGCTTTTTGAAGAAAAGATTGAAATTAATTGAAAACTAAATGTAATCCTTTAAAAATTAAATAAAAACTTAAGTCAAAGGACAAATCAAAGAAACATTTGGTATTATCATCAAAGAAAAATTATTTTTTATTATTGAAATAATATTCTAATACTTGTGGAATACAGCCAAAACTTTGGGGGAACATTTTATCTACAAACTTTTCTTTAGTACTTTGGAATGCCTTTTTTTTTTTTTTTTTGAGAATGTTAATAGACAATAAACTTTTAGAGGGACCTATATATAGGACCAGTGTCAGGTCTCCTAGTGCTAGTGAATGTGTTGCTGTGCAAACATCAAGATAGTTTGGTTTTTCAGACAAAATGATAAGGAACTAACTTTTAGTCAACCCCATGTCCTTGTATGTAGAGCCCTATAGTTTTTGGTACATCACAACATAGTGATTAGAAAAAGAGATCAAAGAACAGGAAGTTGTGGGTTCAAGTTCCGCCTTTGGCACATCTTCTTAGTTATCCTTGGTAAATCACTTTACCTTTCAACCCTCTAGTCAATTCTCTAATATTATAAAATATAGAAGAGATTTAAACATGCTTCAATAGAGGCATTTTTCATTTCTGTGAGTACCAGTGATATTTCCGGTCAAATCGCTATCATTATCTGTAAAAAGAAGATTTTTTTTTCTCTTAGAAAAGAATACATCTATTTTCCTTTCTTTATTAGCTTTGGATTGGCCAGGCCCCAATTTCCCGTTGATAAATCTTGGCCCTACTTTTCATAACAAAAAAAAAATCTTATCAATTTGTTTAACTAACTGCCCCAGGTATGCCCTTTTATTCTTGTTTTTGTTCGCTTAACTCTTAACCTTTTGTTTAGACAGCACACTCTAGCCTCTCCCCTTTTTAAATTTGTTCAAATCTTACTGATTTTTAAAAACCCAGCTAAAATGTGAAAGTGGGAAGAATACTGAAATTAGAAGTTGAATTCAAATATCACTACGCTACAAATGACCTCTTTTTCCTCTGCCATGTTATTTACATTATTTCCTCCTCAAGTCCTTTAGTTATAAAATGAGGGCATTCAATTGGGTGACCCATTGGTCCCTTCTGGTTACAAGTGTGGGATCCTACAAAACTCTTACTTCCTTTATGAAGCCTTTCTGACCACTCTTACTATTATTAGTCATTTTTCAAGTATGTCAAGCACTTTATAAAACTATTTGAGTTTTTTTGTTTTGTTTTGTTTTTGCTGTTGTTTTTGCTTTTGTTTTGTTTTGTTTTGTTTTTTACGAAGATGCTAGTGTGTTTTGCTATTTCCTTCTCCAGTTCATTTTTTTTCTGATGGAAAACTGATGTAAACAGGGTCAAGTGAATTGTCCAGAGTCATGCAACTATTATGTCTGAAGTCAGACTTAAATTCAGAAGGATGAGTATTTTGCTCACTTTACATTTTATCCCTGGTAGCACTTTGTTTCTCCAGTCTAAGCATCACCACTTCTCCTGATCTCTGATATCACATAATCTCTCTATATATTTACTATATAATAGAATACTATTAGTATCCTATTGAATTCCATTTATTCCATTGATTTTAAATTTTATTTAACTTTTTACAAATATGTCTTTCTCCCCAAAACAGGTGGTAATATCCTTAAGGACAGGGCCAAACATTATCTTGCAGAACATCACTTTATCTAGTACAGTTATCATCATTCTCTGTACAACATACCATGATAGTACTGGTGGGAATGATGATGATGATGTTGATGATGAAAATTCACATTCTATAGTTTTAAGTTTGCATAATCATCATCTTAAGTGGGTAATATAAATGTTACTATTTTAGAGCTGAGGAAACTAAGAATCTAAAAGATTAAATATGTTATCCATGGTACAGAGAACCTAATAATAATAATCACATAATAAAATGTATGATTTCTATGATGATTGTACTTACACAGATGACATAATTACTTAGATGACATACCTTCTTTGCCAACTTTAGATATTCATGAAACAGCACAGAGAAGATTCAAGAACTCTCATCTTTCCAAAAAAACAACAACAAAGAACTATTTTTGAATTTGAGCAATATCTGCTTCCCTTCTGTTCCCAAAGGAAAACCATAGAAATAAAATGGATAGTATAAGGAAATTATGGATCACAGTATCTTTTCAGCATGTCTTGAAGCTTTCAAAAAATTACAAAATTGATTTAGTCCCTCAAAAAAGAAAAGCGGCAAAACATATACTGACAAATATTTAAGATCTAGGAAAATAGAGTAGGAATGAGACCTAAAGCTTCCAAAATTGATTTTTCATTATATTATACAATGGAATTCATTATTTGAGAGTATTATTATTATGAATACTCTCAAATAATGAATTCCTGGAATCAAAGGGGATGAAACTATGGCAAGCAGTTTTATACATAAAATGAATTGTGAGAAGTAGTATCATTCTAGAAAAAGCACAGTGGAAAGTGAAAATAAAATTGACTATCGTCTCAAGACAAATTATATCTCTGATATTTACCATCAGTGGGACATTGGACAGATTATTTAACTACTACCTTAGACTGCAATTTCCTTACCAGTAAAGAGATAGATTTGGATTAGTTGATCCTTAAGGTTCTTTTCAGCTGTAGATCTGTGAGTGTTTGACTTCTTCCAACTAAAATAATGAGATTAGTTTCTTATTTTGTCAAATGATTTCAAAAGTAGGAGATATGATGTAATAGTAGAAGCTATGAGACACTATTCTTAAATGGCAGGAAAGAAGTGATATTTTTCTTAATTCTCTAGAAAAATGCTTTTACTTACAAAAAAAGAACACAACTTACCTCACTTTATTTGTATACAATCACATCTTTTTTTCATTCTTTTTATCTTGATAGAAATCCTATATTTTCCATAGATATATTAGTGATTGAATTTAAATTTCTATTTTAGATGTAACCACAACAAGGAAAACTAATACATTAAATCATTTGATAAACTAAACAAGGAAAAATATATAATATAATATTCTGGGTATTACAATGGAAAAGAGATGCTCAGCAATGGAAAGAAGAGGTCATTGTCTTATTGAATTTTCATTTTATATTAAATATCTGTTTCAAATCTCCAGTATTCTCATACTGAATCAATAATTGAATCTTAAAGACTAACCTATAAATCTTGGAATAGTATTTAATCTTTGATACAAAAGCCAATATTTGCTATAGTAAACTCCAATGATGCAAATACTTGCCACAAAAATCAAATATGAAATGAACATTGTTTGTATTAAATTTTGCCAGATTTTCAGGTGGCATAAATAGAGGGTTGGAGGAAGAGTTGCTGTACTTAGTTGTGCTGGGTCTTGAAAAATCATAGATGAAGTCTGAATTTCCAAGATGGAATGGTTAGTGAAATCTTCTAGAAGATATAACCATAAATCCAAGTATGAATATCTCCACTGCTGGGGAGAAAAAAGAGGACTGGAAATCAGAAATGAAAATTAGATTCCAGGTTATTACTACCTTCCTATATGTTTAATATAGAAGATAATTGGAGAAGATGGCAGGTTTAAAAAAAAAAAAAAAAAACGAGCTCTTCTAAAGCAATGATTATCTTCCATTAAAATTCTAAGTCCCACAAGTTGTAAACCAAATTTAAGCCATTTAAAAATAATGAATGTTTCAATAATGCATGTCATTTCCTTGTTGGAATGTTAATAACTCTCTTCCCCTGGGAGGTATCTATTAAAAAAAAAATCAATAGCTTTTTCCATAGTTCACCCTCTATTCTTTTTTTCCATAGTTTACCCTCTATTCTATCTTTTAAACTTCACCAAGCAATGCAAAATATTAATTATTCTCTGCTGCCATATCAGAGTACTTTTGAAGAGTCAAATGAATCTATGGGTAAGATAATGGCATCATCAATTGTAATGGGTCAAATATTTCAGGGCATTTTTTTGGCAAGGAGTCTTTGATCAGAAAATGAAAATTATATTTTATCTGACATTTTATTTCAATAAATGAAAGATACTTTAGGACTTTACAAAAAAAATCGATATGAAAACTTGTAAAGAAACAGCAGTTTTCAGGTTTATTCCAGTGTTTGATTCATGCTGCCATCAGCTTGAATTTTAAATCATGTAAGAACTCAAAACTCTCATCACATTTTGATTAAACCTAAATAGAAATTCATTGCAAAACAACATTCAAAGAGAAGTAAAATATCTCCCTAACCATTAACTTCTAGCAATAAAGTACCTTATTCTTCCATAATTTCAAATTAACTGTCTCTTCTGTTTAAACATCAATTAAATCATGATCTTTATATCGAGTCCTTTTATAGCTGACTTCTAAAAACAAACAAACAAAAAACAACTTGGTTTCAAATTTCCCCATACAGATTATTCACTATATTGCAGACTCGTGCATACTTAGACTCTCATCACTGAGGTATTATTAAGCCCTAATCGAGGAGCTTTTGGTTCACCGACATATTAAATGCTGATATAAATTATCAGGACAATTCAATCAGGTTTTACGCAGTTTTTCCCACCCAATCTTAATCCAGAAATGCATTCTGCAAGCACTATTCTTTCCAGGGCCAGCTGTTTTAACCAGCTGAAGCATTTCTCTGAAAGCTCTAGATTCCAACATAAAGACAATTTTTTTCTTCTCACAACAGCTTGACGTGGTTTTCTTAATTTCATTAAATCAAAATCGGTCTCTGTTTCCACATTCATTGCCAGCTTTATCTCAACCTTCTTTAATTCTAATTTAATTTTGGGCCAGCCATTCTGACAGTCAATTCTAACTAGACATCTAGCTTAAATTTGCCTAATTTCACCAGTCAAGGCGACTTCATGGCTTACCTATGAAAAGGACAAATAAGATTCAGATCAAAAGCCACCAATATCAGAGAGGTAATTAAAAATAGTCCAAAAGCCAAGTAAACAGATCTCACCTTTCCGATCTCAAGTGACTATCACACAGAGACAGACGTCACCCTTCGGGGGAAAAAAAAATCCCCTTGTTCTGATCCAGTGGAGGGGGGAAAGCTCCTAAATCTGATCCCGGATTTTGCTCCGTGAATATTTCTGAAGGAAATCAATTGTACTGGCAGGTGTATCATAGGCTGATCAGAATGCTGGGGGAGGTGGAGAGATTAACAGAAGAAAGCAATTTTGAGGTAGGGAGGTATGGAAGTTTACTTTCTTTGACCTACTCTTCCCCCATACTCGAGATTAAAAAAAAAAAAAAATCAAGCAAACTTTAGAAGGAAGGGGAGCTCTAGAGATGAGTGATGAAGTTTCCTACGAAGTCTAAGCAGAAATACAGAAAAGTGCTAGTTGTTTTTGGTTTGTTTTGTTTTGTTTTCCTTTGCTTAGACGTCTTTCTCCCAGAGGTCCATTTCGAAAGATCCCTCGTGGCAATAGGATAGAGAGGATAACATGAGGATTGGAGCAAGCAGGAGTTCTTAACTGCTTCTTCCATACAAAGCTTTGGAAATGGCTGCAATAGGGTCTGATTCTCTATGGTTTTTAACCCCTCCTCCTTTTCCAGCGGAGGGTTACACCTGCTACCGTTCACCCTGCAGTATAAGCGTATACTACCTAACATAAATTAAATCAAAGAGCAGGGAACGCCGAATCTATTGCCCTTTTTGCTTGAGGACTTTAAAGCCGCCATCAGAGCCCCTACGAGCATTAGGGGAAGAAAAGAGGAGAGAAAAGGGGTGAAAGGGGACATCAAAAGGGAGGCGATTTCTTGGTATTTCTATACTAAAAACGGTGGGAAGTCCATTGGCTCTCGAGCAAAGTGCTGCAGAGACTCAGTTCCCGAGGAGAAAAAAAAATGATGGGAGTAGGAGGGGTCCAGGAAAAGGTTATATTATAATCTCTCTGATTCCCTTCCCTTCCCTTCCCCCAATTGTAAGGTAGAAATCACCTGGAAAAAAAGCGGAAAGAAGATGCTTGGAGGGCGTAGAACGATTGAAAAGGCATTGGGATTTGCTTTGTTGCAATCTGTTATTGAGGAGCAATTTATTACATATTTTATTTTCCATCAGTCCTCCCTTCTCTATCCCCCCTTCTTCCTTTTAATTCCCGAAACGTTAGCATACCGCTAGCATGCGGTTGGTATGGGACTGGGCTTGCATGTTGTGTCTGTGTATATCTATATATGTATAAATGTGCGCCCGAGGGCTGCCTGCGTGGAGTGGCTGACAGCAAGTATAGGAGTGGCTAGTTCTTCTCTCTAGCTCGTTCCCACCTCCTATCCCCTTCTTTGCTTTCCTTCTCTTCCTTCTCACCTAGAACCGAGCCTGCCTCCACTACATCTTCTCTGAAGCCCGCCACTTCTTCACTTCAAAGTTTCCTCGGGGCTAGCAGCTTCTTCTCTGAGGTGCCCAGAAAAAGACATTTTTTTCAAGCTTTGCCTTGGATCTGTTGTTCACCCCAACCTCCTCCGCCCCCAAACGCTGCACTACCATTCAAGAAACCGGAGCAGCAATTGAGGATTTTGCCAATTAAACTGGGGGGTGGGGATGGGGGTGGGGTGGGAGGGAAGGGTAGAAAACAACGAAAGAGGAGAGTGGCAGCATCTTTTGTCCTAATTCTGTATTCATTTAAATGTTTTTTTGAAAGGAAAGAAGATTAAATAGGAAACCAAGTTGGAAAAGGAGGATCTAGGGTGCCAATGAGGTTGTCACCATCCTCCTTTTCATGTTGTATAAGGTTAGAAAGCTATATGACCTCCTCTAATCCTCATCTGCTCTAATAACATTAAAAGGGGAAAGCAAAAAGAGCTGAGGTGTTGGACCTCAAAAAGAGCCACCAGACTCGTGTCCATTACATCCTTCGGTTTTAAGGACACCGCCTCAAGGTAAGAAACAGCAATACTGCTGCTTGATTTATTTCTGGGAGGATAACTTAAAACAGATATGTATGCATGTCTTCTATTTTAAATGCAACTTTGTTGTAATTTTGAAAATCCTTAAATGTTTTCTGTGCGATTAATTGGGAGGGGATCAGGGAAAGGTATTACGGTGGGAATTTAAACGAGGTTACCAATAATGGAGATGTTGCTGATGCAAGGCTAAATGCTTGCAAAGCAGGAAGCGGAAAACCGTGTCCTGTCATTGTACTTTTTAGAAGCTATTGAGAATTGTAAATCTCATTGTAGTCTAGATTTATTGTCGTGTACGTGTGTGTATTTAGCTTTCCCCCACTCTCCTACAAGATTGCTTCTCCCCTAGTGCCCCCTCAGCATTTGCAAACATTTCCAAGCCCGTGTTGCCTTAGGGGCTTGTGAGCTCAAAGGGTGTTCTGCTAGGGAAGGTATAGCTGGTAAGTAGAGTAAAAACGGGTGGCACCTTCGCTGGTGGCGGCTGGCGCCAAGCTGCAATCTTTGGACGCTCTACTCTCTAGTCTCTCCTTGTCTAATTTGGAACTGATGCTGTTCCTTTTTCTTCCGCTAGAGGCTCCTACAGGGTGCCGCTGTTAAAGATGGGTGGGGGAGCAGCTGGGAAATGCGAAAGCGAGTGAAAGGAGCTAGCGCACCCAAGGGGTAATATACTTGGTACCAGGGGCTGGGAAACACAGTATTGGCCAGGAACAGAGGCATCCGGAGTTTCCAGTCCCCCCTCCTGGCATAGCGAAGCAAGGTAGTGAGATTCCAAATCGGGACTCTGCACTTGAGCCACTGAAGGGACCAGCTTTTGGCTCGCGACCTAAAGGCAACCCCTCGAGGTAATAGCGTTTTTTCTGTCTACCTTTACAATATCTTCGACTACCAGTGCTGGGAGAGGGGGGGAGGGGAGGGGACAGGAGGAGAAGGCGGTAGAGGGAGTGGGGGAATTATGATTCTACAAGCAGACCTGCTTTGACATCTCTGTGTTGTATATATTAAAAAATGATCTGTGATCCTGCTCCTCTTTCTCTTAACACTTAAGTGCTTTCTTTAGGGAAGTTTTCCATAGGCAAGATTTGGAGGTTGTTCTTCAGACTGGAGTGCTCTTAGGAGAACCTAGAAATTCACCTCTGAGATGCAGTGAAAAGGAATGAAAGCCCTGCTATGTGAAATGGGTTGGGGTAGGGTGAAGGAAGAAGAGCACCGCACCCGTCGCTTCTCATTCCCCTTTACTTTAAGATAAAGCATTCTTGCCTTGAATATCTTCTGGCTGGTATTTTAGTGATTCCCTTTATTTAGAGACTGATTGGAGGAGGAAGGGAAAAAAAAAAATTAATGGGACAATTTTGTGAGTGGAGAAAAGGGAGGGAGGAAAAGGAGGCTTAAGCAGCTAGGAGAAAGCTAAATTAAGTATGTAGAAATGGAGTTTTAGGACTCAGGTTATCTGGTTAAAATCTAGTCCATTTAACATTGTCTTTGACATAATGCAATTGATTAAATCTAGTAAGACAAAAATAATCTCTTCCTAGCATCTAGTACATTACTGAGAACACAGTAGCCATGGAATAAGCACACACACGAGTAGACATATACATATGTGTATATGTACACATGTATGTATGTAGGTGTGTATATGCATGTGTGTATAAACGTGTGTAGGTGTATGTACACACAGATATTGTAACAAAAAAAAAAAAAGGATTAAGTATTCCGTGCATGGTGAGATTGCCTTGTGTGCCTGCCAGACAGTTGACAATTTACATATTTTTCAATCCACTATTCTGTGTTGTATATTCACATCATATGTGATTATTTTACACTGAGTAATACAGTTACAGTGTCCCTTTAATGAATCTCTTAACAACCATGACTTTTTAATAAATGTTAAATCTTCTACAGAATAATATATTAGGAGGGTAGGGAAATAATAATAATGCACAAATATGCTGGTCAAATTGAATAAAACAGTGAAATTTTAATTTGTGAAATGTTGATTCACATATTTAAGAGTAGACATATTTACCAAGAGAAGAACTGATGGTTAACATTATAAGGGAGATCATGCATTATCATCACCATCCAGCAGAGTGTATGATTTCCAGTGCTTTTGGAGTATGTAGCAGATAAAAAGGAACTCTTTGCTTTAAACCAGTTAAAAGGTATTTGAAACATTGTCAGACATTTCAACCTAAGATTTTGAAACTATGTGTCAACTGCAAAATGAAGTCCATATGTTGCAGTTTAGGTGATAGGACATGAGTATATCGTGATTGAAACTATACTATTAAGGTATACATGTGAGTCAGTTAACATTATGTAATGAGTTTCACTTACCGGAAATGAAATTAGGCCAATACATAGTTGCTTATGTTTCCAAAATATAATGTTCTGCAACTGAGAATGAGATTAAAGGGAAATCATTATAAAATTTGTCATTTGTATAATATACTGTATTTACCTCAGTGCAGAAAGCTAAGGAAAAAAAAGATGATAGTAATGTCTCAAAGGTCTGTATTATATTGTAAAAGTATTTTTTTTTAGCATTTTTTACAATTCAGCAGAATGGTAATCTAATTAATTAAAATAAGGCCATTATTTTTCGATTTAGAGACAACTCTTCCTCTGGAAACAAACCTTGGAAAATCAAAGTCTGAACAACGTAAACATATATTCATAAAAGTGTTGTTTCTTGACATTGATTGCTAAAGCAAAACAAGTATCGAAACCAAAAATATAATATTGTCAATTTTAGATTATTTTTTCTTTTAAAAATATATTTTTTTAAATGTTGAAACTACCATAAGGCATTAGTGATATGGTGAAACTAGCAACCTCTCAGAAAATCTAGGTTAAAATAATAAATAACTAAAATGTACAACAAATTAATTAGCTTGATTTTCTTAACCTTTAATTATGGTTTGATTATTTTATAGGTTACTTTTTTTTATTCTATATATTTTATCAAGGAGTTTAGCAAAGAATTTTTTTTCCCTTTTTAGCATAGGTAAAGGAGGACAATACCTTCAGTGATGTTTATCAGATTCATATACTTTCTGTTGCCTTTTAATCACAGGATAGTATCCTGAGGAAATAAATATTTACAGTATTTACTTAATTCCCCAAATATTTCTCTTCTTTCAATCTCAGTTTTGAGATGTGAGATTCTGTGTCTTTCTTCTTTAGCATTATCTCCTTGGGGTTGGGCTGCTTTGGCTTTAATCTGTAATGAGGGCTTAATGAAGAGGTGAAAGGCCTGATTTGCTGAATTTTCAAGGAAGGGGTTTGAATAGGTATTAATAGGACTTAATTTTTTTTTTTATAAAGTGGGTATAAAATGAGCAGGGAATTGACCTGGAGGGAAGAGAAGCCTGGAGGAGAAGTGTAAACATTAGACTACTAGTCAGGGACATAATCACATAGAGGCATTTTCAGACATTTCTTTACTTGGGGGACCACCCAATAATCTTCTTCTATCAAAATTACTTTCATTTTCCTCTGGCACCCCAAGTTTAAAGTTACTACATAGAACCTTCCGTGTAGTAGCAGATGAATTAAGAATAATTTCCCTCATAACTTCCTATAATAGCCCATCTTAATTTTGTGGGTGAAAAAGGTATAATATAGATATAGGTATAGGTATATATATATAATATATATATATATATATATATATATATATATATATATATACACACACACACACACACATTATATAATGATAATAAATAGGTATAAATAATTTATTTTTCATTACTTTGAAAGTATCCTAATCTTTATTTGAAAATCAAAGAATTATGGGAGTTTTTCAAGGGGCCTGGAGGAATTATAATTTTTTTAAATCTCAGGAATAGCAAGATCTCTTAATTTGTATTTCACCTTAAAAACCAAAAAGGTCAGGATTATAAATATGAAATATTTATCTTTTTAAAAATTCTGAGAATGGAAATAGTCATCAAATGGTTATTATCTGTGAAACCATGGGTTGCCAATTCTTTGGCTAGAGATATTGGTTTGCTCTTGGATCTGTAAAAAGAGAGTATGAGAGGATGAGTGGTAAAAACCTGTCAAGAGATCCTATAAAGTAAACATGGTTACACGCTTTAGAATGCTTTTTTTTTATTTGTGTGTCCAATTTTAGCAGTTAAGTTGTCATGTTCATAATGTTTAATACATCATTTTGAATTGATATATATATATGTATATATGTGTATATATACATACATATATATATATATATATATATATATATATATATATATATATATATACTGAATCTAAAATTTTGAGATTAAAATGTTCAATATGCCATTTGAGCCAAATTTCTATGAACTTTATGCATGTCTCACCTAATGGGATAGGGTACTGAATCAAGCTTAAACTCCTTCTACTAACCAAGTCTTGAGAGAAGTCAATTATTTTTTAAACTAACTAAAATGAAACCTAATTGAATGAAAAAAGAAGCAAAACAAGGCAGATTGAGGTTTCATTTTAGTGGGAGTTTGGTCATTAACTATTGATATCATTTTAAACAACTTATTCCAACTCTATGAGCTTCAGCTCCTTCATCTATACAGTATGAACAATATCTGTCTTGCCAATCTCAAAATGTTTTGGCAAGGATAATAACTTGATTAAATATGTACATTTCCTTTGAAACACCAAATTCAGATATAAATGCAAGTCATTGTTATAATTTATATTATAAAAACAGAGAAAAAAAAGATTTGAACAAAATAAATAGATCTTCTATTTTACTATTTATATTTTGATGTGCTTTTATTAAATGGGCAAACTGTTAAAGAAATAATTTTAGAATTCAAAAAAATCCATCCAACTTACGATAAATAAGAAATTCTAGATCCTTTATCCTGGGTATCATCCTAATTTGTGTGATGTTGGCCGACTCGTTTTACTCTATTTGTAAAATTGCAGGGTTGGACTAGAGTGTATAAAGAGAAACTTTGTGATTTGGAGAAATAGGATTGATATGGAGGTAAAGTTTTTAAGAAAATCTGCTCCCAAGTTTTATGCAATACACAAATGATCATGTAATACTTTTCATTGGTTAAATGAATTTAACCAATTCATTTTTATTCATATGATAAAATTTTATTGTGTCTGAGTATTTCAATGACATTAATAAGAATGTAATTGTGAGAAACAGGTATGAAAAACACCACATTTAAATAAAGATGAGACATTAAAGAAAGGGCAAATTTCTGTGTGAACTCTTAATTAGAAGGCATTTTGGTCTACTAAATTATCTATTAGTTAGCTTTTTTTTTTTAAAGAGATCTTTCATTTCAGTTTTCCAGAATAAATCAAGTACTATTTCAGCTATTTGATTTCTATAATTTCAGTGTCATTGTAAATGTAAACTGAAAGTGTATTTTCTCTGGCAAATTAATGAATAAAATTGAATGATATATATCAATGATCCTAGAAAAGAAACAAATTACTTATTCATTACAGGATATAATAGAACATAATATCAAATTGTTTTGTAACGTGAATATCATTGGCTTTCTAAAATCAAAACCAGATTTCCAACATAACAGAAATGTAGTAAAAATATAAGCTCTCCAGCACAGTTTAGCCTCCAGATATACCTGTAGAATTTTTGAACTAGATTTTAAATTGTGTTGCACAAAATTATTTTGTGTCTTCATAGAATCTTATTTGATTTTAATGTTACTATGGTTAACTGAAAAATGTCTTAAAAGTCAGCAGCAAGAAATAATTAACATTCCAACTCTATTGCTGCTGATATACCAAGTGAGCAGATCATAGTGTCTTATAATAAATGCTGTTTTTGACACTCTCTGCTTCATTTCTGAAAGGAAAACTGACTTTATTTTGTGACAATCTTGTGCTAGTCTCTTCTTAATATATTTTATGCTGCTAAAGATTGTCTTCATGAAGGTAAATTCACTTGGTAGTCATCATCAGGAATTTTATTCAGTATCCCAGCAAAGAAATGTGGTTAAGTTTTAATGTCATAAGAATGCAGAAGTGTATTTTATTTATCATATGCTTCCAGCTTCATTTGTTTTTATTTTTTTTGGTGTTTTTGTTTTTTTGGTTACTTTTTTCCCTTTTTTAAAAATTATAGCTTTTTATTTACAAGACATATGCATGGGTAATTTTTCAGCATTGACATTGCCAACTTTTGTTTCAACTTTTCTCCCTCCTTCCCCCTACTCCGTTCCCCCACCCCTTCCCCCAGGTGGCAGGTTGACCAATACATGTTAAAATATAATTAAATACAATATATGTATATATGTCCAAACAGTTATTTTGCCCTACAAAAAGAATCAGACTGAAATAGTGTACAGTTGGCCTGTGAAGGAAATCAAAAATGCAGGCGGACAAAAATAGAAGGATTGGGAATTCTATGTAGTGGTTCATAGTCATCTCCCAGAGTTCTTTCGCTGGATGTAACAGTTTCAGTTCATTACTGCTCTATTGGAACTGATTTAGTTCATGGCCTGTTGAAGAGGGCCATGTCTATCAGAATTGGTCATCATATAGTATTGTTGTTGAAGTATATAATGATCTCCTCACCTGCTCATTTCACTCAGCATCAGTTCATGTAAGTCTCTCCAAGCCTTTCTGAAATCATGTTGCTTGTCATTTCTTTCTTTTTTATGTTATTATAGCTTTTTATTTAGAAGTTATATGCATGGGTAATTTTATATATTATGTTATTATAGCTTTTTATTTAGAAGTTATATGCATGGGACAACTGCCAAAACTTTTGTTCCAATTTTTCCCCTCCTTTCCCATCCCCTCCCCCAGATGACAAGTTGACCAATACATGTTAAAAATGTTAAAGTATAAATTAAATACAAAATAAGTATACATATCCAAACAGTTACTTTGCTGTACAAAAAGAATTAGACTCTGAAATAGTATACAATTAGTCTGTGGAGGAAATAAAAAATGCAGGCAGACAGAAATAGAGGGATTGGGTATTCTATGTAATGGTTCTTAGTCATCTCCCAGAGTTCTTTTGCTGAGTGTAGCTGGTTCAATTCATTACTGCTCCATTGGAACTGATTTGGTTCATCTCATTGCTGAAGATGGCCAGGTTCATCAGAATTGATCATCATATAGTATTGTTGTTGAAAAATATAATGATCTCCATGTAAGTTCATGTAAGTCTCTCCAGGCTTTTCTGAAATCATCCTGTTGATCATTTCTTACCAAACAATAATATTCCATAATATTTATATACCACAATTTAGTCAGCCATTCTCCAATTAATGGCCATCCACTCAGTTTCCAGTTTCTGGCCACTACAAAGAGGGCTGCCACAAAATTCGTGCACATAAAGGACCTTTTCCCTTCTTTAAAATCTCTTTGGGATATAAGCCCAGTAATAACACTGCTGAATCAAAGAGTATGCACAGTTTGATAACTTTTTGAGTATAGTTCCAAATCGCTCTCCAGAATGGCTGGATATATTCATAATTCCACCAACAATGTATCAGTGTCCCTGTTTTCCCACATTCCCTTTAACCTTCCTCCTTAGTTTTCCCTCTCATTCTAGCCAATTTGACAGGTGTGTAGTCGTATCTCAGAGTTGTCTTAATTTGCATTTCTCTGATTAATAATGACTTAGAGCATCTTTTAATATGGCTAGAAATGATTTCAATTTCTTCAGCTGAGAATTGTCTGTTCATATCCTTTGACCACTTATCAATTGGAGAATGAATTGATTTCTTAATAATTAAAGTCAATTCTCTATATATTTTGGAAATGAGGCCTTTATCAGATTCTTTGATTGTAAAAATGTTTTCCCAAGTTTATTGCTTCCCTTCTAATCTTGTCTGCATTCGTTTTCTTTGTACAAAAACTTTTCAATTTGATATAATCAAAATTTTCTATTTTGTGATCAATAATGATCTCTAGTTCTTCTTTGATCATGAATTCCTTCCTCTTCCATAGGTCTGAGAGGTAAACTATCTCATGTTCCTCTAATTTATTTATAATGTCATTCTTTATGCCTAGGTCATGAACCCATTTTTACCTTATTTTTGTGTATGGTGTTAAGTGTGGGTCAATGCCTAGTTTCTGCCATAATAATTTACAATTTTCCCAGCAATTTTTGTCAAACAGTGAGTTCCTATCCTAAAAACTGGGGTCTTTCAGTTTGTCAAACACTAAATTATTAAAGTTATTGACTGTTTGTCCTTTGAACCTAACGTATTCCACTGATCAACTAGTCTATTTCTTAGCCAATACCAAATGGTTTTCATAACTGTCCAGCTTCATTTGTAAAGTCAACCTGATTTAAGAACACAAAAAACTAAAATTTTATGCCTATGATTTTACATGCAGTTATCACATTCATTTACACATTGTTTTTATTTGTCTTCTATTCTTGAAAAGGATCATGACATTAGAAAAATGATACCATGACATGCAAGTGAATTAAATTTAAATGAGGGAGGGCTGTGCAAGGTCACCTGCCTCACTTTTTCCTCCAGAGTCATTTGGATCTCTTGGCTAGATATAGATCAGGGCAACTGGAGATGACCTTTTATGTAAAAGGGGACATTGAGCTTTTTAAGCTAAGGTCTTTAATAGGTCTCAGTTTGATTGAGGCCATGCTCAATTGTGATTAAAAATAGGTAATAATTGAGGCAAAGAATGAATCAATTGATTAATTGACTTCAATAAATCTGGGAAGAGAATACTCTCAGGATTCTGGCTAAAACAGAAATGATTGCTATTTGCATTTATTCTGAGTCAATAAGGACCCAAACAGTGACCAATTGGGGTTTGGCCTGGGATGTATTGTTGGTTCAATCAATGAGAGTCAGAGTGATTTGTAAGGTGTAGTACTTAAGAAAGAAATTTAACCAGTAAACTACAAGATACCTTCAACAATCAAAAAATATATATATATATTTAAAGAGCATCTCTCTGTGGACAGAAGGAAAGGGAAAGAAAGTGAAGAGGACATGCTGGATCCTAACTCTGGGCCCCATTCCAGTTTATGAAAATTACTAACATTTGTTAAAGTTATGAAATAACCCAATCATTTTGATTTTTTTCTTTGTTTTGGGGAGCAATTGGGATTAAGTGACTTGACTAGGGTCACACAGCTAGTTAAAAGTTGTAGGCTGATTTCAACTCAGGTTCTCCTGATTTCAGGGCCAGTACTTTATCCACTCTGCCATATAACTGTCCCTGATCCAATCATTCTGAAGAGCAATTTGGAATTATGGCCAAAGTGCTATAAAATTGTGCATACTCTTTGATCCAACAGTCTTATAACTAGGTTTGTATGATCTCACAAAATAGGTCATAAAAAAGGAAAAAAAAGGATCCACTTGTGCAAAAATGTTTGTAGTAGCCATTTTTGTACTAGAAATTTAGTGGATTCCCATCAGCAAAGAAATGGCTGAATAGGTTATAGTATATGAATGTAATGGGATATTATTGTTCTTTAGAAATAATGAGCAGGCTGATTTCAGAAAAGCCTGGAAAGATATATGAACTGATGCTGAATGAAATGAGCAGAACCAAGAGAATATTGTATATACACTAACAAGATTTTATATATATATATATAGTATACACTGACAAGATTATATACGTGTATATATATGAATATTGTATATACTAATAAGATTACATACATATATAAATATAGATATAGAGATATAGAGATATAGATACGTATCACACTTGTAATGGACTTAGTTCTCAACAATGCAGTGATTCTAAACAATTCCAAAAGATTGGGGTGAAAAATGCCATCCATATCTAGAGAGAGACTGATGGACATTGAGTATAGATTGAAGCATAATATTTTCATCATTTTGCGTGCTTTCTTTTTTATTTACCCCCCCGCCCCCGGTCGGATTCTTATTGTACTACTTGAAAAATATGTAAATACTTAAAAGAATTGCACATTTGTATCCTATATTAGATTGCTTGCTGCCTTGGGGAAGAGTGGAGATAAGGAGAAAAGAGGGAAAAAATTAAACCACAAAGTCTTATAAAAATAAATGTTAACTATCTTTACATGTATTTGGAAAAAAATAAAATACTACTACTAATAAAATACTGTTATGAATGTAAACATTTTTGAAAATCACTAACAATAAGTTTAGATTTTCTGGGCCCAGCAAGCTTTAGTTTAAACATACTAATGTTAGAGATTTTAGAAAATGTTTAGATTAGTCATTTTTATTAGCTAAGCTGGTACCTAGAGTTAGTGAGCAACCTATCCTCTATACAAGCAAAAGCCAGAACTTTAGCTGAGAATTGAGGGAAGCTGGGAAAGCCAGAAGGAAGAGATGAGGAGGGAGAGATTTCCAGACATAGGAAACAATAAAAATTCCCAGTGGATATCACATATAGTAACAATAACAATGAACAATGATCAAGTTTGATAGCCTTAGCTCTTCACAGCAATGCATGTAAGCCAAATCTACAACACTCATGATGGAAAATGCTAGATACAACCAAAGATGCAGATCAAAGCATAAAAATTTTCACTTTTTTGTTGTTGTTTTTTTAAAATATCTTGTAGTTTTCCCCTTTTGTTCTATTTCTTCTTTCACAATATTATTAATGTATAAATATGACTAATATGATTGTACATGTATATCTTATATCAGATTGCTTGCCATCTTGCTGGGGCAGAGGGAAAGAGAAATGGAGAAAAAATTGGATCTCAGAATCTTATAAACATAAATGCTAAAAACTATTTTTACATGTAATTGGGGGAAAATACTATTACATGAAAAAAGTGTCCAGTGGCAAAACAACTAGGAAGCTAGTGTCACTATACATAACATATGGGGATAGGGAAGATGCATATAGTATAAGAAGACTAGAAAGACAGGAAGGAGCCAAGTTATGAAGGACTTTAAAAGCAAAAGTAGATGATTTTATATTTCATCCTGGAAGAAATAAGGATCTACTGGATTTGATGGAATAATGGTTGAATAGAGTTATCAGACTTATCTTTTAAGAAGATCGTTTTGTCACATAAATGTATAGAATGAGAGTAGGGAGAAATTTGAGGAAAGGAGACCAACTAGCAAGCTATTACAATAGCTCATACTGAAATGATGAGGGCCTCTAGCAGGATAATCTGGGGATTATATGCTTTGAATTTATGGGGAATCCTGAGGAGTTATTAGAATTGATCATTGATGAGAGCAGAGAATAGATTCCATAGCAAAAATAGGGGACACTCATGGTCAATAGGTATGATCTGGATGAAGATACAACAAAGGAGACTGAGTAAGAATGGTAAGCAGGAAGGATGAGTATCAGCAGAGAACAGTATGAGGGAAAAAAGAGCAGGAATAGTCAGATAGGAAAGGGGGGAACCAACAGAGAGCAATACAATAAAAATATAAAGGTAAGAGAAAACAAAGGAAATGATG
Organism: Antechinus flavipes; assembly: GCF_016432865.1. Lineage (NCBI taxonomy): Eukaryota > Metazoa > Chordata > Mammalia > Dasyuromorphia > Dasyuridae > Antechinus > Antechinus flavipes. The sequence goes on from NC_067398.1 coordinate 275,654,068, forward strand.
TTTTATATTGTCAAAACTGCAGAAAGGTTAAGAAAGTTGAGGATTAAGAAAGGACCCTTAATCTAGAGTTTTGAGATCAGCAGTTTTAGAGAGAACAATTTTAGTAGAATTATGAGATCAAAAACCAGACTTCAAAAAGTTAAAAAAAAAAAAAAAGGAGAGAGAAAGTAGAGGCATAGATTATAGGAAGAAGAAATATAGGAGTGTAATTAGCAGATATCTTTTGAAAGGTTTTCTGGATGGCAGAGTGTAGTGTTCTCTTTTCTCAAATATAATAGTTCTCTAGGAGCAGATTTCTTGGGGGGCTTCTGGGAGCAGCCTTCATTTCAGTTTGAATCAATAATCACTTCAAATGCAGCCAGCTTGTTAAAAGTTCAGTCCTTTATTGTCTTTTCCAAAATAGACCACTTAGCTTTCTTTGGTTTCGAGAGCTCTCATTGTTAGTCTCTTGCCTCTGCCAGCTTCAGCCTCTCCTCTTCCAAATCCTTCATTCTCAGTCTTCTCCCAACTGAATTCTGTCTGTCAATCTCCTCGAATGCCTCCTCGCAGAGGCTCCAAGAGCTTCTTTATATATAATCTCTTAAAGGTGTGAACCCAAAGGTTGACGCCTCCTCTGAGAGAGTGGGATTGTGGGAGGTGTAACTTTGTGAATCTCCTGGACTTGTGAACTCTAACATGTGGACTAATGTGTGAACTCTCAAAGGTGTAAACTTAAGCATTGTTTCTATCAATTCCAGTGAATTAACACTTTGTAAGGATTCTAACAGCAGAGATAGATAAAATTGTAGGTAGCTGGAAATTAGTGAGCATATAGGGAGAGACTGAAGTTAAGTGAGAGTGAGAATGATGGGTGGAGTACTGTTGTAAAACATAAGATGAAATTCAATCACTTGTGCATTAAAGGAATTTACAAAGGCAAGGAGACAGGGTCCCTCTTTGTGTGAGACAGTAAAGAAAGAAAAAAATGGATAGAGGCATATTAATGATGTCAGGTCATGTGGAAGAAAAAGGGACCTTTTTTGAGATCAGGGACCTCAATTTTTTCAAGGATATATAAGACAAAATTCTCAGCTGAAAATGTGGGGTTTGAAGTTTTGAAGAGGAATCAAAAGAAAGTTTTGGAAATCTATTAAATTAATGAAAAGTGAATAAATTAGACATGTGTAAAAACTTGCTTCAGTGAGGCCCAGTTGAGATTATGTAACATAAACTTCTATTGGATCCAGTCAACAAAGTTTCATTTTTTTCAGCTTAGTTCAGTAGTATATGTGTATAAGTAAATGCAAGATCTTTCATAAAAAAAAGGACAAAGGGACACAAGAAGACAGTATAGATTTTAACTGGTTTATCAAGGGAAGAAATAAGAGTAAATCTATCGGGGTATGGAGGATGGCCTGCGAAAGAAATGTGTTGTGTAGAAATGGAGATCATGGTGAGATTAAAGAATAAATAGGTTTTAGGAATTACAAAGAGGTGGAATTAGAACAGATTGTGATTAAAGTATTTTTAGAGTTCATGAACATGAAGTTGTGCATTTTTATAACAGGAAGAGACCAAGAGTTCACTATCTCTGTATGTAACTGAGGTAGGGTGGAGGAGGAGAAGGTAATAAAAAATTATTAAGCTGAAGTGTTAAGATATTAGGGATTTAGGAGGCAATATTAAAATGTTTGTTAAACATTTTATGTTCAGTATTTTATGAAGTCAGGATTGAAGAGAAGACTATCAGCCAGGCATTAATCTCATTGAGAAATGGAGGAGGTGTACTGGACGTCTATGGATAACAGTCACTAGCATTTTTAATGACAAATATGGATTAATGAATCACAAAGGAAGAGAAGCAAGTTACATACAACAATATTGATTATACAGGGCAAATGATGATCTTTGAAATGAAATGAATTGAAAAAAAAATAGAACTGTTATCATTGAGAAGTATACTGAAATGTTTATGCTGCATCTGGAATAAGAAAACAGAAATTCAAACCCATATTCAGATATTAATCAACTGTGTAGTCATGTCTATAATAATTCATCTAATAATAATTCATCTAATAATAATTCATAATTCAATCAAAACTATATAAGCCTCAGTTTCCCATACGTAATAGGAATATTATAAATATTAAGTGACCAAAACATTTTGGAATCCAGGTCTTTGATTCCCAATCCTATGGTCTTTCCACTAAAATATACTGCTGATTAGCCCCAATGCTATATAAACTATTTGAAAAAAATAGGGAATGAAGGAGTCCTGCCAAATTCCTTTTATGACACAGACATAGTTTTGATACCTAAACCAGGTAGGTCGAAAACAGAGAAAGAAAATTATAGACCAATCGCCTTAATGAATATTGATGTTAAAATTTTAAATAAGATATTAGCAAAAAGACTACAGAAAATCATCCCCATGATAATACACCATGGTCAAGAAGCATTTATACCAGGAATGCAGGGCTGGTTCAATATTAGGAAAACTATCAGTATAATTGGCCATATTAATAACCAAATTAACAAAAACCATATGATCATCTCAATAGATGCAGAAAAATTATTGATAAAATCCAACATCCATTCCTATTAAAAACACTTGAGAGTATAGGAATAAATGGACTTTTCCTTAAAATTATCAGTAGCATCTATGTAAAACCAGCAGTAAGCATCATATAAAATAGGGAAAAATTACAACCATTTCCAATAAGATCAGGAGTCAAACAAGTTTGCCCACGATTACCACTACTATTCAATATTGTATTAGAAATGCTAGCTTTAGCAATAAGAGTTGAGAAGGAGATTAAAGGAATTAGAGTAGGCAATGAGGAAATTAAATTATCACTCTTTGCTGATGATATGATGGTATACTTTGAGAACCCCAGAGACTCTATTAAAAAGCTATTAGAAATAATCCACACCTTTAGCAAAGTTGCAGGATACAAAATAAACCCACATAAATCATCAGCATTCTTATATATCACTAACAAAATTCAACAGTTGGAGTTACAAAGAGAAATTCCATTTAAAGTAACTAGTGATTGTATAAAATATTAAGGAATTTATCTGCCAAGGGAAAATCAGAAACTTTATGAGCAACACTACAAAACACTTTCCACACAAATTAAGTTTGATCTAACAAATTGGAAAAATATTAAATGCTCTTGGATAGGGTGAGCAAATATAATAAAGATGACAATACTACCCAAACCAATCTATTTATTTAGCGCTATACCAATCAGACTCCCAAAAAACTATTTTAATGACCTAGAAAAAATAACAATAAACTTCATATGGAAAAACAAAAGGTCAAGAATTTCAAGAGAATTAATGAAAAAAAAATCAAATGAAAGTGTCCTAGCTGTACCAGATCTAAAATTATATTATAAAGCAGCAGTTACCAAAACCATTTGGTATTGGCTAAGAAATAGACTAGTTGATCAGTGGAATAAGTTAGGTTCAAAGGACAAAACAGTCAATAACTTTAGTAATCTAGTGTTTGACAAACACAGAGACCCCAGCTTTTGGGATAAGAACTCACTGTTTGACAAAAATTGCTGGGGAAATTGGAAACTAGTATGGCAGAAACTAGGCATTGACCCACACTTAACACTGTACACCAAGATAAGGTCAAAATGGGTTCATGACCTAGGCATAAAGAATGAGATTATAAAAAAATTAAAAATAAATAAATAGAATAGAATAGAATAGTTTACCTCTTAGACTGGTAGAAGAGGAAGGATTTATGACCAAAGAAGAACTAGAAATCATTATTGATCACAAAATAGAAAATTTTGATTTTATCAAATTGAAAAGTTTTTGTACAAAGAAAACTAATGCAGACAAGATTAGAAGGGAAGCAAAGAACTGGGAAAACATTTTTACAGTCAAAGGTTCTGACAAAGGCCTCATTTCCAAAATATATAGAGAATTGACTCTAATTTATAAGAAATCAAGCCATTTCCAATTGATAAATGGTCAAAGGATATGAACAGACAATTCTCAGCTGAAGAAATTGAAACTATTTCTAGCCATATGAAAAGATGCTCCAAGTCATTATTAATCAGAGAAATGCAAATTAAGACAACTTTGAGTTAGCACTATACACCTGTCAGATTGGCTAGAATGACAGGGCAAGATAGTGCCAAATGTTGGAGGGGATGTGGGATAACAGGGACACTGATACATTGTTGGTGGAATTGTAACACATCCAGCCTTTCTGGAGAGCAATTTGGAACTATGCTCAAAAAATTATCAAACTGTGCATATCCTTTGATCCAATAGTGTTATTACTGGGCGTATATCCCAAAGAGATTTTAAAGAAGGGAAAGGGATCTGTATGTGAAAGAATGTTTGTGGCAGCCCTCTTTGTAGTGGCAAAAAACTGGAAACTGAGTGGATGCCCATCAACTGGAGAGTGCCCAAATAAATTGTGGTTTATGAATATTATGGAATATTATTGTTCCATAAGAAATGACCAACAGAATATCTGTAAGGCCTGGAGAGATTTACATGAACTGATGCTAAGTGAAATGAGCAGGACCAGGAGATCATTATATACTTCAACAACACTACTATATGATGATCAGTTCTGATAGATGTGGCTATCTTCAGCCATGAGATGAACCAAATCAATTCCAATAGAGCAGTAATGAATTGAACTAGCTACTCCCAGAGAAGGAACTCTGGGAGATGACTATGAACCACTACATAGAATTCCCAATCCCTCTATTTTTGTCCGCCTGCATTTTTTATTTCCTTTACAAGCTAATTGTACACTATTTCAGAGTCCGATTCTTTTTGTACAGCAAAACAACTGTTTGGACATATATACTTTTATTGTATTTAATTTATATTTTAACATATTTAACATGTATTGGTCAACCTGCCATCTGGGGGAAGGGGTTGGGGGAAGGAGAGGAACAATTGGAACAAAAGATTTTGCTCTTGTCAATGCTGTAAAATTACCCATACATATGACTTGTAAATAAAAAGCTATAATAAAAAAAAAAAGTAAATGGCTTAGAGCCATATCCAACCATTACATTTATACAGAAATATGGTTGATTTCAGTGAAAGATTCCCAGTTGGTATGTAGGCATTACACAAACAATATAAACAACAGGGTGAGTGAGAAAACTTATTGAATGCTGCTTTTGTTATTTTTGGAAAGATTTCTGGAAATTCTATTGATTTGGAGACTCCTACAAATCTTTACATCCAAGACAACTTTAAAATTTTTCCTTAAAAGTAAAAAAAAAAAGTCAATGTATGGGGAATGACAATTTTTAAATCTTTCTCAATAGTGAAACTCTAGTTTTGAATAAATTTACTTTGGAAAAAAAATAAAATAAAATATACTGCTGGATAGAGAGCTCCTTGTGTTTTGCACATAAGACTTGTCTACTATTTTTTCCTCACCTTTTTCCATTCCTTTTCTTTCTATTTATTGCAAGTCCACTGAGTAGAAATGGAACCATGCTACCAAACACACTTTGCTGTGAGTCTAAATATAGAGTTAGACATAATAAGAAATTAATGTAGTGGGACTAGTACCTTATTTTAATAAGAATAATTTGTTGTTTTTCAGGTGTCTCCTCCTCCTCTGACTCCATTTAGGATTTTCTTAGCAAAATTACTAGAGTAGTTTACCATTTCCTTCTCCAATTCATTTTACAATTGAGGCAAACAGGGTTAAGTGACTTGCCCAGGATCACTTGGCGTGGATCTGTCTGAAACCATATTTGAATTCAGGAAAATGAGTCTTTCTAACTCCAGGCTTTGCACTCTTTCAACTATGCCAATAATAATACCTAAAATTTATATAGTATTTTAATATTTGCACAGCAAATAACATGCTATCTTATGTGATCTTAAATGATGTATTTTGGACAGAAGAACATCTATATTTTATATTTGAGAACATTATGATTTAATTAACACGTATATATTTGATTCAATCTTATCATTGTGATAGAAAATCATAAAGCAATAAACTGCACATCCCTTCCTCATTTTTGTTTTTGTTATGAGAGTGAGAACATATAGGAAGCAAAATCTTACTGATTATCATAGATTATTCATATCAGAATTTCCCTTCAACTTGTTGCAACAGAATAATCATTATTAATATTTTAACAATCCAAGAACAATTATAGTGATTTAATTTAATGTATGTTGAAGTGGATAATGTGTGTATAGATTCATTGTGGCATTATAAAACTTCTCTATAAATATGACTGTAATAACCAATAACATCATTAATCAAATATAACTTTTTCAGGAAGTGAACTCACAGAGCAAGTTAGGTATAAAAATGCAGTTACAATACTACTTTCAATTTCATTTTTTTTTGTATTTTTATTTTTGTCAGAAATATTGTTATATTATAATTGCAGCTTGAATGAAACATATTGGATTCAAATTATGTCCCAGGTTTCTGCTCTCTTTTGAAAGTTTTAATATCTTTATATAAAAGAAGAACATTATATTCTTCTGCAGTTTGATTGTTAGATCTCCTTAGACACTAGATCTTGTGTTTTCCTTTATGTCTCCCCTTTGAATTTCTGAATTCTTAAATCAAAGACGCATCACTTAATGATTTGATCATAGTTTGTTTCTAGGGGAACAAAAGGGAAATATGTCTATTGTTTGTTCTTTGTTTTCAGAGATGATCAATGACACCATGAGTGAATTGGATTTAAATTAAGCAGAGATGCACAAAATCATCCCCCTATTCCTTAAGTCCAATAACAAGATAAAAGTCAGGAAAACTGGTGACAGCCCAGGACCTTGAAGTTTTTGATTTGTGACCAAGCTCTCAGCACTCCACAAAACGTACTTCAGCTGCCTTCATGGCCACTGGAACAAAATGTCCTCATCTCCTTATTTTTAAGCAGATACTTGGAGTAGATCATCCCTTAATTCAATCTGGTTTAGCCTATTTAGCAACATCATTTACTGGAACATGGGCATATTGCAGCTTCTGGGAACTGCAGGTGACAAATGAGTGAAAGTGAATATCAAAAGTGGATGAGTAGCTTGTAAAGGGCTGAAAAGGAAGTCCTTAAAGCAGAGTTGCTGCTACTCCTTGAATACCTTACACACTGTACTCCTTATATAATATGTTGTCTTTCTGTGATTGAATGTGATTTAAGAGAAGTAAATTATATTTTTCATTTTGGCAAAGTATTCTTATTTGGTCAATATTTCATGGTTTTATCTAATTTTCTATCATTTATTTTGTTGGAATGAATAATTTTTTCCTAGGTATTTTTGACTTGGAAAAGAACTAATTTCTGATTTACTTTTCTATTTTGATTTCAGGTGTGTCTGGCTAAAATTTCAATGGAGATTGTGGAGTAACCTTTGACTTTTTTTCCTTTTTATAAAAGTTTTAGCCTATGCCTGTTTCAGAATGTTTAAATGGTCTTTTGTCTAAAATTTTCTTTATGAATTTATACATATTTGGGTAAATCTTGAGGTTTCCTTTTGATTGGTTTTGTTTTTATTTGTCCTCACAGTTTACCAGCAAGGAATACAGTGTAATATTGGGAAAACAGTTTAAGATTCTAGTTCAATAATGTCAAACTCAAATAGAAATAGGGGCCATTAAACCATACATCAGGATACGTCTGAGCACATATAAAGTTAGTAAACTACATATTGGCTTTACCAATATTTCATTTTATTGCTATTTATTTTGTTATATATTTCCCAGTTATATTTTAATCTAATTGTGGCCAGTTACAAAAACTGTGTTTTTTGTTTTTGTTTTTATTTTGAGGGAATGGTATGCTGCCTACAGATCAAAGTATAAATACTTCTGCTCTGGATCATAGGGTCTTAGTCTAATAATCTCTTTATGTAAGAAGTAATATTCAAAGTATTTTGAATCTTAAAGAGTTTGTAAAAGTACCAACTTATATTATCAAAATTATTTTACAGATAAGGGAACTGAAATTCAAATAAGTTACACAACTTGTTCTACAAGAGATGTAATAGAGGCAAGAATCCAGATCTTTTGATTTTTATTTCAGTATTCTTTCTTCTGCATTAAAGCAAAACCAATAGTTTTTAAAAGTTACCCTATTGTAGAGGGCTGGAACTATGCACTAAGTTTGGGACTGCCGGGACTGCCAGCCCTTGAGGCTAACTTCTAATTGGACGATACTCTATGGGCATATGCTTGGAAAATGGTCCTTTCCACTATCCCTACTGGCTCAATGATTGATGTATAGAGGATTGTAGGAGGGTGTAGGGGGTGGAATAAAGCTAGCCTGGAACACACACTCTCGGGTGTAGACAAGGGAAGGCGGTTGTGGAGAATCTGCTTCCATCCTATTCAATCCTGAGTCTGGAGACCGAGAATAAAGATTGAGAACTTTTGCTTATCCTGACACCGGCTGATTCTGGGGTGTCCTGGGTGTGAGTGCGGTTGTTACACCCTATGTAAAAACAAAACAAAACAAAACAAAAAAACCTCTGGTATTTCATATTCCCATGATCTTGTTTTTTATCTAGTAACTGATTGTTTATCTGATCTACAGGTATAAATGTTGTAAATAAACAGAATTAGGTTATTTTAGCTATTTTCATTAGTATTTATTTTTTAACATACTAACTAGGTGTCACAATGAATCCCAGGCTTAGAGTCAGGAGAACCCAAATTGAAATGTGGCCTCAGACATACAATAGTTATGTGACTAGCAAGCCCTTAGTTTCCACATCTGCAAATTGATCTGAAGAAGAAAATGAACAACTACTTCAATGTCTTTGCCAGGAAAATTCCAAGTGGGTCATGAAGAGGTGGACCTCTTCAATGGACAAAACAATAACTTTCTATTTTTTACTAAAGGTATTTTGATAATTTTAATATTAAGTGATCCTGTTGTGTTGTATATAGTTAGAGAGATAGACACATACTGAGATATATAAATGTACATATACAGAAGCTTTATGAGATATCCATCAAATTTTATATCATACATTAGCCAAGGATCTTACTTTATTTACATATTTTTCTCTTTTTCTCTAAATAGTAGAAATTAATGTTTTGTTTTATAAAAACAAATTTCATTGTGGAGGAGTTGTGGTATCCTGGCGCTTGATATAAAAACCACAATGTTATTCACAAACAGGAAGATCAGTGAATCAAATACTTACAATAATCTTCCTTACCCTACCTCCATTTGTATTTTGTACTTGATATCTTCAAAAATGTTGCAAACAAATGTGTTCTGTATATATTTGTTTCTTGTGATTTGCTTGATATTTGCAAACGAAGAGTTGACCAACAAAATTATTTATGTTGCTCTTTTAAGGAATTCTATGTGATATGTAAAAATATGAGAAAGAAAAACAGAGGTAGGTACAGTTAAAAAATAGTGCATAGAGTGCTGGGACTGGAGTGAGGAAGTGTATATAAGCTAAGTCTTTGATTTCTTCTATTTTTTTAATATTTCTTGTATCCTTTTTTTTCCTTGAGCCATACTTCCTATCATATTTCTCATTGTCTTCCTTTGTGTCCACCATTACAATTAATTAAATTACCATTAAAATGAATGTTAAACTAATTTAAAGAGTCTTATTGGTTCTTAGTACAATTTTTCCATTGCAAATAGTCATTACAATAACTGTTGGAGTCAATGCTACAACTATTATTGTGTTTTTCCCCTTCCTAATGTACATTGAAGGTTTTCTGGAATGATATTTCTTGCTGTCTCTGATCACATGAAAAAGCCAGTTTAAGAAAAATTGATTATTCAAAGAAGGTCAAGAGTCCACCTTTCTCTGTATCTACAAATGTCTTTTGTATGGGTTCATATATGGTGAGAATATAAATATTGATATGAGTTAGTTACTTTTCTAGTATGTTCTATCTTTAATCATTGGACATCAATTTTATATTTAGATTACATACAGTTGCTCATTTAAGAAATAATCTAAAAACTATATGATTTTTAAAAAAAATCTACTACCTTTTCTCTTTCACCACTATTGATAATAAATCAGAAAATATTCAACCAGGGCTGAAGACCATTTTGTATTTGTCTTTGTTTCATGAGTGATTGCCACAGTTAACTTTCTTAAATGAATATAGATAATAAATTAAAATATGACTTTTAGACATTTCTAGTAGAGGAACAAGTTGTACAGTTCATCCTTATTTCAAATTAGTTATATACCTAGATATTACCATTTACTGACTATTACTAATCTTGTAATGTATAAGCCAAATTACAAAATGCATACGAACTAGCCACTGTTCTTGGGAAGATGTTCATTAGTAGAGCTAAATTTCACAAAGATTTATAAAATCAATAAAAACCTCTACCAAAGTTCATTTGTTAGTGAATGAGAAAAGCTCTTTGAATTCAAACCATTATAGGGATTCTCAAATATTCAAGAGTAAAACTAGTGCAAAATTTTTTTGAAGATACTTATATTTTTACTTAATTTAATAGTATTCATAAGTTGAATTAAAAAGACATTATTTCAACACTAACAGATTCATGACTTCCCTTAAAAAAAGTACTTTCTGATATATGGAAAGCTCTGGCATTTTTTGTAGTGGAGGTGGTTGTTGTCGCTGCTGCTGCTATTAAAAATCAGTAGGGTACTATGCACAAAAGACATACTTTCTTTGATAGCTTGCTAAAGCTACTTGTTTTTTTGAAAAACAATGCTAAGTAGAATTTACAGAAGATTTTCAAAGATGGAACTATTTATTTGTTTATTTGTCTGTTTATTTATTTGTCTTGTTTGTTTTTTAGGAGAACATGTCCATAAAAGATGTTTTCATTTACCAGAGTGCTAATTCCTAAGATTTTCTGGTTTATACAGTAAATAGATTGTTCACCTAATGATATTAATTTTATTTTAATCTCATAATCCAGTAGGAGGGAAGACATAGAAGGAAGGCAGTGAAACCCTAAGTAGAGAAAGTGCCCATTGCTAATTGTAAACCTAACCTCCTAGCTAAATTAGTAATCCAATGGTAGAGTTATGAGAGTATTTCTAAAAGAGAGATAATGTGTTTTTTTAAAACTTGAGTGGAACAAAAGAAAGTCCAACAATTTTAATTTAGTTTAAAAAAGTAACATGAAAATTCACACTATGCATTTTGAAAGTGTTTTATTATTGTTGTCATTATTCATGTGACAGGTAATTTTTATAGTGTAGGTAATTCATGCACAACTCTTTTTTTAAAATAAAATTAATTTATGTTTAACATTTCTCAAGGCTCCAACCAAAGTGATAAGTAAAGGTAGAAATTTGGTCCCAATATATCCATATATTTATGTCTCCCTACAGTTACGTAAAGTTAATTCTTGTACTAAAAGTTTGAAATTAGGATAGTATCAGAAGAAGAATGCCACCTTATCTCAGAACCTAAAGACTTGTTCAGAAATATAAGTAACTCCTTTACAGAACATATATTTAAAATTTTAATTTGTAAAAGCTTCTTCAAAAACATATTTTAAAAATATGGCATATTTATATATGTCATTGAATTAATGTCAGCACTTTACTATTTTTTTTTATTTAGTAGCCTTTTAATACATTCTTGTCCTCTCTAGTGTCTAATTTTTCATCAAAGTTGGAAAATCACTTTCAATGTAGTTTGAATTATCTCTGAGTTTAAAAAAAATGGATTTTTATTATTTCATAAGATTGTTTAAAAGAAACATATATAAGACCAGGGAGTCAGACAACATCCTCTTTAAATTATTTAAAAAAATCAATTATCAAGCATTTATTTTTTTTTGGGGGGGGGGAAATGATAAATAGAAAAATACCATACTTGTGACAAATTTTTATAATTTTTCAGTCCCCTATTGGTAATGTGAAAAATGTATTTTAGATCAGAATATTCAAATCTGTAGCATTTAAATAACTTTAATATAATATCTTGAGTTTATTGAAGACTCTAGCCTACCAATCTAAATTTCACAGATAGTACATTCTCTCTCTATGATACAGCTTAGTCTTTAGCTATAGATTGTTTCATAATCTTGGATTTCTTGTGCCTCCATCTAGATCATTTGTTATTTGAGGGCAAGTATAATGGCCCATCTTTCTCTGTGTACATTACAGATAATATTCTTGGGATAACCCAGTGACTTGTATGCAGAAAAGATAGTCACAGTTTCTTCAGGGTTTAAATAATTCAAAGAATTTTTGAACTTAATTAGAGAAAATATATTTTGAAAGAGGAGAAAGCCAGAAATAATCTAAAAATTTTCAAAGTAGACAAATCCAACAGTCTAAATGCAAGATAAGAACAAAATGAGTTACTTAGTTTTGTTGTGAATAGAAAGCTATTTCAGTCTAAAAATAAGGGTAGCAAGAACTCTAGGGAAACCACCTGCGATGAGAAGAAAGCAGTTGTAAGATATTATGCATATCTCAGGAAGGTTAAAAGGCATGATTTTTCTTCAACTTCCTGTTACAGTCAGAAAAGAAAAAAATGAAAAACTATAAAAAGATGCCCTATAGAATAGAAAATAGCTCTATCTGAACCAGGATTCAGAGAAAGACTATTATGAAAAAACTCTCAATTGATGCCTACATCAGCAAAGAGAGGTAAAGTGGCAAACAGAATTTTTATTTATCATATTTTTGAATACATTGCAATTCTTAATACTGTAGGTTAAATACATGGAACAATGATTTAGAGTAACTGAAATTTATTTTGTGCTAAATAATTTATCCAAAGTTATAGGTATTTCTTTCAGTCTTGTATCTTTTCTTAAAAAAATTTAAATATGGTCTGGTAATTAATATTTACTTTAAAGAGTATTATGCAGTTGATTTTTTAAAGCACAATTGGATTCAAAATACATGCTTTCTGCCATGTTTGTTATATGTGACTAGAGTAATGGTGGTAAGTTGGTAGATTAATTACATTAACTATTTTTTTAAAAAAGGTAATTTTATGCCCAATACAGAAAAATTACCTTTGAATTCAAAGTACAAAGCATAGAGAACCTTGTGGAAATATGATTTATTAGAAAATAATTATCATCCTTAAAATGATGACAACATCATATGACAATATCAGAGATCATAGTCCTTGCAGAAATAAAAAGATAACAAGCAGGTATATGCCTAGCAACTATCAAGATATCTTTGTTTTTTAATAGATAATTTTAAAGAACATCCTATCCTTTAAATGCGCTCTATCCAGCAATAAATTAGACTTTATCCAACCATGTAAAGAGGAGGAGGGGAAAAACTGAAATTTTTTTTTTCCTGACTTTGGCCTGTCCCTATTTCATGGAGCCCCAGATAACAGAAATTCTTCTTCTCTACTTTCTTTGACCTCTCCCTACCATATAAAAATAGCAGCCCAAATCTGAGAATGGAATGGAGTACTAGTAAGGGAACAAGAGAAAGATGGTATTGAGCCTAATAGAAGGGGGACTGAAACATATCTGGGGCTTCTCTAGTCCCCTCATAGGGTACTCAACTTAGTAACTCAGATTAGAAAACTTTTAATTTCCCTAATATGTCAGAAAGCTGAAATAGCTTCTAAATCTAGCCTGGGGTGTATCCCTCAGTAAAAAGAAAGAAGTCAGAAAATGAGTGACAGGGATATAGATATAGATATAGATATAGATATATATAGATAGATAGATAGATATAGATATAAATATAGATATAGCTTGTTGGAATCCTTACTAACTGCTAAGTAATTAGAGTTGATCTAATCTTACCAGAAGTTCATTGGCCAATAAATGTGTGGTCCTTGATTTCTCTCAATTAGGAACAGATTGTGAGAGAATAATCGTTTGAATCATTTGTCAATACTTTGTTAGAAAGACTAAAGAATGGCCTGAGAGGTCCTGAAAATGAAGTGGTAGGGAAAGTATACATTAGACATTTATTTTTCACATCATAAAATGATATCTCTCCACGTTCATAGTCAAGGAAGATGCCAACCTTTAAGTTGCACACATTGATCATGCAGTATGTTCTATGGACTTGGGAACAAAGATTAAGGTAGGGCATGGCATAAAGTAAGTAAGAATTGTGTTTCAGCGCACTTCTAAGTACAAACAAGTCTTTAGACTCTTTTGATATTTTACAGATGCCAAAACAACACACAGTGTTATTTGACACCTGCACCTCCCAGTAATGTCTCCCTGAAATAAAAGACTGAGTACCAAGGACTTGCACGAAATCTGTCGATCTCCCATTATTGTCTAGTGCTTCTTCTTGGACACCTCCATATCTCATAGTTTTCATATCCTCGGATATGATTATACCTGGGTCAGCTGTTTTGCAATCCAGAGTGATGTTCACTTTAAATTTGAAAATTTTTTTCATAAAACCAGTAATGGAAGGGATAGCCATGAACATCTTAAAGGTTCCTATTTCCTTTTGCAGTACAGATTCATTCCTCCTTAACACTTCTTCCACATTCAGGAGCAAATCCAAATCTGGTTTCTTACACTCCTCCTCTAACTCTTTGCTTCTCCTCCTTAATTCTTGATGATAGACGAACAATGCATTAATTCTCTTGTTCAGGCCTTCTAAATTGGCTGTCGATTCTGCTTCAAATTTTGATAGATATGTATCCTTCTCCTCATTTAGAAATCGTTCAATTTTCTGGAATTCAGACAAAACGTGCTTCTTTTGAATTTCTTTTTCCTTCTCGATGAATGCCAGCTTAGCCTTCTCAGTGGCCACTTGTCGCATAGTGTTTTTGGTTTCCCTCCACAAAGCAGTCACAGTTCCATGGAGTTTCTTTCTGAAGTTCTCAGCAGCCTCATCTATGCAAAAGAGTTGGTGAGCCTCATGCTCCTGGGATTGAGAACAGGACACACAAATTGGCTTCTGGTCATCTTCACAGAATAGCTTCTCCAATTTCTGATGTACCTCACACTTGTCACGTCCATCGGGGCACTCCAAATAATGGAGTCTTAGTTCTTTGGCAAAGGCTGCCAGTTTACCAAGTTGCACATTGACTTGAAAATCCTGAATCTGGGAGACACTTCTGCACTCTGGACAGGAGAAAGCGGTTGGACCTTGCTGCCAGCTACTATTGAGGCAACTATGGCAAAAATTGTGTCCACATTCAATGGTCACTGGGTTTGTGAAGTATTCCCTGCATATGGGGCAGATGAGCTCTTTTTGGAGATCTTGAATCAGTTCTGAGGTAGAGGCCATGTTTAATGAAAAATTGAACCATCAATTAAAAGCTGATTTCAGCACATCTTTCATTCTGTGGATATTACTCTGGAGATCTATAAATACAGATATAGATATATCTAACTAGATATAAATACAGATATAGATATAGATATAGATATATATAGATAGATATAAATACAGATATAGATATAGATATAGATATAGATAGATAGGAAAAAAACTATATGAAAAAGAGGAAAATACAGCAAAAGTGCCATGGACAAACAAACTCAGTCAACAGATTAAAGTTCCTTAAACTAGTAAGAATGAATACAAAATCATCAAAAAATTTATAAAGTTCTCTAAACACATATTATAGGAAAAGGGATAGTGATTTAATATCTGAATAGATAGAGAATCCTGTGGATCTAGAGTAGGGCATAGATCAACAATACTATTTCCAGAATGAAATTGAGAGGGAACTGGAACCTGATACGTCACAAGCTTTAATCCCATTAGAGACACTGCAAAATTAAGAAAAGAATAAATAAGAATACAGATGATAAAACAGAATAAAAAAATAATATACTGGAAGAAAAAAAATTGGAAAATGTTGGAAGGATAAGAGATTGTGAAATAACAGAGAGGAGAAAGAGAATCAACAATTGTGCAAAGAAACACATAACTAAAGAAATAAAGGAGGAAATGAATTTAAAAATTTAAGTTAATATTTGAAGCTAGGGGAATGGTAAACAGGAATAGGAAATGAAAAGAGAGCCTGTCTAATTTGATGTGCATCACTTTACTTTAAGTAAAAGAAAGAGAGGAATATATTATTGACCACGAGAGGAAAATGTTGGGAAAACATAAGAAAAAAAATTGGAAATAATAATCTTAACATCTTTGTGTGTTTTCCTTCATACAGGGTACTGTTTTTTTTTTAATAATTATAACTTTTTATTGACAGAACCCATGCCTAGGTAATTTTTTTACAACATTATCTCTTGGACTCACTTCTGTTCCAACTTTTCCCTTCCATCCCTCCTCCCAGATGGCAAACAGTCCTATATATATTAAATATATCACAGTACATTCTACATACAATATATATGTAATTGAACAGTTCTCTTGTTGCACAGGAAGAATTGGATTCAGAAGGTAAAAAATAACCTGGGAAGAGAAACAAAAATGCAAAAAGTTTACATTCATTTCCCAGTGTTCTTTCTTTGGTTATAGCTGCTTCTGTCCATCATTGATCAATTGAAACTGAGGTAGATTTTCTCTTTGTCAAAGAAATCCACTTCCATCAGAATACATCCTCATACAGTGTTGTTGTGGAGGTGTATAATGATCTCCTGGATCTGCTCATTTCACTTAGCATCAGTTCATGTAAGTCTCTCCAATCCTCTCTGTATTCATCCTGCTGGTCATTTCTTACAGAACAATAACATTCCATAACATTCATATACCACAATTTACCCACCCATTCTCCAATTGATGGACATTCATTCATTTTCCAGTTTCTAACCACTACAAACAGGGCTGTCACAAACATTCTTGCACATACAGGTCCCTTTCCCTTGTTTAGTTCTCTTTGGGCTATAAGCCCAGTAGTAGCACTGCTGGATCAAAGGGTATGCACAGTTGGATAACTTTTTGAGCATAATTCCAGATTGCTCTTCAGAATGGTTGGATTCATTCACCACTCCACCAACAATGCATCAGTGTCCCAGTTTTCCCACATCCCCTCCAACATTCATCATTATTTTTTCAGGTCATTTTAGCCAATCTGACAGGTTCGTCAGGTGTGTATCTCAGAGTTGTCTTAATTTGCATTTCTTTGATCAATAGTGATTTGGAATACTCTTTCATATGAGTGGAAATAGTTTCAGTTTCATCATCTGAAAATTGTCTGTTCATATCCCTTGACCATTTATCCATTGGAGAATAGCTTGATTTCTTATAAATTAGAGTCAGTTCTCTCTATATTTTGGAAATGAGGCCTTTATCAGAACATTTAACTGTGAAAATGTTTTCCCAGTGTGTTGCTTCCCTGCTAATCTTTTTTTGCATTAGTTTTGTTTGTACAAAGGCTTGATATAATGAAAATTTTCTATTTTGTGATCAATAATGATCTCTAGTTCATCTTTGGTCACAAATACCTTCTTTCTCCACAAATCTAAGTAAACTATCCTATGTTCCTCTAATTTATTTATGATCTCATTCTTTATGCCTAAATCATGGACTAATTTTGATCTTATCTTGGTGTATGGTTGTAAGTGTGGGTCCATGCCTAATATCTGCCATACTAATTTCCATATTCCCCAGCAGTTTTTGTCAAATAATGAATTCTTATCCCAAAAGTTGGGATCTTTGGGTTTGTCAAACACTAGATTGCTATAGTTATTGACTATTTTGTCTTATGAACCTGACCTATTTCACTGATGAACTAATCTATTTCTTAGTCAATACCAAATGCTTTTGGTGACTGCTGCTTTATAATATAGTTTTAGATCAGGTACAGGTAGGCCACATTCATTTGATTTTTTTTTTCATTAATTCCCTTGAGATTATTGACCTTTTGTTCCTCCATATGAATTTTGTTGTTATTTTATCTAGAACATTAAAATAGTTTCTTGGGAGTCTGATTGGTATAGCACTGAATAAATAGATTAGTTTAGGGACTATTGTCATCTTTGTTATATTTGCTCAGCCTATCCAAGAGCATTTAATATTTTTCCAATTATTTAAGTCTGACTTTATTTGTGTGGAAAGTTTTTTGTAATTTTGCTCATAAAGCCCCTGACTTTCCCTTGGCAGATTGCTTCCCAAATATTTTATACCATTGACAGTTATTTTAAATGGAATTTTTCTTTGTATCTCTTACTGTTGGATTTTGTTAGTAACATATGAAGATGATGATGATTTATGTATAGGACTTATTTTAGATCCTGCAACTTTGATAAAGTTGTGGATTATTTCTAATAGCTTTTTGTAGATTCTCTGTGGTTTTCTAAGTATACCATCATATCATCTGCAAAGAATGATAATTCGGTTTCCTCATTACCTGAACATTTGTTTAATCTCTTTTCATCTCTTATTACCAAAGCTACCATTTCTAATGGTGATAGTATGCAATCTTGATCTTCATTCCTGATCTTATTAGGAACAGTTCCAGCTTATCCCCATTACATATGATGCTTACTGATTGTTTTAAATAGGTCCTCTTGACTATTGTAAGGAAAAGTTCATTTATTTCTATGCTCTCTAGTGTTTCTAATTGGAATGGATGTTATATTTTTTCAAATGCTTTTTCTGCAGCTATTGAGATGATCATATGTTTTTGTTAATAGAGTTATTGATATGGTCAATTATGCTAATAGTTTTCCTAATATTGAACCAACCCTTCATTCCTGGTATAAATCCTACTTGGTCATGGTGTATTATCCTGTGGATGATTTTCTGTAATCTCTTTGCTAATATTTTATTGAATAATTTTGCATCAATATTCATTAGAGAGATTGGTTTATACTTTCCTTTCTCTGTTTCCGTCCTATCTCAGTTAGGTATCAGTACCATGTCTATGTTATAAAAGAATTTGGTATGAGTCCTTTCATTCCTTAGTTTTTTCAAATAGTTTATGTGACACTTGAGTTAATCATTCTTTAAATGTTTGGTAGAACTCACATGTAAATCTATCTGGTCCTGGGGATTTTTTCTTAGGGAGTTGATTAATAGCTTGTTCTATTTGTTTTTTCTAAAATGAGACTATTTTAGCAATTTACTTCCTCTTCTGTTAGTCTGGGCAACCTATATTTTGGTAGATCTTCTTCCATTTCTCTTAGGTTTTCAAATTTATTGGCATAAAGTTGGGCAGTGTAACTTCTAATTATTGCTCTAATTTCCCCTTCATTAGTGGAAAGTTCTCCCTTTTCATTTTTAAGACTCACAATTTGATTTTCCTGTTTCCTTTTTCTAATCAAATTTACAAAAGTTTTATCTATTTTTTTTTCATAGAACAAACTCTTAGTTTTATTTATTCATTCAATAGTTGTTGTTTTTTTTTTTTACTTTCAATTTTATTAACTACTTCTTTCCTTTTTAGAACTTCAAGTTTAGTATTTGATTGGGGGGGGAATAATTTGCTCTTTTTCTAGCTTTTTTAGTCACCATCCCAATTCATTGATCTTTTCTTTCTCTATTATATGCAAGACTCTATTGATATAAAATTTCCTTATTACTGTTTTTGCTACATCCCACTAATTTTGGTGTGTTGTTTGATTGTTGTCATTCTCTTGGATGAAATTTTTAATTGTGTATATGATTTGTTGTTTCACCCATTCATTCTTTTGGGTGAGATTATTTAGTTTCCAATTATTTTTGGTCTATTTTCCCCTGGCTTTTTATTGAATGTAGTTTTTATTTCATCATGATCTGAAAAGAATGCATTTACAAATTCTGCCTTTCTGCATTTGATTTTGAAGTCTTTGTGTCCTAATATATGGTCAATTTTTGTATAGGTTCCACGACCTGGTGAGAAGAAAGTGTGCTTCTTTTTGTCTTAATTCAGTTTTCTCCAAAGATCTATCGTACCAAACTTTTCCAATATTTTCTTTATTTCTTTAACTTCTTTCTTATTTGTTTTGCACCACTTTATTTCTTTGTCAGTATCAAATGTTTTGAAGAGTACTGCTTTATAATATAGTTTTAGGTTTGATACTGCTAAGCCATCATGCTTTGTAATTTTTTTCATTAATAATCTTGATATTCTTGACCTTTTATTTTTTCAGATGAATTTTGTTGTTATTTTTTCTAGTTTTATCCAATAAAGTTTTGGCAGTTTTATTGGTTTGGCATTGAATAAATAGCCCTTTTGGGGCCGAATTGCTATTTGTAGTATATTTAATCTGCTTAGCCATGAACAATTGATATATTTCAGGTGTTTAGATCTGACTTTATTTGTGTGTTTTGGGGTTTGTCCCCCAGATATTTTATTTTGTCTATTTTAAAAGGAATCTCTGTCTCTTGCTTATGGACTTCTTTAGTTATATATAAAACAGAGGCAAACAAGGAATCATTTAGGGAACCATTAGCAATAAATCATTATGAATAACATACATAAATGTAATAAATTTCATAACATCTAAATTTTTAAAAATTATTTTTATGATAAACATTAAAAGAAGATAATGTTAGTTTATGTTCTCCCAGAGCTAGGGGGGAAAATCTAACAAAGCTAAAGGGGAGAATTGACAAAATATGTCAATTTAAAGCTGAAAAAATATAATAAATGCTTTTTTGGAAACATTAAAGCATAGCTGTAGACATATGTATTTACATATATTCATACAAAAATATGTTGGACATATATGTATATATATCAATAAAAAATTTACTATTTACTAGGGCATAGAAGTATTATGAATAAAAACAGCTGGCATTTCTATAGTGCTTTCATATTTAGAAAGTGCTTTACATATGTTAATTCATTTGATCCTACAAGATTATGAAATAAGAATATTATAGAGAATTACATTAAGAGAAGAAATGCCCAACCTATTTTCCAATTGATAAGTGGTAAAATTTTCAGATGAAGAAATTAAAACCATTTCTAGTCATATGACGAAATGTTCTCAATCAGTATTGATTATCAAAATGGAAATTAGGAGAACTCTTATGATACCACTAGTGACACAACTCTCACATTGGCTAAAATAACAGGAAAAGATGATGATGAATGTTGGAGGGAATATGGGAAAATTGGGACACTGATACATTGTTGTTGGAATGGTGAACTGATCTAACCATTCTGAAGAGCAATTTGGAACTATGCCCAGTTATCAAACTGTGCATAACCTTTTATCCAGCAGTGTTTCTACTGTATTTATATCCCAAAGAGATCTTAAAGGAGGTAATGAGACCCACATATGCAAAAATGTTTGTGGCAGCCCTTTTGGTGATGGCAAAAAAACTGGAAATTGAGCGGGTGCCCATCAGTTGAAAAAAATGCCTGAATAAGTTATGGTATATGAATGTTATGGTATATTATTTGTTCTACAAAAAATGATCAACAGGATGATTTTAGAGAGGCCTGGAAAGACTTATATGAAGCAACAACAAGATTACATGATGATCAGTTCTGATGACATGACTCCTTCTAACAATGAGATGGTTGAGGCCAATTCCAATGATTTTTTGATAAAGAGAGCCATCTACTCCCAGAGAGAGGACTGTGAGAACCGAGAATGGATCACAACATAGCATTTTCACTTTTTGTTGTATGCTTGCATTTTGTTTTCTTTTTTTCCATTTTGATCTGATTTTTTTGTGTGTGCAGCAAGATAATTGTATAAATAATTATACATATATTGGATTCAACATATATTTTAATATGTTTGACATATATTGGATTATTTCCCACCCAGTGGAGGGAGTGGGGAAAAGGAGGTGAAAATTTGGAACACAAGGTTTTGCAAGGAAGGTCAATGTTGAAAAATTATCCATGCAAATGTTTTAAAAACAAAAAGTTTAATAAAAAAGAAATGGCAAATATATCATTTATTGGCCAAAAGACAACAAAAATCTTTACTGTTAAGAATTTGCAATATCCTGAATAATGAATGGCTCAAAGGCAAATTACAACAAAAGTATTAACTCTTTAAAAGACAGTGATAATGATGAGAAAACAGGCTAGAATTTCAGGAATGCTGCTATTTTAATTTTTTTTAAGGAAGAAAAGGGGAAGACAGTGTTATTCCTGGGAATTCATATTATCACAACAGAAAATGAGATTAATGAGTGGATTATGAATTTAAAAACTAGGAAAGTAGCAAAAATACCCCCCAAAAGCACAAAAGAGACATCTTAAAATTCACAAATATAAAATCTGGTTCTTTGAAAAAGAAAAAGAAAAGTGATAAATAAAAGTGATAAATCTTTAACTAAAATGATTTAAAAAGAGAGGTTGAAATAACAAAATTAAAAGAAACTTGAAATTATTAGAGAAATAATACAATAATCTAAATATGCTATTTGTTGTTGAATCATTTCACTAGTGTCTGACTCTCTGTGACCTAATTTGAGGTTTTCTTGGTAAAGATACTAAAGTTGTTCACCCTTTTTTCCTCCTGCTCATTTTGCAGATGAGAACCTGAGGGAAATAGGGTTAGATTAGGTGTTTTACCGAGGTCCATATAGCTAATAAAAATGACTAAACAGACTGAGGCCTGATTTGAACTCATCATTCTGACTTCAAAGCTGATCCTTTATCTGTTATGCTACCACATGATTGCCCCTTTAAAAAACAAACAAACAAACAAACAAAAAACCCCCCAAAAAACCTACTATACCCAATCATTATTTATTTTGTTTTTTTCCATAATAATTTATTTTTAGTTTTCAAAATGTATGCAAAGATAGTTTTAAACATTCATCCCTGCAAAACATTATGTTGCAATATTTTCTCCTTCTCTTCCCACCTCCCATTTTCACTGGACAATAAACAGTTCCATATAGGTTTATATTTGCAATTATTCTAAACATATGTCCACATTTATCATATTTCACAAGAAAAATCAGATCAAAATGTGAAAAAAATGAGAAAGAATGATAAAAACAAGCAAACACATAATAATAATATGGTGAATACTATGCTGTGATCCACATTCAGTCTTCCTAGTCTTCTCTATTGATGCAGATGGCTCTTTCCGTCACAAGTCTATTGGAATTGCCTTGAATAATTTCATTAGTGAAAAGAGCCAAATCCTGCACATTTGATCAGCACATAATCTGTTTGTTGCTGTATACAACTCCCCCCATACAACAATGGTCAGTTGTCATTTAAATAGTCTGATATTATTATCCTGTTAGATTTTACATTTCCTAATTCTCTCAGAATTCTTAGAATTCCTCTTTTACCATCTAAAGAAAATTTTGAGGGGCTAGTAAAACAGAATTTTATCATTTCATAGTATTTGAATGAGTCCAGGAATTAAAATAGGAGGAATAAATCTTATTCAATTTTTTTTTTTATTATGGCAGGAATGCTAGTGGAGGGATCATCTTGTGTTCATATTCCCCTTCCATTCTTCTTCCCTATCTCCCACCATTGTTTCTCATACCTTATTAATAAAGCTTCAAAAAATCTTTAGAAAAATTTACATAGCAATCTTACAGAATGGTATGCATGGCAGAAATCAGGCCAGTGAAATGGCAGAAATCAGTACAGTGAAATTGAGTACTTATGTTTATCTCACAGTATGTGGCCATGGTGGTCTGATTCTGTGAACAATAATAATTGAACAAAGCAGGATCAAAAAGAAAAATAAGTTTGGACTAGGGAATTCTGAGTCATCTGATCTACAAGCTAGTAGAGTAGACCTTTAATCCAGGTCTCATTTATTCTTACAATCTACCACCCCCCAAAAAAGTAGGCATTGTATTTTAGATATAGAACCATTATAATTTCATCCATTAAATAAAGAAAATAAATCCCTAACTGGTAAAATCTTTCAGATTTGCAGTGAGAACACTAATCTTAAAGTGTTCATTCTGTACTCCTCCCCCTTCAGCTTCTTTCAAATGGGGAGCCACTAAACAGACTGTAGTGAATAAATAATGCAATATTACTGTGCTATAAGAAGTGATGAATACAAAGAATAAAGAGAACCATGGGAAGACTTACATGAAATTATGCTAAAGGAAGTAAACAGAACCAAAGGAACAATGCACACAATAATTAAAACAATGTAAATGGAAAACACAACAAAGTAAATGACCCTAAAAACTTTAAAATCATAGTGCCTAAACTTGAACTTGAAAATGAGATATTAAAAGATATATTGCCCCATTTTTCCCACCTCACCAGGGAACTTTGCAATTAGAATATTGGAATACTACAAATAATTGTTATTTCATGTTTAGGAAAATATGAAAACCTTCCCCCACCTGTTCATGTCCTTATCATAAGGCATGTTTCTTTGGAGGTGACGTGAGGAAGTAGTATACTTGAAAATGTAGATGAAATAAAACAAAATAGAACAATAAATTTGATTTTAAGAATGAAATGGGGCAGAGCTTCACCAAAAAAGGAACTAATAAGCTTAAGGTAGCAAAAGTAGAGAAAATACTACAAAAATAATATGCAGCAATGGCAAATGATTGCATTCAGTGAGGTTTTGTTAGCAACATAGAGTATCTCTTCCTTATGTTAAGAATGTGAATTTTGTAATGGGTAAATTTGTTCCATGTTTACTGCCACATGAATTTGTTCATGATTGTTTTCATTTTTTCATGGGGGCTAATAATTATCTATTTCATACTCACATGCATATAACCATTATTCATTTTGCCAGTATGCTTTAATTAAATGCTTGGCTATGTGCTTTGTGGTTCTTAAATGTTCTTTGAGTTTATATAGTGGATCAGAATTCAAGCTACATGTTTGTTCCACCTTGAAACTGAGTAACAGAAGGACTATAGGGTTTACTTGTTGACTGGTTACATGTTAAATACATTTGTATATAAAATGTTCATATATGAACAGTGTTTCTTTATGATATAAAAAGAGTCTCCTTTGAGCAAGCTTTCCATTAGCTTCCAGCTTAGAGCAAGAAGATGGAAAAGGTCAATCCCACTTCAGATTTCTAAAGGAATAAATTCTGAGAAGACATGGGAGCAGGTGGTTTCCATCATCTCCCTATTCTGAGCCTCCTTCTCTAAAGACTTCAGCAAGTTTCTTAGGCCCCACCCAAAACTCTCCCTCTTTATTGAGCTAAGTTGTCTTGCTCACCTTCATTGTGTACTGTCTGGCATATATTCTTGTATGTATATTTTCTCTGATTTCTATTGTGTTTCTGTTGTGTTAAATGAGTCTCTTTGGTGCTTGGAGGGGGAAATGTTTTTCTTACAAGAAAGTTAATATAATATGCCATATAAATATCATTGATAAATATAAGAAAAACATAAGATAAATATAAGAACAAGTTATTTGTTACCTACCCACAAGAATAAGTCAGAGAAACCCAAATATTCTGACTCAAAACCAATATCTTTTTTACCAAGCAATGGTATATCTAAAGTATTTATCTGTAAATGATAATTATTCAAATATGTATATCTTTATATATGACATTTATAATATCAATATCATATTCTTAATTTTGGTCAGGGTCCCTTAATGTTTTCTGTAAGTCAATGTGTAAGTTAATTAATCTTGTTAAAGTTCACCATCCCTGAATAAGTTCATTTGTAAGGCCTACTTATTGATCCAAAATATTATGATTTTACTAACTTGACTGAGCGAAAGTAAATATTGCTAAAACAAAAATGAAGACTATGGTCAAAAAATGGAATTTTTGAAAGCAAGCAGATATTTGCATGTATTTAGAAAAGAATGAGGTGATGAAAACTTGAAAATAAACCAAACAATCCGATGTACAGATGTTTTTAATTTCTCCCCAGAAATACATATATATGTACAAAAATTATACAAATTGTATGTATACATACACAAACAAATACACACACACACACACACACACACACACATATATATATATATATATATATACATATATATATAATGAATTAAATATAGTCAGAAGGAAAAAGAGACAAAGCAATATTGGCAGGTACTCTTTTAAACCATTAGCAGATTCTTCTTTCCAACATGCTGAATGTACTAAATGAAAGTCATAACACTTCTTGAATAGTAGTATTAATATTTTATTTGAAAAGTATTAAACCTCATCATTAAAAATGGTTTGATATGTTCTTGAATTATTCTTTTACATATAAGTTCTCTTGTATTGTAATAGAAGCAAATGTGAAAATCTAATGTAATTTAACTTCATTAATTATAGGACTTTTTAGGAATGATTCTGCTATGATATCCTACAAGTTAAAATGGATAAGGAAAACTTAATCATTGAGTGAAGTAGACCTGAGAATAAGAGAGAAGGAACCCAGTTAAAGCACTTTGAATGAACAATAGCCCTGGCTAGTGGAAGGCCAGAAAAGTGAAAATCTGTGAACGGGGCTGAACCTGGAAGATTATAAAAGGAATAAATTAGAAGGGGTTGAGGATGGATATTAGGAAGATGGAGATAGATGGTGGAGGGAAAGGAGGAACTTGCCCAAGCTATCCCCCAAACCTACCTTTAAATAATTACTCTAAATAAATTTTAGAAAATCAAAACTCCCCCAAAATTGGAATAGAACAATTTTCCAGCCAGAGGCAACTTGAAAAGTTGGCTGGATGTATCTGTGGGTAAATGCTCATACAAATAGGGACCAGGCTATTGGGGCCTTTGCATCATAGCAGTGGTGACAGTCTTTAGACTTCTCAGCCCACCAATGCCAAGGAAAACTCAGCAGGAAAGATTTGTAGCACTAGGGATTAAAAGAATCTCAGCAAACAAGGATAAGGCATTGAGAGTCACTGAATGAACAGTGGCATCAGTTCTATGGTGGTAACAGCCGTGACCACAATAGTGACTGGCAGAGACAATGATTGCCACTACAACAACTTCTGGTGATCTCAGACAACAATTGGGGAGCCAAAACATTTGACCAGAGGGAGACTGCAGGAGTCTCTTTATTGGCACAACAATAGGATTCTGTTGTTTTGCCCATGCTCAGATCTAGGTAGCAGTTCTGGCTCAAGGTATGGGTTTCTCTGATTTCTGAATGTTCTTTGAAAACAGCAACACAAAACCCCTGAAGTTTAGGACATTGCACTCTTCACCCTGAAAAAAGAGCTCCACTTTAACAAATAATCAAAAACTAAGTAATAAGCTGGCAGAAATAAGAAAATGGCAGAAAAATATTCTGACCTACTATGGTGACAGAAGATCAAAATACTTGATTTTCTCAATCAATCAGATTAACTTGAGAACTCAGAAGATGACAACAAAGTTGAAGCTATTACATCCAAAGTCTACAAAAATAAAAACAAAAATTGGTCTCACATCATGGGAAATCTCAAAGGTATATTGGAAATTTTGAAATTTTGAAACTCAAATAAAGAAGTAGAGGAAATATTGATAAGAAAAAATGACAGTGATACAGGTGATGCAAAAGGAAATACAAAAACTATAATGAGAAGAATGCCTTTAAATATAAAACTATCCAAATAATAAAAGAGGTACAAAAGCTCACTGAAGAAAATTATTCTTTAAAAATTAGAATTGAGCAGATGGAAGCAAATAACTTTATGACAAATCAAGATAAATAAAAGAATACCAAAAATGAAAAAAAAAATATATAGAAAACAATGTGAAATATCTCTTTGGGAAAAAAAACTGACATGGGAGAGATTTTTTTTAAAGAGCTTGGATATCATCCTTCAAGATGTTATCAAGGAAAACTATCCTTATATTCTAGAGCCAGAAGGTAAAATAGAAATTGAAAGAATCTACTGATCATCTCCTGAAAGAGATCCTAAGATGAAAACTTCGAAAAATATTATTGTCAAATTTTGGAACTCCCAAGTCAAGGAAAAACTGCAAGCAGCCAGAAAGAAGCAATTCAAGGATAGTAGAGCCACAGTAGGGATAATACAAGGTTTATCAGCTTCTACATTAAATGATTTGAGGGCATGGAATATGATATTCTGGAGAGCAATGGAGTTAGGATTACAACCAAGAATCACCCACCCAGCAAAACAGAATATTCCTCAGGGGAAAAGTGGATATTCAGTAAAATAGAGTGTGGTGAGCTTTTTCTTCTCAAAATTCAGCCATGTGATAAAAGTTCAGATCTTTTCTTAGCTCCAATATAACCCAGTTAGCTTAGAGGGCTATCTCTCTGCTTGGTTCCAAGAGCTCCCTCCGAATGTCACCAAATCCAAAGGTTTTGTCCTTCAGCCTCTGCCTCTGCTTTCTTTATCCTCCAGCCAGCTCCACTCTTCATGTCATTCCGGTGAAAGCTGACCAAGAGTCTCTGTTTCTTTTATACAAGAGGGAGGAATTGTGGGATACGAGAGAGAGGGATTATGGGTTTTCTCCCATAGTGCTCTCTGGCCCAAAGAACTTTAAGGGAGGTGTGAATTCACAAAGGTATAAAGTTTATTTTGTGAATCTGGCAAACTTGTGAACTCCGATGAGTAAAGGCGTAAACACAAGCCTTGTATTAATTAGTTCTACTTAGTACCTTGTTTCAGGTTCTGGCCCAAAACATCTTCTTGTAAGATCAGATCAACTCTAATTAGTTAGCAGTTTGTAAAGATTCCAACAATAGAGGACTTTCAAGCATTCTTGATGAAAAGAGTAGAACTGAATAGAAAATTTATTTTCAAATACTCTGGACTTTGGAGAAGCATAAAAAGGTAAACAGAAAAGGGAAATCATAAGGGACTTAACAAAGTTTATCTGTAATGTTAAAGTAAACAAAATTTACATTTCTGAAAGGGAAGATGATTGTTGTAATTCATACGAACTTTCTCATTATCATGGGAGTTAGAAGGAGTATGTGTAGACAAAGAACACAGGTGTTATTTGAATGTAAAAGGATAATATATTTAAAATAAAATTAAGAGATGGAAGAGAAATGTACTGGAAAAAGGGAAAAGGAAATAAGGAATTGTGTAAATTATCTGCCATAAAAGAGGTAAGAAAAAAATTTACAATAGAGGAGAAAAAGGAGAAGAGAGAGGGAATGAGTGAACCTTACTCTCATCAGGACTGACTTAAGGAAGAAATAACATACAAAATCAATATAGAATTATATCTTACCTCCTGGAAAGTAGGAGGGAAAGGGAATTTAAAGAGGAAGGAGGGTGATAGAAGAGAGGGCATGGTGAGGGAGGGACTAGTCAAAAGCATATCACTTTTGAGGAAGGATAGGATAAAAGAAAAGATAATAGAACAAATGAGGGAAATACAGTTAGCAATAATAATTATAATTAGTATATTATTTTCTTCAGTTACCTTTTTTAGCTCCTTTTGTATTTGGCCAATTGAATTGTTTTGTTTATTGCATTTTTCCTTATTTCACAAATTTCTTTTTTTAATGAATCTTTTTCATATCTATTTTGCAAGGAATTACATGCTTTCCCCATTTGATCAAATCCATTTTTAAAGTTTTCTTCAGATAATTTCTTTTTCCTTTTTCATACAATCTTGCAAACATCTCATTACCTTTCCTCATTTTTTCTTCTAACTCTCTTTTAAGATCCTTTTTTTAAAAAATCTTCCAAGCAAGCCTTGTGAAATGGGGAGCATGTCATATCTCTCTTTGGTTTTCATCTGGATTTGATTTGCCTTTAGGAACTTCAAGATTTGAGGTCTGTTTTCCATAAAAGTTGTCAATGGTCAGATTTTTTTTTTTACTTTTTTGCTCATTTTTAAGAGTTGACATCTTCTCTTAAGGCAAAGGAATGATAGCCACTTTAGTTTGCTGTGGAGTCAGTGTTTCTGAATGACTTCTGGGACTGGGTAATCACAACTAGGTCTAGTGTTATTCCTGACCTAAGAGGCTCTTGATTTGCTTTTTTGTATTTACTTTTGAGTGTCTTGCAGCAAATCTGCTAAACCACTCCCTTGCAAAAAAAGCCATGCAAACCCAGGACAGAGTAGCCTAAGAACCTAACAGAGCATTCCATAGTGTATGCACACTCAATCCTCTATTTCCTCACCCCATCTTTTTGCCCCAGGCTCCCTACACTGTGGTCTGGGCTTGGTAGACTGTTCCCCTGCCCAATTTAAACAAACCTGTTCTAAAATTATCCCATAGTATCTTCTTCTGATAATGTGTTGTGCTCCAATATTTGTGGGTTCTGTCATTTTAAAACAAGTTCAGAGGCTTAATCCTGTTTTTGGTTTGAGAGAACATCAGAGGAGGTCACAGAAAGTTGTATCTGCTCTCTGCCATCTTGGCTCCTTGCCCTTCCCCTTCCCCAGCAATAATAATTATGAAAATAATTTTGAAGCAAGTTTCTCTAATAATGATCTCATTTCTCAAATGCATAGGGAACCAAAGCAAATTTATAAAGACATAAAAACTATTCTCCAATTGAGTTGATCAAAGATTGATCAAAGATATGAACTATGTCCAAAGAGCTATAAAATAATACATATACTTTGACATAAAAATATCACTACTAGGCATGAATCCAAGAGAGATTTTTTTTAAGGAAGTGAAGTTATAGACACAAAAAATTTATAGCAGCTCCCTTTTCAGCAAAAAAAAATTGGAAATTGAGGTGGTAGGGGAGGGGCAGAGCCATGTTGGTGAAGAAGACATATGTGGCATTTTAAGCTCCTCTCATACTCTCACTATTAATTACCAAATTCAGTCTCAAAAATAGTGTTTAAATCATAAAATCCATGAATATTGGAAGTACAAAAACTTACCAGCAGAAGATAATCTGGAAGATCTCCAGAAAAGGTTTGTCCTGATAAGCGGGAGTAGGCTAGCACATTGAGTGGAGTGGGGTATGGGAAGTCTCCATGTGGGTGGAGATTTTGCAGGGAGGACTCTATCATAGACTGGCTATTCTGCTTTGGATGCAAAGCAGTAGATCAGCAGAGAAGTTACAAAAAAGGCCAAAGGTAGAGTGTACTCCAAAATGCCAGAATCTTACAGGATCTGGCTACACACACACAGCCCTGGAAGTGACTCAATCCAGACCACAGCACAGCTGTGCAGCTGCATTCTACATTATGGGGCTTTTCCCTGGGGCAATCACACTTCTGCACACCAGGAGGGATCTGCCTAGGCAGACTCTAATCTGCATAGCAAGAGAGCTCTGCCCAGGGCAATAGAACTTCCACAGCTCTGCTGTTCTTCCCAGGGCAAAAAACATTTCGGGTTTGGGGCACTTTCCAGGGCAACTGCTGATCTGCACACAACTATTTTCTTCCCAGGCCTTGACACTTTCTCTGCTCAGCCTCTAGTACTAGGGCAGCAACTGATCCACACAGCGAGACTATTCCAAGGACAGGGACACTTCCACTGTGTGGGACTATTCCAAGAGTACTTCCATAGTTCAGCCACACCTAGCACCCATTTGCAGGACAGCTACGGTCTATATATCTATCCTTGGTAATCTCCTTGCTGCCCTGAAGACAGACCCTAAGGGCTTTAAAAAAAATAAGTAAAAAAGCCAAGCATACAATAACCATTATTGATAGCTTTATACAGAAAGAAAGCAGGTTTTCAACCCCAAGGAGACTATTAGCAGATAGTGTCCAGACAAAACCCCAAAGGGGCATGTAACCTGATCCCCATCACACAAGGCTCTCCTTGAAGAAATTATAAATGATCTTAAAAGAGAGCTAGAAGAAAAATGGGTAAAGGAAAGAGAAGCTCTGCAAAAGAGTATGGAAAAAGCATATAATTTACTTAAATAAAAATTTAATAAAGGGAAAAGAGAAAATAACTTCCTGAAATGTGAATTGAAAAAGATAAAGAACTCCCAGGGAAACAGATTTTATGAATTTCAGAAGATAAAGAACTCCCAGGAAAGTAGGATTTGTGAATTGGAAAACGAAAAGAACTCAGAAAAAAAAAAAAGTAGTGAAATGGAAAAAAATTCCATAGAGCAAAACAACTCACTTAAAAACTCAATTGGACATATACAAAAAGAAATAAGAAAAGCTAATAAAGAAAATAACATTAAAAACTAGAACTGAACACATAGAAATGAATGAGTTGTTGAGACATCAAGAATCAGTCAAGCAAAATAAAAAATAAAAAAATAGAAAAAAATGTTAATATCTACTTGGAAAAACAACAATCTGGAAAATAAATCTAGAAGCAATAATCTGAGAATAATTGGACTTCCTGAAAATTATGATGAAAAAAATAACCTAGACACTATTTTACAGGAAATCATCAAAGAGAACTTCCCAGAGGTAATAGAGTCAGATGGTAAAATAAGCACTGAAAGAATTCATCAAATGCCTTCTGAAAAAGACCCTAAAATAAAAACCCAAAGGAATATTGTGACTAAATTTCAGAACTACCAAACTAAGGAAAAATATTACAGGCAGCCAGAGGAAAAAAAAATTCAGATAGTGAGGAGACACAATAAGGATCACTCAGGATCTAGCTGCTTCCACATTAAAGGATCAAAGAGCCTGGAATCTGATATTCCAAAAGGCAAAAGAACTTGGAATGCAGCCAAGAATAAACTACCTAGCTAAGCTGAGCATTTTCTCTCAGGGAAGAAGATGGACATTTAATGAAATAGGTGAATTCCACTTGTTTCTAATGAAAAAACCAAAACTAAACAAAAAATTTGACCTCCAAATATAGGACTCAAGAGAAGCAGAAAAAGGTAAAAAGAACTCTTGAGAATTGTATTTCTGTTATGACATACAAAAAGAGTGCATGGATAATTTGATTTTACTAATATAATATTAAAAAAAGAAGTAGAAATGAAAAGGGGATAGTATCAGAAAAAGGAAAAAGGGGAGATAAAAAGAGGGAAACTATATCCCACGAAGAGGCAAAGGAAACTTATGACATCTGAGGGAATTTAGGGAGGAAAAACATTGTGTGAATCTTACTCTCATCACATTTGGCTCAAAGAGAAAATGATTGATATACTTGGTTTACAGGGAAACTTCTTTCATCTCATTAAAAAGTGGGAGAGGAAAACGGAAAAGGAAAAGAGTAATAAGGGAAAGGTATAAGAAAGGGAAAGAGATTTAAAGATGGTGGGAGGGACTTTAAAGAGGGAGAGCTGTATGAAACAAGTGGTTCCCATCAGTTAAATACTGGGGAGGGGAGTGTGGGGGGAAAGAAAAAGGCAAACATAATCTGGGAATAATAAGATGGCAGGAAATAGAGAATTAGTAATTTTAACCATAAACATGAATGAGATGAACACTCCCATAAAACGGAGGCCAATAACAGGTTGGATCAAAAGGCAGAACCTTTAAATATGTTGTATACAGGAAACACATTTAAAGCAGGATAGAACATACAAAGTAAAGGTAAAAGGCTGGAAAAGAATTTATTATGCTTCAGGTGGAGTCAAAAAAGCAGGGGTAGCCATCCTTATCTCAGATCAAGCAAAATCAAAAATTGATCTAATTAAAAGAGATAAGGAAGGATACTATTATCTTGCTAAAGTGTAGCAAAGACAATGAAGGAAAATCAATACTAAACACATATGCACTAAGTGGTATAGCATCTAACTTCTTAAAGGAGAAGTTAAGAAAGTTGCAAGAAAAAATGGACAGTAAAACTATCATAGTGGGAGATCTCAATCTTGCTCTCTGAGAATTAGTTAAATCAAACCACAAAACAAATAAGAAAGAAGTTAAAGAGATAAATAGAATATTAGAAAAGTTAGGTATGACAGATCTTTAGGAAAAAATGGAATGGAGACAGAAAGGAGTACACTTTCTTCTCAGCAGTTCATGGAACCTATACAAAAATTGACCATATGTTAGGAAATCAAGTCCTCAAAATCAAAGGCAGAAAGACAGAAATAGTAAATGCATTCTTTTAACATCATGGCATAATAAAAAACTACATTCAACCAAAATCTAGGGGAAAATAGACCAACAAGTAATTGGAAATTACTAAAGAATGACTGGGTGAAACAGCAAATCATAGACAAAATTAAAAATTTCACTCAAGAGAATGACAACAATGAGACAACATACCAAAATTTGTGGGATGCAGCCAATGTGGTAATAAGGGGAAATTTTATATCCTTAGAGACTTACTTGAATAAAAAAGAGAAAGAGAAGATCAATGAATTGGGATTACAACTAAAAAAATTGGAAAAAGACCACATTAAAAATCCCCAATCAATACAAAACTTGAAATCCCAAAATTAAAAGGAGAAATTGATAAAATTTAAAGTAAAAAAAAAACTATTGATTTAATAAATAAAACTAAGAGTTGGTTTTATGAAAAAAAAACAATAAAATTAATAAACCTTTGGTAAATCTGATTAGAGAAAGGAAAGAAAAAAATCAAATTGTTAGTCTTAAAAATGAAAAGGGAGAACTTTCAACCAATGAAGAAGGAATTAGAGCAATAATTAGGAGTTGCTTTGCTCAACTTTATGCCAATAAACTCGATAACCTAACTGAAATGAAGGGTATCTTCAAAAATATAGGCTTCCCAGATTAACAGAGGAAGAAGTAAATTGCTTAAATATTCCCATTTAGAAAAAGAAATACAACAAGCTATTAATCAACTCCCTAAAAAAATCCCCAGGACCAGATGTAAATTCTACCAAACATTTAAGGAAAAATTTACTCCAATGTTATATTTAAAAAAAAATTAGGGAATGAAGGACTCCTACCAAATTCCTTTTGTGACACAGACATGGTACTGATAACTAAACAAGGCAGATCGAAAACAGAGAAAGAAAATTATAGACCAATTTCAATAATGAATATTGATGCTAAAATCTTAAAGAAAATATTAGCCAAAACATTACAGAAAATCATCCCCAGGATAATATACCATGACCAAGTAGGATTTATACCAGGAATGCAGGGCTGGTTTAATATTAGGAAAACTATTAGCATATTTGACTATATCAATAATCAAAATACCAAAAAAAAAATATGATCATTTCAATATATGCAGAAAAATCATTTGATAAAATCCAACATCCATTCCTTTTAGAAACACAGGAGAGTATAGGAATAAATGGACTTATCCTTAAAATAATCAGTAGCATCTATTTAAAACCATCAATAAACATCATATGTAATGGGGATAAACTGCAACCATTCCCAATAAGATGAAGAGTGAAACAAAGTTGCCCAATTACTGTTTAATATTGTATTAGAAATGCTAGCTTCTGCAAGAGGTGAGAAAGAGATTAAAGGAATTAGAATAGATAATGAGGAAACCAAATTATCACTCTTGGTAGATGATATGATGGTATACTTAGAGAACCTCAGAGATTCTACTAAAAAGCTATTAGAAATAATCCACACTTTTAGCAAAGTATCAGTATTCAAAAGAAATCCACACAAGTCATCAGCATTCTTTCATATCACTAACAAAATCCAACAGTTAGAGTTAGAAAGAGAAGTTCCATTTAAAGTAACTGCTGATATTATAAAATATTGGGAATCTATCTGCCAAGGGAAAGTCAGGAATTAGATAAACAAAATTACAAAACCCTTTCCACGCAAATAAAGTCAGATTTAAATAATTTGAAAAATATTAAATGCTCTTGGATAGGCTGAGTGAATATAATAAAGATGATAATACTCCCTAAATGAATCTATTTTTTTAGTGCTATGCCAAGCAGACTCCTAAAATCTATTTTAATTTCCTAGAGAAAAGAAGAACAAAATTCATCTGGAAGAGCAAAATGTCTAGACTTTCAAGGGAACTAATGAAAAAAAAATCAAATGGAAGTGGCCTAGTTGTACCAGATCTAAAATTATATTATAAAGCAGCAGTCACCAAACCCATTTGGTACTGACTAAGAAATAGACTAGTTGATCACTGGAATAGGTTAGGTTCAAAGGACAAAATAGTCAATAACCTTAATAATCTAGTGTTTGATAAACCCACAAACCCCAGCTTTTGAGATAAGAATGAACTATTTGACAAAATAACTGCTGGGAAAATTGGAAATTAGTGTGGCAGAAACTAGGCATTGACCCACATTTAATACCATACAACAAGATAAGGTCAAAATGGGCTCATGATCTAGAGATAAAAATGAGATTATAGATAAATTAGGAGAACATAGGATAGTTTACCTTTCAACCTGTGGAGGAGGAAGGAATTTGTAACTGAAGAAGAATTAGATATCATTATTGATCATATAATAGAAAATTTAGATTATATCAAATTGAAAACTTTTGTACAAACAAAACTAATGCAGACAAGATTAGAAGGGAAGCAATAAACTGGGAAAACATTTTTACTGTCAAAGGATCTGATAAAGGCCTCATTTGCAAAATATATAGAGAATTGACTCTAATTTATAAAAAAAATCAAGCCATTCTCCAATTGATAAATGGTCAAAGGATATGAACAGACAATTCTCAGATGAAGAAATTGAAACTATTTCTAGCCATATGAAAAGATGCTCCAAGTCATTATTAATCAGACAAATGCAAATTAAGACAACTCTGAGATACTACTACATACCTGTCAGATTGTCTAGAATGATAGGGAAAGATAATGCGGAATGTTGGAGATGTTGTGGGAAAACTGGGACACTGATACATTGTTGGTGGAATTGTGAATATATCCAGCCATTCTGGAGAGTGATTTGGAACTATGCTCAAAAAGTTACCAAACTGTACATACCCTTTGATCCAGCACTGGGCTTATATCCCAAAGAAATCTTAAAGAAGGGAAAGGGACCTGTATGTGCAAAATTATTTGTGGCAGCTCTCTTTGTAGTGGCCAAAAACTCGAAATTGAGTAGATGCCCTTCAATTGGAGAATGGCTCAATAAATTATGGTATATGAATGTTATGGAATAATATTGTTTTGTAAGAAATGACGAGCAGGATGATTTTTGAAAGACCTGGAGAGACTTACATGAACTGATGCTGAGTGAAATGAGCAGGACCAGGAGATCATTATATTCTTCAGCAACAATACTATATGATGATCAATTGTGATGGGCGTGGCTTTTTTCAACAATAAGATGAACTAAACCAATTCCATTTGTTCAATAATAAATAGAACCAGCTATACCCAGTGAAAGAATTCTGGGAAATGAGTGTGAACCATTATATAATATTTCCAATCCCTCTGTTTTTGCCTACATGCATTTTTGATTTCCTTCACAGGTTAAATATACATTATTTCGAAGTCCAATTCTTCTTACGCAGCAAAATAACTGTATTGATATATATACATATATTGTATTTAACATATTTAACATGTATTGGTCTACCTGCCAGCTGGGGCAGGGAGTGGGGAAAGGAGGGGAAAAATTGGAACAAAAGATTTTGCAGTTGTCAATTCTGAAAAATTACCCATGCATATATCTTATAAATAAAAAGCTATAATAAAAAAAGTTTAAAAAAAGGAAATTGAGGGGGTGGCAATCAATTAGGGAATGATTGAATAAATTGCTATTTAGATAATTAAGAATTATGATGAATTATGTTTACAATTATTTTTATGATATATTATGATGGAGTGTCATAGCTCTATAAGAAATGATGAGCAGGATTTGATCAGAAAAACCTGGAAAGACTCCTATAAGCTCACGCAAAGTGAAGTGTACTGGTTATAGAGTAATTGCAAAGTTGTGGTATGATGAGCTGTGATTGACTTTTCTGTTCTCCACAATACAATGATCTGAGACTGCTCCAAAGGACTTATTATGAAAAATGCTATGCAGACCTCAAGGAAGAACTGATTGTGTCTGAATACAGACTAAAGCATACATTTTCTTTTCTTTTTTTTTTTCTTGAATGTTTGTTTGTTTGTTTGTTTGTTTGTTTGTTTGTTTGTTTGTTTGTTTTTTGGTGGTGGGGGGAGAGACTTACATTTTCCTTTGCAACATCATTTTTATGGAAATGTTTTGCATATCTTTACATTTGCTTTCTCATGGTGGGCAGGGATTGAAAGGAAAGGAAAGAATGTGAAACTCAAAATTTTGAAATCAAATGTAAAAAATTGTTTTACATCTAATAGGGAAAATAAAAAAAAATGAAACATGCCAGAGAGGGGAGGGAAGTGAAGGCATCTTGAAGTCAAAAAAGCCTGAAACAAGCTAGGAAATGCAACAAAGGCCTGCCAATCTGAGGCCTCTCATAAAATGGAGATTCCAGAAAGAAATCATCATTAGGAGGAGTATAAGCCTTGCAGAGAGATACTCATGGTGAGAATGTGGCAAGGAAAGTTAGGATGATTCAAAGTAGGAGAGGTCAGAATTCTAGGCTTAGGATACAACTTGTGCAAAAACCTGGAGGCAATAGGAAAAAAAAAGTTTCAGAATGGGAAACAAGTAGTTCAATAGATTCTACCCCACGGAAGAACCAAATTATAGAGATTCTCAAAGTCAACTATATGTGTAATATGTTTTATCCTGGAAGAAGTAGAGAGATCCTGAAAGCTTTCCAGTAGAGGAGTAAGATAAACACAAATTTGCTTATGCTGTGTTGGCAGTTGTTCATGGTTGGCTTAGAAAAGGAACAGACAAGACAATGGGGAAACAATTTAATGCTTTGAAGATATTTTAGTTGTTGATGAATTGAAATACCATGCCTATATGAATGGAGGGAAACAGATATCAGTTGTGTCAACCAGATCAGAAGCAGCCTCTAATCAGTGAGTGGCTTAAGTTGAACAGTGCAGACTCGAGACAAGAGAATCAGAAATCATACAGTTGGTCCAGGACAAGCACTTTTATTGCAAGAGACCAGTTCCCTGAAGTTAGAGAATTTGTGCCAGGTTTCATTGCTAGACATTGTTTGCTTGCAAACAGGAAAGAGATAAGGAGGCCAAAAATGTAGGGAGAGAAAAATGCCAATAAAAACTTGAATCAGGGTCTTGGTGGTTGTGCACATAACAAAAGCAGGAAAAGAACAGGACAGTATACTCAGTCCTTTTACAAAATCTTGGGACATGTCTCATCTGGATTGGTTACTTTTGTGTCTTTACTAGATAAAACTTTAGGTCTTTGTAGGATTCTGCTATCCCCTCAAGAGCAGAGGCTTTCTTTCTTTCTTTCTTTTTTTAAAATTATACCTTTTTATTTACAAGATATATGCATGGGTAATTTTTCAGCATTGACCCTTTTTTTTTAAATAACTTTTTATTGACAGAACCCATGCCAGAGTAATTTTTTACAGCATTATCCCTTGCACTCACTTCTGTTCCAATTTTTTCCCTCTCTCCCTCCATCCCCTCCCCGAGATGGCAAGCAGTCCTTTACATGTTCAATAGGTTACAGTGTATCCTAGATAAAATATATGTGTGCAGAACCGAACAGTTTTCTTGTTGCACAGGGAGAATTGGATCCAGAAGGTATAAATAACCCGGGAAGAAAAACAAAAATGCAAGCACTTTATATTCATTTCCCAGTGTTCTTTCTTTGGGTGTAGCTGCTTCTGTCCATCCTTGATCAATTGAAACTGAATTAGCTCTCTTTATCGAAGAGATCCACTTCCATCAGAATACATCCTCAAACAGTATCATTGTTGAGGTATATAATGATCTCATAGTTCTGCTCATTTCACTTAGCATCAGTTCATGTAAGTCTCGCCAGTCCTCTCTGTATTCATCCCGCTGGTCATTCCTTAGAGAACAATAATATTCCACAAAGTTCATATACCACAATTTACTCAACCATTCTCCAACTGATGGTCATCCATTCATTTTCCAGCTTCTAGCCACTACAAACAGGGCTGCCACAAACATTTTGGCACATACAGGTTCCTTTCCCTTCTTTAGTATCTCTTTGGGGTATAAGCCCAGTAGAAACACTGCTGGATCAAAGGGGAAGCACAGTTTGATAACTTTTTGAGCATAGATCCAAATTGCTCTCCAGAATGGCTGGATGTGTTCACAGTTCCTCCAACAATGTTTCAGTTGTCTGCTTTCCCACATCCCCTCCAACATTCCGCATTATCTTTTCCTGTCATTCTAGCCAATCTGACAGGTGTGTAGTGGTATCTCAGAGTTGTCTTAATTTACATTTCTCTGATTAATAATGATTTGGAGCATATTTTTATATGACTATAAATAATTTCAATTTCTTTGTCTGAGAATTGTCTGTTCATATCCTTTGACCATTTATTAATTGGAGAATGGCTTGATTTCTTATAAATTAGAATCGATTCTCTGTATATTTTGGAAATGAGGCCTTTATCAGAACCTTTGACTGTAAAAATGTTTTCCCAGTTTATTGTTTCCCTTCTAATCTTTTCTGCATTTCTTTTGTTTGTACAAAAACTTTTCAATTTGATATAATCAAAATTTTCTATTTTGTTGTCAATAGTGATCTCTAATTCTTCTTTGGTCATAAATTCTTCCCTCTTCCACAGGTCTGAGAGGTAAACTATCCTATGCTCTTCCAATTTATTTATAATCTCATTCTTTATGCCTATTTCATGAATCTATTTTGACCTTATCTTGGTGTACGGT
The DNA here is from genome assembly GCF_016432865.1 of Antechinus flavipes. NCBI lineage: Eukaryota > Metazoa > Chordata > Mammalia > Dasyuromorphia > Dasyuridae > Antechinus > Antechinus flavipes. The sequence goes on from NC_067398.1 coordinate 275,694,253, forward strand.
GTTAAGTGTGGGTCAATGCCTAGTTTCTGGCATACTAATTTCCAATTTTCCCAGCAATTTTTGTCAAATAATGCATTCTTATCCTAAAAACTGGGATCTTTGGGTTTGTCAAACACTATATTATTAAAGTTCTTGACTGTTTGTCCTTTGAACCTAATCAATTCCATTGATTAATTAGTCTATTTCTTAGCCAATACTAGATGGTTTTCTTAACTTCTGCTTTATAATATTTTTTTTTTCATTAATTCCCTTGAAATTCTTGACCTTTTGTTTTTCCATATGAACTTTGTTGGTATTTTTTTCTAGGTCATCAAAATAGTTTTTTGGGAGTCTGATTGTATAGCGCTAAATAAATAGATTAGTTTAGGTAGTATTGTAATTTTTATTATATTTGCTCGCCCAATCCAAGAGCATTTAATATTTTTCCAGTTGGTTCGATCAGACTTAATTTGTGTGTAAAGTGTTTTGTAGTTTTGCTCATAAAGTTTCTGATTTTCCCTTGGCAGATAGATTCCTAAATATTTTATACAATCAGTAGTTACTTTAAATGGAATTTCTCTTTGTAACTCTAACTGTTGGGTTTTGTTAGTGATATATAAGAATGCTGATGATTTATGTGGGTTTATTTTGTATCCTGCAACTTTGTTAAAGGTGTGAATTGTTTTTAATTACTTTTTAGTAGAGTCTCTGGGGTTCTCTAAGTATACCATCATATCATCAGCAAAGAGTGATAATTTGGTTTCCTCATTGCCTATTCTTATTCCTTTAATCTCTTTCTCAACTCTTATTGCCAAAGCTAGCATTTCTAATACAATATTAAATAGTAATGGTGATAGTGGGCAACTTTGTTTCACTCCTAATCTTATTGGGAATGGTTTCAGCTTTGACCCTTGCAAAACCTTCTGTTCCAACTTTCTCCCTCCTCCTCTCCTACCTCCTCCCCTAGATAGCAGGGATAACCACCCATGTTAAATATATTAAAATATATGTTAAATACAATATATGTATACATATCTGTTGGAATCCTTACTAACTGCTAACTAATTAGAGTTGATCTAATCTTACAAGAAGATGTTTTGGGCAGAACCTGAAACAAGGTACTAAGTAGAACTACCCATAATCCCTCTCTCTGGAAGGAGCATAAATAGGCCAATGGGCCAGTCGGAGAGTTCTTCAGAGGAAGACGCTACAAGTCGAGATTTCACCGGAATGACATGAAGACTGGAGCTGGCTGGAGGCTGAAGAAAGCAGAGGCAGAGGCTGAAGGACCAGACCTTTGGATTTAAAGACATTCGGAGAGAGCTCTTGGAACCAAGCAGAGAGATAGGCCTCTAAGCTAACCAGGCTATGTTGGAGATAATAAAAGATCTGAACTTTTATCACCTGGCTGCGCTTTGAGAAGAAAAAGCTCACCAGCATTTTGGTGCCCGAACAGGGACCGATTCAGATCCATCTGAACTAGATCACAACACATATCCATATAGTTATTTTGCTGCACAAGAAAAATCGGATTTAGACATAAGGTAAAAATAACCTGAGAAGGAAATCAAAAATGCAAGTGGACAAAAACAGAGGGAATGGAAATGCCATGTTGTGGTTTATACTCATTTTCCATACTTCTTTCACTGAGTGTAGCTGGTTCTCTTCATTATTGAACAAATGGAACTGATTTGGTTCATATTTTTTTGTTGGAGAGAGACATATTTATCAGAATTGATCATCATATAGTATTGTTGTTGAAGTATATAATGATCTCCTGGTCCTGCTCATTTTACTTAGCATCAGTTCATGTAGGTCTCTCCAGACCTTTCTGAAATCATCCTGCTTGTCAATTCTTACAGAATAATAATATTCCATCACATTCATATGCCACAATTTATTCAGGCATTCTCCAATTGATGGGCATCCATTCAATTTCCAGTTTCTAACCACTATAAAAAGCACTGCCACAAACATTTTTGCACATACGGGTCCCTTTTCCTTCTTTAAAACTTCTTTGGGGTATAAGCCCAATAGTAACACTGCTGGATCAAAGGGTACATACAATTTGGTAACTTTTTGAGCTTAGATCCAAATTGCTCTCCAGAATGGCTGGATGTGTTCACAGTTCCACCAACAATGTATCAGTGTCCCTATTTTCCCACATCCCTTCCAACATTCCACATTATCTTTCCTTGTCATTCTAGCCAATCTGACAGGTATCTCAGAGTTGTCTTAATTTACATTTCTCTGATTAATAATGACTTGGAGCATCTTTTCATATGGCTAGAAATAGTTTCAATTTCTTCATCTGAGCATTGTCTGTTCATATCCTTTGACCATTTATCAATTGGAGAATGGCTTGTATTCTTATAAATTAGAGTCAGTTCTCTATATATTTTGGAAATGAGGCCTTTATCAGAACCTTTTACTGTAAAAATGTTTTCCCAGTTTATGAGCAGAGGCTTTCTTAAGATGATCCAGGAGTCCTCCCACACAAGTTTGACAGCTATGAGAATAGAAAGAAGAATTTGATAGGGGATCTTGGAAGATATATGAATTGATAATTGTGAGTCTTTGGATCATTGTATTCATTTTTGGATCTGAGTTTCTAGTCAGTATAGATTAGGCCCTTCATTAAGTAATTCTAAATAGCGCACTGAGATTTCCCAGTTTTCCAACCCCTCAGGGCTAGGTTCAAATAATGCAATAAAGTTTTCTTACCTTTTCTGTAACTGTATCAATACATTGTCAGCTACATATCACACTACTTAGAGATCTCACAATGGACTGCTTCTGAAAAGGACCATTTACATATCACCAATGTAATCAACAATACTTAAATACAAATATTTGGAGAAAATGAAGCAATACAGTGATTATTATGAATACTAATTAATCTCAAGTATCCTTATATCCTAGTAACCCATTCTCAATATTTATTTAACCTGAATATTTTGAGTTCCAGAAATCTCATAAGGTCACCTGGTCCTTTAGACATGTTTTTGGACAATATGCTTATTTTCATGAGTCTGAGAAAAAAAGGCTCTTTTTTCGGCACAAAATTTAAAGATTTATACATAATTTTGCTTATACTAACTACCATTAAAATTTGGTTCTCCAAGTTTGAAATTTCAGAGAATTTCATTATCTTATTCATTTATTATATCTATCCTTATCTAAACATAAGAATCTTTTAACAATATTGATGAGGAAAATGAATTCTTTTATCTTTTAAATTTTTCAAATAATTTAATAATGAGGTGATAATTTAATTTTCTTTACCATTATCCCTGGAATTTACATGTAAGTTCCCTGATCCTTAATTAATAAATCTTTATTCCAATTTTGAGAAGTTATTATCAAACATACACAAAGCCTGAATTTCCAGATTAAATTTGGAAGCCAAACACACACACACACACACACACACACACACACACACACACACATCTTAGAGAAAATAGACTCGTCCTTTTGCTTTCTCAAAATGTGCTATTTCATTAACTTAGAAAACTTTTTATATAATTTTCTTATTCTTATCTAAGAATATCATCCCCATAGTATAATTTGATCACAAATAGAGGTTGAAATTGTAAGACATTCATGCTTGTATCCTATTGTAGCAATTCAGATGTTTCAGTATCTATTACTTACAAAACTTCTTGATTACAGAAATTTTACTATAAAATAAATATGTCCTATACTATATGCGAGGGAAAAACTTATTTAGTTCTATTTAATTCCTGGTATGAGTCATAGTTAACAACTAATCATGTAGTAATAAAGTGTTAAAAACAAGGCTTGGGTTAACCAGGTTAGGATTTTCCTTTTCAGAAAGAAAATAGCAGATGGAAAAAGAGAGTCAGGAGGATTCTATTTAGAACATTCCCAGGATCCACCAATTTTTCCCCAGGCACAGGTATCTATCTTAAGTAGTTTTTAAATTGCAGCACATACTATTTTCTTATTATTGACTTTATGATAATTCAGAAAATTATACTGTAATCAAAACTCAAACTACAGTCAATTATAGTTCCAGGAATTTTGACCTCAAATAATAAAATTTCCATGACCACAACCTAGGCCTGAAATATTCTTCCTGATATTTTCTTCACAGTTAACATTTCATTTATTCTTTACTTATACATTAAAACTAACAATGTTCTGAGTATTCAGACCCATAGCATATGCCTGATAATTGAGTTACCATTAATATGTTGAAGCTATAGTTTTCAAACTCAAATACACTTTCATATTAGTCAAGAATTTCAAATGAAAATATGCTAGTATATATTATCAATATCTGTTTTCTAGAAAAATATTCTCATTGAATATGTAACAATTTAAAAATATGTATTTTTATCACATCTTTTAAAAGTTCAGTTCTTTTTTTTTCATAATTATAACTTTTTATTGACAGAACCCATACTGGGTAATTTTTTACAACATTATCCCTTGCACTCACTTCTGTTCCAACTTTTCCCTTCCCTCCCTCCACCCCCACCCTTTGATGGCAAGCATTCTTATACAGGTTAAATATGTCAGAGTATATCCTAGATATAATATGTGTGCAGAACTGAACAATTCTCTTGTTGCACAGGAAGAATTCAGAAGGTAAAAATAACCTGGGAAGAAAAATAAAAAACAGTTTACATTTATTTCCCAGTGTTCTTTCTTTGGGTGCAGCTGGTTCTCTCCATCATTGATCAATTGAAACTGAGTTAGATCTCTTTATTGAAGAAATTTACTTCCATCATAATACATCCTCATACAGTATTGTTGTTGAGGTGTATAATGATCTCCTGGTTCTGCTCATTTCACTTTGCATTACTTCATGTAAATATCTCCAAGCCTTTCTGTCATTCCTTGCTATTCATTTTTTACAGAACAGTAATATTCCATAACATCCATATACCACAATTTACCTAACCATTCTCCAGTTGATGGGCATCCATTCATTTTCCAGTTTCTAGCCACTACAAATAGGGTTGTCACAAACATTTTGGCACATACAGGTCCCTTTCCCTTCTTTAGTATCTCTTTGGGGTATAAGCCCAGTAGAAACATTGCTGGATCACAATTTGATAACTTTTTGAACATCGTTCCCAATTGTTCTCCAGAATGGCTGGATGTGTTCACAATTCAACCAACAATGAATGGATCAGTGTCCCTGATTTCCCACATCCCCTCCAACATTCTACATTATCTTTCCCTGTGATTCTAGCCAATCTGACAGGTGTGTAGTGGTATCTCAGAGTTGTCTTAATTTGCATTTCTCTGATTAATAATGATTTGGAGCATATTTCCATATGTCTAGAAATAGTTTCAATTTCTTTGTCTGAGAATTGTCTGTTCATATCATTTGACCATTTATGAATTGGAGAATGGCTTGATTTCTTATAAATTAGAGTCAATTCTCTATATATTTTGGAAATGAGGCCTTTATCAGAACCTTTGACTGTAAAAATGTTTTCCCAGTTTATTGCTTCCCTTCTAATCTTGTCTGCATTAGTTTTCTTTGTACAAAAAAACTTTTCAATTTGATATAATCAAAATTTTCTATTTTGTGATTAGTAATGATCTCTAATTCTTCTTTGGTCATAAATTCCTTTTTCTTCCACAAGTCTGAGAGGTTAACTATCCTATGCTCTTCCAATTTATTTATAATCTCATTCTTTATGCCTAAATCATGAACTCATTTTGACCTTATCTTGGTGTCCGGTGTTAAGTATGGGTCAATGCCTAGTTTCTGCCACACTAATTTCCAATTTTCTCAGCAATTTTTGTCAAATAATGCATTCTTATCCCCAAAATCTAGGGTCTTTGGGTTTGTCAAACACTAAATTATTAAAGTTATTGGCTGTTTTGTCCTTTGAACCTAATCTATTCCATTGGTCAACTAGTTTATTTCTTAGCCAATACCAGATGGTTTCAGTAACCACTGCTTTATAATGTAATTTTAGATCTGGTACAGCTAGGCAACCTTAATTTGATTTTTTTTTTCATTAATTCCCTTGAAATTCTTGACCTTTTGTTTTTCCATATGAACTTTTTTGTTATTTTTTCTAGGTCATCAAAATAGTTTTTTGGGAGTTTGATTGGTATAGCGCTAAATAAATAGAATAGTTTAAGTAGTATTGTCATCTTTATTATATTTGCTCACCCAATCCAAGAGCATTTAATATTTTTCCAGTTAGTTAGATCAGACTTAATTTGTGTAGAATGTGTTTTATAGTTTTGCTCATAAAGTTTTTGATTTTCCTTTGGCAGATAGGTTCCTAAATATTTTATACAATCAGTAGTAACTTTAAATGGAATTTATCTTTGTAATTCTAACTGTTGGGTTTTGTTAGTGATATATAACAATGCTGATGACTTTTGTGGCTTTATTTTGTATCCTGTAACTTTGCTAAAGATGTGGATTGTTTCTAATAACTTTTTAGTAGAGTCTCTGGGGTTCTCTAAGTATACCATTATATCATCAGCAAAGAGTGATAATTTGGTTTCTTCATTGCATATTCTGATTCCTTTAATCTCTTTCTCTACTATTATTGCCAAAGCTAGCATTTCTAATAAAATATTAAATAGTAACAGTGATAGTGGGCAACCTTGTTTCCCTTCTGATCTTATTGGGAATGGTTGCAGTTTGTCCCCATTATGTATGATGCTTACTGATGGTTTTAAATAAATGCTACTGATTATTTTAAGGAAAAGTCCATTTATTCCTATTCTCTCAAGTTTTTTTTTTTTAATAAGAATGAATGTTGGATTTTATCAAATGCTTTTTCTGCATCTATTGAGATGATCATATAATTTTTGTTAATTTGGTTATTATTATGGCCAATTATAGTGATAGTTTTCCTAATATTGAGCTAGCCCTGCATTCCTGGTATAAATCCTACTTGATCATAGTGTATTATCCTGGGGATGATTTTATGTAGTCTTTTTGCTAATATCTTATTTAAGATTTTAGCATCAATATTCATTAGGGAGATTGGTTTATAATTTTCTTTCTCTGTTTTCAACCTACCTGGTTTAGGTATTAGTACCATGTCTGTGTCATAAAAGGAATTTGGTAGGACTCCTTCATTCCCTATTTTTTTCAGATAGTTTATTAAGCATGGGGGCTAATTCTTCTTTAAATTTTTTATAGAATTCACATGTAAATCCATCTGGTCCTGGGGATTTTTTTTTTTTTTAGGGAGTTGATTAACAGCTTATTCTATTTCTTTTTCTGAAATGGGACTATTTAAGCCATTTACTTCCTCCTCTGTTAATCTGGGAAGCCTATATTTTTGGAGGTAGTCATCCATTTTGCTTATGTTATCAAATTTATTGGCATAAAGTTGGGCAAAGTAACCCCTTATTATTTCTTTAATTTCCTCTTCATTGGTGGAAAGTTCTCCCTTTTCATTTGTAAGACTACTAATTTGATTTTCCCCTCTCCTTTTTCTAATCAAATTTACCAAAGGTTTATCAAATTTATTATGGTTTTTTTTATAAAACCAACTCTTAGTTTTATTTATTAGTTCAATAGTTTTTTTTTTTTTTTTTACTTACAACATTATTAATTTCTTTTTTTAATTTTAGAATTTCAAGTTTAGTAATGGATTGAGGTTTTTTAATTTGGTCTTTTCCTAGTTTTTTAGGTTGCAAGCACAATTCATTGACCTTCTCTTTCTCTATTTTATTCAAGTAAGCCTGTAAGGATATAAAATTGTCATGAACCCATTTTGACCTTATATTGGTGTACGGTGTTAAGTGTGGGTCAATGCCTAATTTCTTTATGCAGTATTTTAAAGACAAAGAACTAGTCAGAAAATCTGGGGAGAAATCAATTAAAAAAAAACTTTTGTGTATGATCTGGGTATCTGAAATACAAAATTCCTACTTGAGAAATTCCAACTATAATGCAGAATTGCAACATCTCTGCAATTGAGTTGCCTGGGTTACTTAGATCTTAATGAGTTGCCAGTGACTATCCAGATAGTACTCATTAAATTTAGGTAGTCCTGATGTCAAAGCTAGCCATCTAGCTACTAAAATAAGTTGCTTTTACAAATATGAAATGAGTATTTAATTTAATCCAATTGACAAGTCCTCTGTATCAGATTACAATTCAAATAAAAACAATGTCACTGTCCTTTAAATAATGAATTTATTATTGGATTCTGAGAGGAAAAGAAGAGTCATGTCATGGTAATCAATACCACTTAGTTTATTGGATCAGGAATTGTAGTTGATCAACTACTTAATTATATATATATATATATATATATATATTATATATATATATATATATATATCAAATTAATAACCTTTTAAAACTATTAAAATGGTAATAATGTGATAGAAAGATGAATCTTATGATAAAAATAGAAAGACGTGCAGAAAATAGTAATGATAATATGAACAACTTTTTCCTGCTTTTATTACACAACTAAATATATTTCATGCCAATTTCTTAATAATATCCTTCTGAAAGGAATATAAAATAATTTTTTGTCCCTGGAGAAGAAACTGAAAAAAATGAAGTGTTTCTTTCTGTTTCATTGAAATAATAGTATTAAACCAGGCTATTTGACAGATTCTATTATTTTAATCATCTGACTATGCTGCTTTGTAAAAAACTCACTGAATGAACTTCATGTAATATTGAACATTATTTTTACATTTTGTTATTATATTTTATGTTTTACATGTCATAAAATACATAGTATGTGTTATGTATGTGTTTTATCATTATATTATATGTATAAATATATAAAATATATTATATTTTAACATATAGTTATATATGTTAAATATGTTAATATATGTTAAAATAACACATATAACACATATTATGTATTTTATGACATGTAATATATCTATATATCTATATCTATCTATATCTATATCTTGTATTTAGCAGTAATGGAATGATGGAAAAAGTAATGACTTTCTAGACATAGGATATAATTTGGAATCCCAGTTTCTTTGTTTACCTATGTGATTTTGAGCATGTCACTTATTATATTTAGGTCTTGGTTCTTGTATCTGTAAGATTGAGACCTTGGACTAGATGGCTTTTGCAGTACCCTTCTAGTTGAAGATTATGGAATAATGTATTATTTCTACTTCCAGTGCCTAACACAGGCTTTTGACACATAGTGACTAAATGATGTTGAATTCAATTTGATTCTGTATCAACTGTCTTTGAAAATCCTTTCAGAATGAATAATTTTTCTTAAAGATATAAAATGCATATTTCATTACATATTTCATTAACATTAAAAGGAAGTCAGGGCTGTAGGGATTGTTCAAAAACTTTCATTTGAGTTTGAGGATCATAGTTACTAGGAAGAAATATTCACTCTGAAAACATTAGCTGATATTCAGAACCACTTTTGTATAGGGAAATCATGCCTAACCAGTAACTATTTGTCTATAGGACTTTACTATAGAATAAGATACATCCATATGTTCTCTCCATTTACTTCAAAATGTAACATTGCCATTGATCAATTTAGAGGGCAGCATGGGGATAAAAGGTCAGGTCTACCCTCAGGAAAACTAATCTTCCTGAGAGCAGATCTAGCTTTAAATACTTACTACTGGTTGAATTTGGATAAGTCACTTAACCCTATTTGCTTCAGTTTCTTCATTTGTAAAATGATCTGGAGAAGAAAATGGCAAACTACTCCAGTATATTTGCCAAGAAAACCCCAAATTGGCTTTCAAAGAGTTTAATATGATTTTGAAATGACTGACCAACAACAACAAAATAATAGTCTGTTCAAGTTTCTATCCTAGAGTTGACATTTACTTGCCATATAATCTTGAGGAACATCTTTAATTCTCAGTATCGTGATCATTACTATAATCACCATCACTAGTACCTATATAGTATTTAAAGATTTGAAAGATGGTTTACAAATATTAATTAATTTTTCTTCAAAACAATCATGAGAGATAAGTGATGTTTTTATTTAAATTATACAGATGAAGGAAATAATTTATGAATTTAGGGTCATAAATTTAATATGTGTCTGGGGTTAGATGTGAATTTAGATCTTTCTGAATGCAAATCCATTGCTCTATAAACTATACCACCTTAGATTACTCATCTAGCAGTGATTTTGTGTGTGTAAAATGAAAAAAAGGAAGTGTTTGTTTTCCGACTTTTAGAATTTTTATGAGAAAATCTCTTACAATTCAGCTCATTAAAAAATGTGGAAAATCAAGACATGCCATGTGATTCAGCAGTTGAAGATTTTCAGAAAATATGTTATCCAATCCTTGTATTTACATAGATTTTCTATTACAGAGTTCAAAAGATCTTTCAGAATATAGGGTTCTGCACTATCCTGTTCCCTTATGTGAATTTTCATCAAAAGGTAGTTCTATATTTTTTACTATTATCTACTTTCCCTGTTCCAAGATTTTTGATGTTTATCATCTGTCGATCTGCATTTTCTGTAGTTTATACTTGAAATAATATTGGCATGTTAATAGTAAAGATTAGGCATGTTTAAGTAAGAAGCAACAAAGACATCATTTGGATTTGTATATTTCCTACAAAAACTTTAAAATATATATATATATATATATATATATATATATATATAATATATATATATATATATTTTTTTTTTTTTTTTCTTCATGAGTTTGATTTTCCAGGAATTAATTTTTTTCTTAGGAAATATTGGGGGGGGAAGTAATTTCTATCATGAAACCTTTAAAATATTGGCATTTAATTGTCTAAAAATAAATAGACAATTAAAGTCTTATTTGCTGGTTTATAATAACATGACTTCTTACATTAGGATTTTGCTTTGTTTAAAAAAAAAAAAAACAACTTAGTAGAGCCACAGCCTTAAGAGAGAAACAAGCAACAATTATAAGATAGTTTATTCCATTTATTTTCTTTTTTTTAAATTAAAGATATTTAAGGGTAAAGTGGGGGTACTACATCTTATGAAGAGGCAAAGGAAACCTATTATATCTGAGAGAAAGAATGGAGGGGGATGAATATAGTGGGTATCTTACTGCCTTCAGAATTGGCTTTAAGAGAAAAATTTTAGACATATTCAATTTATGGTGAAATTTCTCCCACCTCATTGAAAAGTGAGAAGGGAAAAGTGAAAAGGGAAGGAATAAGCTAAGCAGAAGGGAATATGGAAACGGGAAGGGAAAGGGGTAAGATAGGGGGAGTAATTCTAAGGTGGGGGGAGGGATAATAAAAAGGGAGGGCTGTGAGAAGCAAGTGGTGCTCACAAGCTGAATACTGGGAAGGGGGATAAAGGGGAAAGAAGGGAGAAAAGCATAAATCGGGGTTAACAAGATGGCAAGTAATACAGAATTGGTCATTTTAGCCATAAATGTGAATGGGGTAAACTCCCCCATAAAGAGGAAGGGGTTAGCAGAATGGATTAAAAGACAGAATCCTACAATATGTTGTTTACAGGAAACACGCCTGAAGTGGGGAGATACATGCAGGTTAAAGGTAAAAGGTTGGAGCAAAATCTACTATGCTTCAGGTGAAGTCAAAAAAGCAGGTCTAGCCATCCTGATCTCAGATCAAGCTAAAGCAAAAATTGATCTAGTTAAGAGATAAGGAAGGGCACTATATCTTGCTAAAGGGTAGGATGGATAATGAAGCAGTATCTTTATTAAACATATATGCACCAAGTGGTGTAGCATCTAAATTCTTAAAAGAGAAATTAAGAGAGCTGCAAGAAGAAATAGACAGCAAAACTATAATAGTGGGAGATCTCAACCTTGCACTCTCAGAATTAGATAAATCAAACCACAAAATAAATAAAAAAGAAGTCAAAGGGGTAAATATAATACTAGAAAAAATAGATATGATAGATCTCTGGAGAAAATGTAAACGGAGACAGAAAGGAGTACACTTTCTTTTCAGCAGTTCATGGAACCTATACAAAAATTGACCATATATTAGGACGTAAAAACCTCAAACTCAAATGCAGTGAGGCAGAAATAGTAAATGCATCCTTTTCAGACCACGATGCAATGAAAATTACATTCAACAAAAAGCCAGGGGAAAGTAGACCAAAACATAATTGGAAACTAAATAATCTCATACTAAAGAATAATTGGGTGAAACAGCAAATCATAGACATAATTAATAACTTCACCCAAGAAAATGATAATAATGAGACATCATACCAAAATGTATGGGATGCAGCCAAAGCGGTAATAAGGGGAAATTTCATAGCTCTAGAGGCCTATTTCTATAAAATAGAGAAAGAGAAGGTCAATGAATTGGGCTTGCAACTAAAAATGCTAGAAAAGGAACAAATTAAAAACCCCCAGTCAAACACTAAACTTGAAATTCTAAAAATAAAAGGAGAGATCAATAAAATTGAAAGTAAAAAAACTATTGTATTAATTAATAAAACTAAGAGTTGGTTCTATGAAAAAAAAACAACAAAATAGACAAACCCTTAGTAAATCTGATTAAAAAAAAGGAAAGAGGAAAATCAAATTGTTAGTCTTAAAAATGAAAAGGGAGAACTCCTCACTAACGAAGAGGAAATTAGAGCAATAATTAGGATTTGCTTTCCCCAACTTTATGCCAATAAATTCGACAACTTAAATGAAATAGAAAAATACCTCCAAAAATATAGCTTGCCCAAACTAACAGAGGAAGAAGTAAATATCCTAAACAGTCACATCTCAGAAAAAGAAATAGAACAAACTATCAATCAACTCCCTAAGAAAAAATCCCCAGGACCAGATGGATTTACATTTGAATTCTACCAAACATTTAAAGAACAATTAACTCCAATGCTAAATAAACTATTTGAAAAAATAGGGATTGAAGGAGTCCTACCAAACTCCTTTTATGACACAGACATGGTACTGATACCTAAACCAGGTAGGCTGAAAACAGAGAAAGAAAATTATAGACCAATCTCCCTAATGAATATTGACGCTAAAATCTTAAATAAAATATTAGCAAAAAGATTACAGAAAATCATTCCCAGGATAATACACTATGACCAAGTAGGATTTATACCAGGAATGCAGGGCTGGTTCAATATTAGGAAAACCATTAGCATAATTGACTATATCAATAACCAACCAAACAAAAACCATATGATCATCTCAATAGATGCAGAAAAACCATTTGATAAAATCCAACATCCATTCCTAATAAAAACACTTGAGAGCATAGGAATAAATGGACTTTTCCTTAAAATAGTCAGGAACATATATTTAAAACCATCAGTAAACATCATATGCAATGGGGAAAAACTGGAACCTTTCCCAGTAAGATCTGGAGTGACGCAAGGTTGCCTACTATCACCATTATTATTTAATATCGTATTAGAAACACTAGCCTCGGCAATAAGAGTCGAGAAAGATATTAAAGGAATTAGAGTAGGCAATGAAGAAACCAAACTATCACTCTTTGCAGATGATATGATGGTATACCTAGAGAACTCCAGAGATTCTACTAAAAAGCTATTAGAAATAATTCATAATTTTAGCAAAGTAGCTGGCTACAAAATAAATCCCCATAAATCCTCAGCATTTAATACATCACCAACAAAACCCAACAGCAAGAGATACAAAGAGAAATTCCATTCAAAATAACTGTTGATACCGTAAAATATTTGGGAATCTATCTACCAAAGGAAAGTCAGGAATTATATGAGCAAACTTATAAAAAAGTCTCCACACAAATAAAGTCAGACTTAAATAATTGGAAAAATATTAAGTGCTCTTGGATCGGCCTAGCGAACATAATAAAGATGACAATACTCCCTAAACTAATCTATTTATTTAGTGCTATACCATTCAGACTTCCAAGAAAATATTTTAATGATCTAGAAAAAATAACAACAAAATTCATATGGAACAATAAAAAGTCGAGAATCTCAAGGGAATTAATGGGAAAAAAAAATCAAATGAAGGTGGCCTAGCTGTACCTGATCTAAAATTACATTATGAAGCAGCAGTCACCAAAACCATTTGGTATTGGCTAAGAAATAGATTAGTGGATCAGTGGAAAAGGTTAGGTTCACAAGACAGAACAGTCAACTATAGCAATCTAGTGTTTGACAAACCCACAGACCCTAACTTCTGGGATAAGAATTCATTATTTGATAAAAACTGCTGGGATAATTGGAAATTAATATGGCAGAAATTAGGCATGGATCCACACTTAACACCATATACCAAGATAAGATCCATGACCTAGGCATAAAGAACGAGATTATAAATAAATTAGAGGAATATAGGATAGTTTATCTCTCAGACTTGTGGAGGAGAAAGAAATTTGTGACCAAAGATGAACTAGAGACCATTACTGATCACAAAATAGAAAATTTTGATTACATCAAATTAAAAAGCCTTTGTACAAATAAAACTAATGCAAATAAGATTAGAAGGGAAGCAACAAACTGGAAAACATCTTCACAGTTAAAGGTTCTGATAAAGACCTCATTTCCAAAATATATAGAGAACTGACTCAAATTTATAAGAAATCAAGCCATTCTCCAATTGATAAATGGTCAAAGGATATGAACAGACAATTTTCAGAGGATGAAATTGAAACTATTACCACTCATATGAAAGAGTGTTCCAAATCATTATTGATCAGAGAAATGCAAATTAAGACAACTCTGAGATACCACTACACACCTTTCAGATTGGCTAAGATGACAGGAAAAAATAATGATGAATGTTGGAGGGGATGCGGGAAAACTGGGACACTAATGCATTGTTGGTGGAGTTGTGAACGAATCCAACCATTCTGGAGAGCAATCTGGAATTATGCCCAAAAAATTATCAAATTGTGCATACCCTTTGATCCAGCAGTGCTTCTATTCGGCTTATATCCCAAAGAAATACTAAAGAAGGGAAAGGGACCTGTACGTGCCAAAATGTTTGTAGCAGCCCTGTTTGTAGTGGCTAGAAACTGGAAAATGAATGGATGCCCATCAATTGGAGAATGGCTGGGTAAATTGTGGTATATGAATGTTATGGAATATTATTGTTCTGTAAGAAATGACCAGCAGGATGAATACAGAGAGGACTGGCGAGGCTTACATGAACTGATACTAAGTGAAGTGAGCAGAACCAGGAGATCATTATACACTCCGACAACGATATTGTATGAGGACATATTTTGATGGAAGTGGATTTCTTTGACAAAGAGACCTAACTGAGTTTCAATTGATAAATGACAGACAGAAACAGCTACACCCAAAGAAAGAACACTGGGAAACGAATGTGAACTATCTGCATTTTTGTTTTTCTTCCCGGGTTATTTATACCTTCTGAATCCAATTCTCCCTGTGCAACAAGAGAACTGTTTGGTTCTGTAAACATATATTGTATCTAGGATATACTGCAACATATCTAACATATATAGGACTGCTTGCCATCTAAGGGAGGGGGTGGAGGGAGAGAGGGGAAAAATCGGAACAGAAACGAGTGCAAGGGATAATGTTGTAAAAAAAATTACCCTGGCATGGATTCTTCTGTCAATATAAAGTAATTATTAAATTAAAAAAAATAAAAACAAAAACAAAAAAACAAACAAAAAAAAAGAATTAGATCATTAAGTTTCCAATTAATTTTTAAGTCATTTTCCCCTGGCCTTTTATTGAATGTTATTTTTATTGCATCATGAGCTTAAAAAAATGTTTACTATTTCTACATTTCTGCATTTGATTTTATTGCCTAATACATGGTAATTTTTTTATAGGTTCTATGAATTGTTGAGCAAAAAGTGTACTCCTTTCTGTCTTCATTCAGTTTTCTCCAATGATGTGTCATAAAGAACTTTCTAAAATTTGTTTGCCTTTTTACTTATTTCTTATTTATTTTGTGGTTCAATTATCTAGTTCTGAGAGACCAGGGTTGAGATCCACCATGAGTAAAATTTTCTACTTCATGCAGATCTCTTAACTTCTCTTCTTGAAATTTGGATGCTATACCACTTGATACATATAAGTTAAGTATTTTAGCAAGATATAGTTTACTTCCTTATCTCCTTTAATTAGATCCATTTTTGCTTTTAATTGACCTGAGATCAGAATTTCTACCCTTTTTGTTGTTGTTGTTGTTGTTGTTGTTTTTGTTTGTTTGTTTGTTTTAATTTTAAATGAAGCATAACAAATTCTGTTCCATATTTTTACCTTTATTCTGAATGTATCACTCTGGTATAAATGTGTTTCTTGTAAATAATATATTGTAGGATTCTGACTTTTATTCCAGTCTGCTATCTGCTTCCGTTTTATGGGAGAGTTCATCCCATTCACATCCACAGTTAAAATAACTAATTCTGAATTTCCTGATATCATATTTACCCAAAGTTATGCTTTTCTATTTCCTTTCCCCCTTCTCTCCTCCCCAGTGTTTTGCTTCTGACCACCACCTGTCTCCAACAGCCCTCCCCTTTATGGCCCTTCCCTCTTTCTTATATCTTTCCCTTATTTACTTCTGTTTTCCTTTCTATTAATCTTCCACTTTGTTTTCCCATTTCCCCTACCACTTGCATTTAAAGTGAGACTATTTTCTCTCTGAAATCAAATATGTCTGATATTCTCTCTTAGAGCCAAATCTGATAAGAGTAAGATTCACACAATGTTAATCCCTCTCTCTTCTTTCCCTCAATTATAATAGGTATATATATATATATATATATATATATATATATATATATATATATATATATATATATATATATATGTGTGTGTGTGTGTGTGTGTGTGTGTGTGTGTGTGTGTGTGTGTATGTGTATATATCCTAAATTAACCATTACCTTTCAGGGTATTTTCAAAGAATTTGCATTTCTAAAGAATCCCCTATTCCTTGAAGACTGGGGTGGGGGAGAGAATGTGAGACAAAAGAAAGAAAGTTACATGTCTGAGAAATGTAAAGAGAAAATGTGCATATCACATAGAATAAAACAAAAATGTTGTACGAACTGAGATACAAAATAAGGAGCTAGAGTGCTAGAGTTTACTGGTCCTGGGGAAAAAATATTTTCTGTTTCATAATATAATATATTCCATAGTATTACTCAACTTCAAATTTCACCAGTGTAATGTAATCCTGAATCATAATCTATTTATGAGTAAGCAAAGTGATTCAGAATTTTTTCTAGGATTATGTTAACCATTAATATAGTGAATCACATGAAGGCTTCTAGTAGTGTTCGTAGAGAGTTCTGAATGGTAAATGGAAGGAAGATAAAAAGTCTGATATGCATATTGTTTGCTCATTGAACAAATTCTGTTTTTCAATGAATTGGTATATTTTTCATATCTATTTTGTAAGGAGTTATATGCTTTTTCCATTTCATCAAATTTCTTCTGTAGGGAGTTTTCTTTGGATTATTTCTGATTTTTTCTTTTCCATACTCTCTTGCAAAGACCTTATTTCCTTTCCCCAATTTTATTCTAACTCTCTTTTAAGATTCTTTTTGAAATCTTGTGAAATGAGGACCACCTCATATCTCACTTTGGGGCTTCATATAGAGTTGATTTGCCTTTACAAAATCAGGATTTTAGGTCTGTTCTTTCTTTCCATAAAAGTTGTATATGGTCAGAGTTCTTTTTGCACTTTTGCTAATTTTTTAAAGTGTTCAGTTCTTCATCTGCTTTAGTTTGCCCTGAGGTCAGTATTTCTGACTGACTTCCATGCTGGGTAATCTTAGCCAATTCCCTTGTTTTTTCAGATTTAGTGACTTTCAACTTGCCTTGTGTATTCATTTTAGGTATCTTGCAGCAAATCTGCTAACCAGCTGCTTGCAACAAGTATAGAGTAGCTTAGTAGCCTCACAGAAGATTTTCAGGTACACAGACACTGCAAAGCTCTGGCTTCTTGCCCCATCTCCTTGCTACCTGCATTGCAGCCTGGGCTTGGCAGACTGTCCTCCTGCTTTATTGAAGCAGACTTGTTTTGAAGTTCTTCCAAAGTATCTTCCTCAGGAATTGTGTTGTACTTCAAATATTTATGGATACTGTCACTCCAAAACCAGTTCAGAGCCTTAATTTGCTATTGGTTTGAGATGAGGTCAGAGGAGGTCACAGAAAGCCATGTCTGCTCTCCATCATCTTGGCTCTGCCCCAAGAAATAAATTCCAACACTAGATTTTGTAAGGCCTTGATTACCAGTTAATAGTAAAGATTTTGAACTTCATGAAATAAAGTAGTCCCCTATTGGCCATGTTTGAAAATGTCTCTTTTAGTACCTATGATAGGACAAAAATGAAAAAAATAATCTTCATTAAACTGCTAAAGTCATAATTAATGATTGATCTGAGAGTTTAAGCCTCTATAAGTTTTTTTTTTCACTCTGTTACAATACTTATTGCATGAATTCTGGTTCAGTTTACTGTACTTCAGTTTAGAAAAATCTTATGAGAAGTCTCTGAATCTATTATATTCATCATTCATTCTAGCATGATAGTATTCTATTTCATTCATGTTAGAACTTGTTCAACTATTTCCCAATTGATCGATATTTACTTTGTTTTAAACTTTTTTTTATTAAAATAAATAAATGTGTGTGTGTGTGTGTGTGTGTGTGTGTGTGTGTGTGTGTGTGTTTCTTTATAGTTAGTGCTTGGTCTAGAAGTTCATGAACAAATAAGGCCAGTGTTGTTGTTGTTTTAACTTTCACAGCAAGCTTTATAAGCAATTAAATGTTGCATAGTTTATAATTTCATATTTAATATTTTTCATTGTATATTACTATGTTCAAGAAGTATATGTTTAAATTGATAAAAATATTTTAAGTAAAAGAATGCTTAGTAAGTTGGGAAGAACGGAAATTTAGGCACATTCTGCCAAAAGCTATTTGCATAATTGGTTTGTTATATTAACATTTCACCTATTCATATTATGAATAGTATAAAGCAGATAGAGTGACTTGTTAAAAGGAGTCAGTAAAGTTTATTTTGCTTTCACTTTGTGCAGATCTCTCTGAAGTATCATAAGGTAGATAGGCACTATGCACATATTCAAAGAGCCACATAGATTAATAACTAGTTTGAATTGCAAGTGATTTACATTTTCTTTTGTTAATTTCCATATTTTTATTCCTTGATATAGCTTTTCCTGTAGAGGAAAATTCAAAATGAAATAACAATCATGAGAAAGAATTTCCAATTGTAAAATAGTACAATTATTTTCATTTGGGTTTCTTATGAGATAATTTTTTAGAGGTATCTGACAACAGATTAGAAAGTATTGTGATATCAGTGGAAGTTTTTTTTTTTTTTTATTTTAGGCTTAATAAGTTAGAGCAGAAAATAATTCCGTCACATACGATTCCAATTATGCATTTATTAGGATAATCATTCATGTCAATGCAATAATTGCATCAATATGATTGTATTTGATATTGTTAATATTAAAATTGAAAGGGAATGATCATTCTTAATTTCTTTTAGGGCACACCCATAAATCCACACAAAATATTTTGCTGACTATTCAAAATTAAAAACAAATAATACTGCATTTCATACAGGAAACTCAAGTATTTTGAAGTTCTAATCTACACCTTCAGCAAAGTTGCAGGATATAAAATAAACCCACATAAGTCATCAGCATTCTTATATATCACTAACAAAACCCAACAGTTAGAGTTACAAAAAGAAATTCCATTTAAAGTAACTACTGATTGTATAAAATATTTAGGAATCTGTCTGCTAAGGGAAAATCAGAAACTTTATGAGCAAAACTACAAAACACTTTCCACACAAATTAAGTCTGATCTAACCAACTGGAAAAATATTAAATGCTCTTGGATTGGGCAAGCAAATATAATAAAGATGACAATGCTACCTAAATTAATCTACTTATTTAGTACTATACCAATCAGACTCCCAAAAAACTACTTTGATGAATTAGAAAAGATAACAACAAAGTTCATATGGAAAAACAAAAGGTCAAGAATTTCAAGGGAATTAATGAAAAAAAAATCAAATGAAGGTGGCCTAGCTGTACCAGATCTAAAATTATATTATAAAGCAGCAGTTACTAAAACCATCTGGTATTGGCTAAGAAATAGACAAGTTGATCAATGGAATAGGTTAGGTCCAAAGGACAAAACAGCCAATAACTTTAATAATATAGTGTTTGACAAACTCAAAGATACCAGTTTCTGGGATAAGAATGCATTATTTGACAAAAATTGCTGGGAAAATTGGAAATCAGTATGGCAGAAACTAGGCTTTGACCCACACTTAACACCATACACCAAGATAAGGTCAAAATGGGTTCATGACCTAGGCATAAAGAATGAGTTTATAAATAAATTGGAAGAGCATAGGATAGTTTACCTCGCAGACTTGTGGAAGAGGGAGGAATTTATGACCAAAGAAGAACTAGAGATCACTATTGGCCACAATATAGAAAATTTTGATTATATCAAATTGAAAAGTTTTTGCACAAACAAAACAAATGCAGAAAAGATTAGAAGGGAAACAATAAAGTGGGAAAACATTTTTACAGTCAAAAATTCTGATAAAGGCCTCTTTCCCAAAATATATAGAGAATTCACTCTAATTTATAAGAAATCAAACCATTCTCCAATTGATAAATGGTCAAAGGATATGAACAGACAATTCTCAGATGAAGAAATTGAAACTATTTATAGACATATGAAAATATGCTCCAAATCATTATTAATCAGAGAAATGCAAATTAAAACAACTCTGAGATACCACTACACACCTGTCAGATTGGCTAGAATGACAGGGAAAGATAATGCGGAATGTTGGAGGGGATGTGGAAAAACAGTGACACTGATACATTGTTGGTGGAATTGTGAACACATCCAGCCATTCTGGAGAGCAATTTGGAACTATGCTCAAAAAGTTATCAAACTGTGCATACCCTTTGATCCAGCAGTGTTTCTACTAGGCTTATACCACAAAGAGATACTAAAGAAGGGAAAGGGACCTGTATGTGCCAAAATGTTTGTGGCAGCCCTGTTTGTAGTGGCTAGAAGCTGGAAAATGAAAGGATGTCCATCAGTTGGAGAATGGTTGAGTAAATTGTGGTATATGAATGTTATGGAATATTATTGTTCTGTAAGGAATGACCAGCAGGATGAATACAAAGAGGATTGGTGAGACTTACATGAACTGATGCTGAGTGAAATGAGCAGGACCAGGAGATCATTATATACCTCAACAACGATAGTGTTTGAGGATGTATTCTGATGGAAGTGGATCTCTTCGATAAAGAGAGCCTTAATTGATCAAAGATGGACAGAAGCAGCTGCACCCAGAGAAAGAACACTGGGAAATGAATATAAACTGCTTGCATTTTTGTTTTTCTTCCCGGGTTATTTATACCTTCTGAATTCAATTCTCCCTGTGCAACAAGAAAACTGTTCAGCTCTGCACACATATATTGTATCCAGGATATACTGTAACCTATTCAACATGTAAAAGACTGCTTGCCATCTGGGGGAAGAGGTGAAGGGAGGGAGGGGAAAAATCGCAACAGAAGTGAGTGCAAGGGATAATGCTGTAAAAAATTACCCTGGCATGCATTCCATCAATAAAAAGATATTTAAAAAAAAAGTATTTTGAAGTTCTTTGAAAGTAAAGAAAGAAGTCTGTTTCTTTCACATACCCTAAAATTAAATATTATGATGCACTGACTATGGTGATGATTAAGAAAAGTTTGCTAAAGGTTAAAAGTTGTCATTTTAATTTTTTTTCTCAGTGTCATCAAGTGTCTAGTATCTATGTAAAATATGGAATGATTTTTATTAAAAGACACACTTGAAATTTTATTTAGTCATTTAATTTCACTGACCTTATATTATATTACCACATATACAGGCTGAAGGAATATCACCATATGAAAGAGATGTATGTATATATATATATATATATATATATATACACACACACACACACACACACACACACACACACACACACACACATGTATTCTTCTGATAAATTTATAAATCCAAATAAATTAATATTTGGCCTTTCATATTGGCATTTAAACAGAAGACCCATTCATGGTTTTGCTAAACACACTAAAAAGCTCTGGCTATGAGGTTTTATACATCCACTTGTTTGTAGACAACTGGGTATATAAAGCCTCATAGCCATAGCCAGAACAAAAAGAAAAGTTGCTTTCAATGAAATGGAAGAAAAGATATTGTATTAAAGGGCAGATTCCTAAATAATTTTAGACTTCTTTTAGTCTTTTTGATGCATGTTTCCTTATCCCATTTTAAAAGGCCTCATGAACTCTTCCCATTTACCTTCTTCAATGATTTTTTAAAAATTTCTGAGTATGATTTGGAAAAGCGAAACAAACAAAAAAAAAATCTAAATGATGTACTGTTTTCTAATAAAAAAGAAAGGGAGAGAGAGAGTGAAGGAGGAGAGGTCGAAAATGAGTGAGGGGAATAATGAAGAGAAGCTTTCCATGTCCGTCACCTATTTATTAAAGTAGCCATTCCAGTGACCAGAATTGTTTTACACTAAAAAGACCCATCCCTTGTAAAACTAATGCATATAAAACTAAACAATCAACATCATAATCTAAGTTTAGCATCCCAAAATGTTGTGACATTAGCTCATAAATAGTTTATTCTATTCAGAATAGTTTATTCTTTATAAACACAATTTCCCCTGAAGCCAACAAAATAAAATGTGTTTTCCTCACAAATTTTAAAATATGAAAGAAATTTCAGTGGCCATTCAGAGCAACCAGTATCTGAACAAGAATTTCCTCAATAAAATATAAAATAGATACTCCAGAAGATAACCAATGAAAGAGGGAATGTGTTACATTCTGGTATATTCTGGTGAATTTTCTACATGTTAATAAATAAATATATATATATATATATATATATATATATATATATATATAATATATATATATATATATATATATATTTTATTCTTTAAATAACTTTTTATTGACAGAACCCATGCCAGGGTAATTTTTAACAGCATTATCCCTTGCACTCACTTCTGTTGCGATTTTTCCCCTCTCTCCTTCCACCCCCTCCTCAAGATGGCAAGCAGTTCTTTACATGGTGAATAGGTTACAGTATATGCTAGATACAATATTTGTCTGCAGAACCGAACAGTTTTCTTGTTGCACAGGGAGAACTGGATTCAGAAGGTATAAATAACCCGGGAAGAAAAACAAAAATGCAGATAGTTCACATTCGTTTCCCAGTGTTCTTTCTTTGGGTGTAGCTGCTTCTGTCCATCATTTATCAATTGAAACTCAGTTAGGTCTCTTTGTCAAAGAAATCCACTTCCATCAAAATATGTCCTCAAACAGTATTGTTGTTGAGGTATATGATGATCTCCTGGTTCTGCTCATTTAACTTAGCATCAGTTCATGTAAGTCTCGGCAGTCCTCTCTGTATTCATCCTGCTGGTCATTTCTTACAGAACAATAATATTCCATAAAGTTCATATACCACAATTTACTCAACCATTCTCCAATTGATGGGCATCCATTCATTTTCCAGTTTCTAGCCACTAAAAACAGGGCTGCCACAAACATTTTGGCACATACAAGTCCCTTTCCCTTCTTTAGTATCTCTTTGGGGTATAAGCCCAGTAGAAACACTTCTGGATCACAGTTTGATAACTTTTTGAGCATAGTTCCAGATTGCTCTCCAGAATGGCTGGATGTGTTCACAATTCCACCAACAAAGTATCAGTGTCCCTGTTTTCCCACATCCCCTCCAACATTTCACATTATCTTTCCCTATCACTCTAGCCAATCTGACAGGTGTGTAGTGGTATCTCAGAGTTGTCTTAATTTGCATTTCTCTGATTAGTAATGATTTGGAGCATATTTTCATGTGTCTATAAATAGTTTCAATTTCTTCATCTGAGAATTGTCTGTTCATATCCTTTGACTATTTATCAATTGGAGAATGAATTGATTTCTTATAAATTAGAGTGAATTCTCTATATATTTTGGGAAAGAGGCTTTTATCAGAATTTTTGACTGTAAAAATGTTTTCCCACTTTATTGTTTCCCTTCTAATCTTGTCTGCATTTGTTTTGTTTGTGCAAAAACTTTTCAATTTGATATAATCAAAATTTTCTATTTTGTGGTCAATAGTGATGTCTAGTACTTCTTTGGTCATAAATTCCTCCCTCTTCCACAGAACTGAGAGGTAAACTATCCTATGCTCTTCCAATTTATTTTTAATCTCATTCTTTATGCTT
The DNA here is from genome assembly GCF_016432865.1 of Antechinus flavipes. NCBI lineage: Eukaryota > Metazoa > Chordata > Mammalia > Dasyuromorphia > Dasyuridae > Antechinus > Antechinus flavipes. The sequence continues at coordinate 275,718,449 of NC_067398.1, forward strand.
AGGTCATGAACCCATTTTGACCTTATCTTGGTGTACGGTGTTAAGTGTGGGTCAATGCTAGTTTCTGCCATGCAAATTTCCAATTTTCCCAGCAATTTTTCTCAAATAATGCGTTCTTATCCTCAAAACTGGTGTCTTTGGGTTTGTCAAACACTATATTATTAAAGTTATTGGCTGTTTTGTCCTTTGAACCTAACCTATTCCATTGATCAACTAGTCTATTTCTTAGCCAATGCCAGATGGTTTTAGTAACTGCTGCTTTATAATATAATTTTAGATCTGGTACAGCAAGCCAACCTTCATTTGATTTTTTTTTTTCATTAATTCTCTTGAAATTCTTGACCTTTTGTTTTTGCATATGAACTTTTTTGTCATTTTTTCTAGGTCAACAAAGTAGATTTTTTGGGAGTCTGATTGGTATAGCGCTAAATAAATAGATTAGTTTAGGTAGTATTGTCATCTTTATTATTTGCTTGCCCAATCCAAGAGTATTTAATATTTTTCCACTTGGCTAGATCAGACTTAATTTGTGTGGAAAATGTTTGGATTTTCCTTTGGCAGATAGATTCCTAAATATTTTATACAATCAGTAGTTACTTTAAATGGAATTTCTTTTTGTAACTCTAACTGTTGGGTTTTGTTAGTGATATATAAGAATGCTGATGACTTATGTGGGTTTATTTTGTATCCTGCAACTTTGCTGAAGGTGTGGATTGTTTCTAATAACTTTTTAGTAGAGTCTCTGGGGTTTTCTAAGTATACCATCATATCATCAGCAAAGAGTGATAATTTAGTTTCCTCATTGCCTATTCTTATTCCTTTCATCTCTTTCTCAACTCTTATTGCCAATGCTAGCATTTCTAATAAAATATCAAATAGTAACGGTGATAGGGGGCAATCTTGTTTCACTCCTGATCTTATTGGGAATGGTTGTAGTTTGTCCCCGTTACATATGATGCTTACTGCTGGTTTTAAATACATGCTACTGATTATTTTAAGGAAAAGTCCATTTATTCCTATACTCTCAAGAGTTTTTAATAGGAATGGATGTTGGATTTTATCAAATGCTTTTTCTGCATCTATTGAGATGATCATATGGTTTTTGTTAATATGATTATTAATATGGGCAATTATACTGATAGTTTTCCTAACATTGAACCACCCCTGCATTCCTGGTATAAATTCTACTTGATCGTGGTATATTATCCTGGGGATGATTTTCTGTAGTCTTTTTGCTAATATCTTATTTAATATTTTAGCATCAATATTCATGAGGGAGATTAGTCTATAATTTTCTTTCTCTGTTTTCAACCTACCTGGTTTAGGTATCAGTGCCATGTCTGTGTCATAAGAGGAATTTGGTAGGACTCCTTCATTCCCTATTTTTTCAAATAGTTTATAAAGCTTTGGAGCTAATTGTTCTTTGAATGTTTGGTAGAATTCACATATGAATCCATCTAGTCCTGGGGATTTTTTTTTTTAGGGAGTTGATTAATAGCTTCTTCTATTTCTTTTTCTGAAGTGGGACTATTTAAGCAATTTACTTCCTCCTCTGATAATCTAGGAAGCCTATATTTTTGGAGGTAGTCATCCATTTCACTTAGGTTATCAAATTTATTGGCATGAAGTTGGGCAAAGTAACCACTTAATTTCCTCTGCATCTGTGGAAATTTTTCCCTTTTCATTTTTAAGACAACTAATTTGATTTCCCTCTCTCCTTTTTCTAATCAGATTTACCAAAGGTTTATCAATTTTATTGGTTTTTTCATAAAACCAATTTTTAGTTTTATTTATTAGTTCAATTTTTTTTTACTTTCTATATTATTAATTTCTCCTTTTAATTTTAGAATTTCAAGTGTAGTAATTGATTGGGGGTTTTTAATTTGGTCTTTTTCTAGCTTTTTAAGTTGCAGGTCTAATTCATTGATCTTCTCTTTCTCTATTTTATTCAAGTAAGCCTCTAAGGATATAAAATTTCCCCTTATTACCACTTTGGCTGCATCCCATAAATTTTGGTATGATGTCTCATTGTTGTCATTATCTTGAGTGAAATTATTAATTGTGTCTATAATTTGCTGTTTCACCCAATCATTCTTTAAGATGAGATTATTTAGTTTCCAATTACTTTTTGGTCTATTTACACCTAAATTTTTGTTGAATGTAGTTTTTATTGCATTGTGATCTGAAAAGAAAGCATTTACTATTTCTGCCTTCCTGCATTTAATTTTGAGGTCTTTATGTCCTAATATATGTTCAATTTTTGTGTAGGTTCCATGAACTGCTGAGAAGAAAGTATACTCCTTTCTGTCACCATTCAGTTTTCTCCAGAGATCTATCATACCTAATTTTTCTAATATTCTATTTACCTCTTTAATTTATTTCTTTTTTTGTGTGTGTGTGATTTGATTTATCTAAATCTGAGAGTGCAAGATTGAGATCTCCCACTATTATAGTTTTGCTATCTATTTCTTCTCGCAACTCTCTTAACTTCTTCTTTAGGAAGTTACATGCTATACCACTTGGTGCATATATGTTTAATACTGATATTGCTTCATTGTCTATAGTACCCTTTAGCAAGATATAGTTTCCTCCTTTATCTCTTTTAATTAGATCAATCTTTGCTTTTGCTTGATCTGAGATCAGGATGGCTACCCCTGCTTTTTTGACTTCACCTGAAGCACAGTAGATTCTGCTCCAGCCTTTTACCTTTACTCCAAATGTATCTCCCTGTTTTAAATGTGTTTCCTGTAAACAACAGATTGTAGGGTTCTGACTTTTGATCCAGTCTGCTATCCGCCTCCTCTTTATGGGAGAGTTCATCCCATTCATATTTATGGTTAAAATTACTAATTCTGTATTTCCTGCCATCCTCATATCCCCAGATTATACTTTTCTTTTTCTTGCCCTCCTTTCCTTCTTCCCTAGTATTAAACTTATTAGTCCCACTTACATCACACAGCTCTCCCTCCTTAGTATCCTTCCCTCCTACCAGCCGGCTACAAAAAGCAGTGATGTACTGGAGTGCTCTGGGAAAGAGTTCCCTACTGGAAAGTAATTCAGGCCTGCAAGGCAGAGTTGGGAAAGTGCCCTGCAAAGAACCCCTCATGTGTGAGATAACAACTGCCCTGGAGCTAAACACTGAGCAGTGAGAATTTCACTACCTCAAGCCAAAGCCTGCCCTGGGGCTGTGGGTGTTAGCAGTTGAGCAGTGAATGGATTTGCAGGGACTGAAAGTGTCTGCCCAGGAAGCAAAGTCAGCTGGGGAAGTTCTATTGCCGCAGGCCGAACCCCTACTGTGCTGATTCTCTAATCAGCTGCACAAGCTGTGCCCCCCTGCTGTGCAGATTCATAACTGCCCCTGCAAAAGCTCGGAACTGCAGGATGTGGCTGCAGGGCTGCGTTATAGTCTGCCTGAGTCACTTCCAGGTTTGAGTGCTTACAGCAAGATCTTGTTAGGTTCTGGCATTTTTTATAGTTCCCTCTGTTTTAGGCTTTACTTTCTCTGCCAGTTTACTGCTTTGTAATCAAGGCAGAGGAGTTAGCCTATAGCAGAGTCATCTCTATAACTTCTCTAGCCACAGAGATCACCCCCGCCCCTGGTCTGTTCAGGATGGTAGCCTCTCGCTGCCTTTGCTAGTGTGTTCCTGGCCCCTCATGACAAACCTTTCCTCGGTATCTTTCATATTGACTTTGGCTGGCAAGTTGTAGTGCTTCTAATCTTCATGAATTTAAGCAGTGAAGAGCTGGTTTTGAGGCTGAATTAAATAGTTGGTTATGAGGGAAATAAGAGGAGCTTAGAGAGTCATGTGCCTTCTCTGCCATCTTGGCTCCGCCCCCAAATATAATTTTTCTTAACCATAAATTTATATATTTTAAAGATAGGTTTCCTCTTTATTCATATGTTGGTTCTAGGGCTTATCGGGACATTGGCCCTATTTCTCTTGTCCTTTCATACTGGGAGAAATGAAGTTACAGATAGAAACTGACCTGGATTGCTCTGGTCTGAACTCAGATCATGTAGGACTTTAATTGTTGAACAAATGAACCTTTAATAGCGGTTGCACTATTTGGATGTCCTGACCTGACATCAAGGTCATAAACCTAATTTTCGATATGGGCTCTCAAATAGGATTGCGCTGTTATCCCTGGGGTAACTTTTTCCGTTAATCAAAAGATGGGTCAATTACTGGTATTAATACACTTAGGTTGGTTAATCTAGGTTATAATCATTCGGAGGTTGTTTTATACTCCAAGGTCACCCTAACCCTACTTTTTCCTGAGGTGACTGAAAATGTTTTTGCATGACTTTTGATTGTTGGGAGCTTTTTCTTTGTTTATATTTTTTCTGCAACTTATATTCATGCTTGAATTTCTATGCTCTGCTTCCAAAAAGAATGTGTGTAATCTTGTAACCCTTCAAAGATATGTATTGTGTCTCTCTTCACCTATAAGTCTCTTCTTTGAGGGATCATTTCAATTACCATATACTTGGTCTGATTGAGAATGGATTATGAGAAATCAGAAACAAAAAAAAAAAAAAAACAGATCAATCATTGCTTGGTGCATTTGGCCATAGATTATAGATTGTATTCTTGGTATTGTTGTCTCTCAAAGAAAGAGAAAGGGAGGGGGAGAGAGAATAATGGGTCATTTAATATAAATGTAGCTTTAGATCAATTTCTCTCCGTTATTGCAAGCATGATCTACCTTTGATTACTGCTGAGAAGGAAAGGACCAATCCTTTCATTTGATAGTTGAGAAAGTGAGGCTAATAGAGGTAAAGAGGATTACAAGAAGAAATAGCATTCAAACCCAGCTCTTCAAAACTCAAGTACAGCTTAACTTTAACATTTTTTCTGTTGCCCAGTATTTGTAACTTAGGACTGCTCACACGATCAATTGGGAAATATTGCATCCACCTGGTACAGACAATGGAGAAACAAAAAATAATGTAGCATTAGCATATCAATTATAAGTGAATAATTTGTTTCAATTTTCTTTCAAGGACTTTCAAACCACAATTCATCAGTATAAAATAATAGGAATAATAAACTTTGAGTTAAATTTGAGAGTTCCAAAATTTCAGAGTTTGAGCAGTGCATTCTTAGAAAGGACAACTTCAATATCATGTTTCTCAAAGAAAGAAGAGAATCAGTACCATGGCTCCTGCTGTGAAAAGACTAAAAGTCACATTGTGTGATTTGAAGGAAGGATTCTGCACCTTGACCTTGGGATACTTTAAGAATACACTTTCATTTGGAAGAAATTTAGTTGTTTAACACCACACAAATCTGTTAATCTTGGATGAGTAGGGAGGGAAGGGAAATCTAAACCACAGAATGGTACTGTGAATATTTGAAGATTTATGTTTGTGTCTGTGGGCAGAAAAAGGAATATCTATGCATTGCCTCAATAATAATCCCAAATTAATTTTCATTATGGAGAAAGTTGATGTGCTTTAATGAATGTTATATGTGTTATTTACACCTGCAAATGTTCTGCATATTCTATATAGTGAAATAAAGGCCATATCATACATAATATACATTTCTATATTGTTTTAGAGGATCCTATTAGCCACCTTTGGGAAAACTTAAATATGAGCTAAAACATGATTATATTAGGATGTTTCTGCCTTCCCAACCCAGAATAACTTTAGATAAGAGCAAAGACTTAATGACACTCATGAACAGTCTTTCAGAATAGGATCTGGTTAATGTTAACACAAATCCTCATACGAGGAGGGCACCAAAAGTGCCTTACATGATTAGAGTTCAGAATGACACTAGAGATCAATAATTCAAACCCATTTATTTTTGAATCCATTCAAAAGTTAGAGACAGTTAGGTGGTGAAATGAATGAAGTGCTGGATCAGGAAGACCTGAACAAAAATCCAGCCTCAGACACTTTACTAATTGTATGATCCTAGGCAAGTCAATTGCCTGCTTCATTCCTTAATTGTAAAATAAGGATAATGATAGCTCCTACCTTCCAGAATTTTTGTGAGGATTAAATGAGAAAATATTTGGAAAGTGCTCAGCATGGTGCCTACCACATAGCAATTACTTTATAAATGCTTATTTTTTTTTCTACCCCCCTTCTTCCTTTCTCCTTCCCTCCATCCTTCCATGTCTCCCTCCCTTTCTTCTTCCCTCCATTTCTCCCTTTTTCCTTCCCTTCATTCTTCCCTCATTCCCTCCTTCTCTCTCTTCTCCCTCCCTTCTTTACTTTGTTCCTTCATTCATTTGTTCATTTGTTCATTCATTCGTTCCTTCCTCCCTTCCTTCCTTCATTCCATTCTTCTTCCCTTCCTCTCTCCCTCTCTCCCTCCCTCCTTCCTTTCTTTTTCTTTCTTTTTTCTCTTTCTTTTTCTTTCTTTCTTTCTCTCTCTCTCTCTCTTTCTTTCTTTCTCTCTTTCTTTCTTTCTCTCTCTCTTTCTTCTTTCTTTCTTTCTTTCTTTCTTTCTTTCTTTTTCTTTCTTTCTTTCTTTCTTTCTTTCTTTCTTTCTTTCTTTCTTTTTTTCTTACTTACTTTCTTTCTTCTGTGTCTATGATTTGTTGCTGCAGTTTGTAGTGGAAGCTTCTGCTGCTTGTAGTGAAAGCTGGCACAACCTCCCTTGCCCTAAAAAAAGAACTCAATTTAAAAAAATAATTAAAAAAAACACAAAGAGAATTCTGATTTTAGATAGTTTTTATGGTGAAAGAGAAGAACAGATTTCAAACCCTGAGGGGTCTAAAAGCAGATCATCTCCAGATGAAACCCTAAAGGGTGATATAAATTGGTTGTCATCACACAAAGTTCTCTTAAAAGAAACTTTAGAAAATCTTAATAGAGAGGTGGAAGAAAAATGGGGAAAGGAAATGAGAACTTTACAAGAAGATTTGGAAAATGCAACACAGAAATTATTTGAAGAAAATTCATTACAAAATATGGAAATGGAAAAACATATAACTCCTTAAAAAATAGATTTGACAAAATGGAAAAAGAAAACAACTCCCTGAAAAACAGAATTTGTGAAATGGAAAAAGAAAATAATTCCTTTAAAAATAGAAGTTGTGAAATAGGAAAAAAAAAAAACATAGAACAAAACAACTCATTTAAACATCCAATTAGACAAATATAAAAAGATATAAAAAAGTAGATGAAGAAAACAATTCACTAAATAGCAGAACTGAACAAGTGGAAATGAGATAATAAGTATCAGTAAAGCAAAACCAAAAAGAAAAAAAAAAGAAAAAATGCAAAATATTGACTTGGGAAAACAATTGATCAGGAAAATAGATCGAGGAGAGACAATCTAAGGATTATTGGACTTCCAGAAAATCATGATTAAAAAAAAGAACCTAGACATTATTTTCTAGGAAATTATCTTTGTTCAGCAAGAGAATTGTATAAATATATTTACACATATTGGATTTAATATATATTTCAAGATGTTTAACATATATTGGATGGCTTGACATCTAGGGAAGGGGTAGAGGAAAGGAAGGAAAAATCTGAAACACAAGACTATGCAAGAGTCAATGTTGAAAAATTATCCATGTGTATGTCTTGAAAATTAAAAATAATAATAATAATAATAAAAAATAAAATCCCACCTGGTACAGGAAATTCTTCATAATCCCCTCAGCTACTAATTGTAATACAACAACATAACTTTTGGAAATGCTTTTGTTAATAAATTTAACCTATACTAGATTGCTTACCATCTAGGGGAGGGAGTGGAGAGAAGGAGTAAATCTGAAACACAAGGCTATGACAGGGTCAATGTTGTCATATTATCTAGGCATATGTTTTGAAAATAAAAAGAAATTTTAAACAAGAAACCTTTGAAGTCTGATTATAAAAGAAGTCATAATAATAAATAGAAATGGAAGATTAATGCACATATATACATGATGTTTAATTTTTATCAGAAAGTTGTAAAGAAACTGTATTTTGTTTTTTGACTTGGGTTTTATACAGTGTAGTCATGGGTAGTGCTACCAAGAGATGAGTAAGGCAAAATACTGAAGGTGATAAAATAAAATAAGTATTTGAAAAGGCAAACAAAGGGTCCTTTACATAAAGTATTCCAAAAGTGCATATGTGTATACTTTGCATCTCATTTCTTTCCCACGTCATTCTTAAAATAAAATAAAATGAAAATTATAAGGAGAAACACCAGATCTTCTCAATGGGAAGTAATAGTATGCAAATTTAGGCTGAAATTACAGTAGTAAATATGCAAAAATAAAAAATAAATAAATAAAATTAAGTTAAAATTTACCCTATCAAGTGAAGTACTTTTTTCATTACATTTCTTGATAATAGAGATGCAGAGATGGATTTTTATTTATTAAAATGTTTACATATTTATTTAAGGTTTATTGAGAGATAAGCTAAAGTAATATATTATAGATTGAGATAGATTGTTCAGTACTTATTCAATAGATCTGTAAAATCATTATTGAAGACACTCAGAAATGATTTACTTCCACTAGAGTTCTTAAATTGAATAAATATAAATGTAGGAGGCTGTCTTTTAGTTATCCCTTGTCCATTTCTTTTCCATCCATGGAAAAGATTGATGTTATCTGTTATTCTGATTCTTGTACAACCTATTTTTCTATTTTGAGGATCCTGCCAAAAGATTCAATGAATAGAATAGTGGGCCTGGAGGCAGGAAGACCTGAATTGAAATCCTACCTCAGACATTAAACTGTTTGACTTCGGGCAAGTCACTTAATCTCTATATGTCTTAGTTTCATCATTTATAAAATGGCCCTAAAAATAATACCTACTTCACTGGATTTTGGTGAGGATCAAATGTGATAAGATGTGGAAAGCATTTTGTAAAATAGAAATTGCTTATAAGTGTTAGCATTTATTATTAATGCTATTACTATTATGATAATATTACATAACTTATTTCCATCCATCATTTCTTCTTTACTCTTTGACTAATCAAATGTTTGAGTCTTGAAAAACTATAGTTTTTCATTATCAGAGTTATGTGGCATCACTATGAGGATATTAGTGTTGAAAAGATTGATTTCTTTTAAAGGGAGAAACTTGTTTGCATTCATTGAAAGTACTGTGCAATCTCCCAAATGCAATCCAGGCAGTATTTTATTTTATTTTATTTTTTTGCCTGATCAGTTCTGGGGAAGCTAAAAAGAAAAAAAAAAAACAATGAACATTTACATAACCCTATACAGTTAAAAAAAGTTCTTATTATAAATTAGTTTGTGTAATCATTATTGTGGCTATATCAAACAAAATGAGATTATGATTTACAGAATTTTAATGACTTGTTCAGTGTCATACAACTAGTTTTCTAAGTACTAAACTTTGTGTCCAAACGCAGCTCTTCTGACTCCAAAGAAGCAGGTGTTTTTTTTTTTGTTTTTTTTGTTTTTTTTTTTTTTTTTTTAGTTATTGTTATGACCACATATTTAAAATCAGCCCGAGTCAGGAATTCAGGTTCAGGGAAAAATCTTCACTCTTTATTCTCAGTAGAGGTGAAGAAGGATTGTGATAGCAATGTGGGCAGTTGCAACAGGAAGCCAGACAACAGAGGTGAAGGGGGATTGCAGGTGAAAAGGGGATCGGAGGTGAAGGGTGGTGGCAATAGCTATGTGAGCAGCTGTGACAAGACGCCAGCCAGCAGTTTCTCTTTCTGCTTTCCTTTCCACTCCCCTGCCTCCACCCACCAAAAACATCATTTCCTATACAACACATCAGGACTTGCACAAAGAGTGGGCGGGGGCCATTCCTTCTCCAAGCATATATATTAATAGATTATGGTCCAATTACTATTTAGCCTCACGTGCTTGGGACCTCAGTGCATCAACTCAAGCCTCAGCCCATTACAAATTGTACCCATTTAAATACAAAAACTCCTACATTCTTAAAATATATATGCAGTTTTGCAGTGATCTTCTTTTAAAATAATATAATATGATGGTTCTCTCTGGGGAGAAAGCAGGTTTCTCAAGAGAGGTTTTCTGGAGGCAGCCTTAGTTGCAGTTCGGATCAATAATTACCCCAAATGCAGCCAGGTGATAAAAGTTGAGATCTTTTATTGTCTCCAATATAACCCAGGTAGCTTAGAGGCCTATCTCTCTGCTTGGTTCCAAGAGCTCCCTCCGAATGTCTCCAAATCCAAAGGTTAGTCCTTCAGCCCAGCCAGCCAAATGGAAAATGGAATGAATCTCTCTTGCAGCTCTTGCAGCTTTGTCCTTTGCTTCTGCCTCTGCTTTCTTCAGCCTCCAATTCAGCTCCAAGTTGAATCTGTTTTGCCTCCACGAGGGCTTCTGGCTCTCAATCTCCCAGAGTGATCCTCTCTGACTTAAGTCAGTGTTCCAAAGTAAAACTCCTCACTTAGAGAGGGCTTCTGGCTGAACTCACTTGACACTCCCTTCTCAATCTAAATTCAACTGCACTCTCTTGACTGGGCTCACTGAAGCTCTATTTATGCTCCTTCGAGAGAGAGGGATTGTGGGATACAAGAGAGAGGGATTATGGGTTTCTTCCCAGAGTGCTCTCTGGCCCTAAGAGCTTCAAGGGAGGTGTGAATTCACAAAGTTACACAGTTAACTTTGTGAATCTCCCATACTTGTGAATTCCAATGAGTAAAGGTGTAAACACAAGCATTTTTTCAATTAGTTCTACTTAGTACCTTGTTTCAGGTTCTGGCCCAAAACATCTCAACTCTAATGACTTAACAATTTGTCAAGATTCCAACACAGTTTGTATTTTGCTGCTGCAATAAGTTGCCATAGGCTATGCTATATTCCTTTGAATGTACAAACTAGCTTTCTAATTGCTTAAACATCATGCATATTGGAAATTACACGAGGACCATTTTTATCTTAATTGAACAGGCATCTAGGGGACTCTTCCAACTATATTAACTCAAAAAGGACATGCGTTCTGGTATTAATATTGAGAAATATCTTCAGTATTAATATGCAAAAAAGAAAACATTGTTTTGTATCAGTTATGCTGAGAGATTATTTTAAGAAACAAAAAGAATTTTTAAAGGAAATTTGAATTGGGGGTCTTTCTTATCTCCTTTTACTTAGATAATATTGTTCAATATTTACAAAAAGTCATTTCTATTTAATATTGAAAGAAATTAATAATATAAAAATTGTAATTTGAAATTATGTTTTGTTTTTCTGCTTTAAGAAGTTTAGAATATAATGACAGAAAAACTGAGACAAGACAGAGATTGGATTTTAATCTGTTAATGTGGGGATTTCCAGGCTAGCTGACCAAATGGAACTCATTTTCAAAAATCATTAGGCCCAAAGGAATAGAAGTAGGGAATTTTTATAGAATTTTTGCTAAGTAGGGTTTAACCAGAATACAAAATATGTATAAAATCTTATAGGAGAAATAAAGGTAGATAAGGGGGGCCAGGACACTGGTTGGCAGACAAGCCATGCTTTCAGGAAAGGATCATAACCATTCTGGCAGATGAGGGTCAAGATAAGAAGGTCCAGAGGAGAAGACAGTGAGGCAAGGAGCAATACTCAAAAGGAGGGGTAATATTCCCAGCAAGGATTGAGATAGAGCACCTAATATATCAAGGTTTTTCCTGACTCAATTCTCCCAGTTCTAATGGTAAGAAAAAAGGAGGGGGAGGCTATAATAATTTTATTGAGGGCATAACAATTCCAGACATAACAAGAGTACCTTACAAATTTTCTAAATTTAAAAAAAAACCAATTCAGCTACCTTTGAGTTAAAAATTCATAGCTATATAATAATGCCAATTAGAACTTTGTAACATTTTACAGAGGAAAGTGAAGAATGAATAGTAGGCTCAACTGAAGCTATGTCAGATTTTAGTTGAAGTGTACATAATAGCTGGACCTGGAATTATGACAGTGATTTTTACAATTCCCCTCAAGTGAATTGATGATGATTTTAGATTACCATAGCATAGATACCATACCATACCATTATGGTGTTATTCTATGGAATAATTCTTTTTTTTTTTTGATTAAAGCTTTTTATTTACCAAATATATGCAGGGTGTAATTTTTCCAACATTGACCATTGCAAAATATTTTGTCCCAAATTTTCCCCTCCTCTTCACCCTCTGCCCTAGCTAGCACATAGTCCAATACATGGTAATATGTTGAAATACATGTTAGCAATATGTGTGTGTGTGTGTGTTGTGTGTGTGTGTGTGTGTGGTCTGTGTGTATACCTTGTTGCACAAGAAAAATCAGATCAAGAAGGAAGAAAAAGAAAAACTGAGAAAGAAAACATAATGTAAGCAGTTAACAAAAGAAAGAGTGAGAATGCTATATTGTGTTCAAAACTCAATTTCCACAGTCCTCGTTCTGGGTGTAGATGGCTCTCTTTCTCCCTGAGAAAGTGGAACTGGTTTGAATTATCTCATTGTTGAAGAAAGCCACATTCATCACAATTGATAGTCTTGTTGTTGCTGTGTATAATGATCTCCTGGTTCTGTTCATTTCCCTTAGCATCAGTTCATGTAGGGGATCCCATATGGGATGTTATTGTTCTGTAAGAAACAACTAGCAGGATGATTTCAGAGAGGCTTGGAGAGACCTACATGAATTGATGCTAAGTGAAATGAACAGAACCAGGAGATCATTATACACAGCAAAAACAAGACTGTCAATTGTGATGAATGTGGCTTTCTTCAACAATGAGATAATTCTCCAATTGATGAGCATCCATTTAGTTTCCAGTTTCTAGCCACTAAAAAAAGGGCAACCACAAACATTTTTTTTTTGCAAATGTGGGTCCCTTTCCCTACTTTAAAATCTCTTTGGGATATAATCCCAGTAGAAAGACTGCTGGATTAAAGGTATGCACACTTTGATAACTTTTTGAGCTCAGTTCCAAATTGCTCTCTAGAATGGTTAGATCTATTCACAATTCAACCAACAATGTATCTGTGATCCAGTTTTTTCACATCCCCTCCAACATTCATCATTATCTTTTCCTGTCATTTCAGCCAATCTGATAGATGTGTACTGATATCTCATAGTTGTCTAATTTGCATTTGTCTGATAATAGTGATTTGGAGCACCTTTTCATGTGGCTACAAATAGTTTATATTTCTTCATCTAAAAATTCTCTGTTTGTATCATTTGACCATTTATCAATTGGACAATGGCTTGAACTATTACAAATTTGATGCAATTCTCTATATATTTTAGAAAGGAGGCCTTTCTCACATCCTGTGGTTATAAAAATGTTTTCCCAGTTTATTGCTTCTGTTCTAATCTTGTCTACAGTTTTGTTTGTACAAAAACCTTTTAACTTAATATAATCAATATTATCTATTTTGTGATACCATCATATCATCTGCAAAGAGTGATAGTTTGGTTTCCTCATTGCCTACTCTAATTTCTTTAATATCTTTCTCGACTCTTATTGCAGAGGCTAGTGTTTCTAATACAATATTGAATAATAATGGTGATAGTGGGCAACCTTGCTTCACTCCAGATCTTACAGGGAAAGGTTCCAGTTTTTCCCCATTGCATATGATGCTTACTGATGGTTTTAAATATATGCTCCTGACTATTTTAAGGAAAAGTCCATTTATTCCTATGCTCTCAAGTGTTTTTATTAGGAATGAATGTTGGATTTTATCAAATGCTTTTTCTGCATCTATTGAGATGATCATATGGTTTTTGTTTGTTTGGTTATTGATATAGTCAATTATGCTAATAGTTTTCCTAATATTGAACCAGCCCTGCATTCCTGGTATAAATCCTACTTGGTCATAGTGTATTATCCTGGTGACGATTTTCTGTAATCTTTTTGCTAATATTTTATTTAAGATTTTAGCATCAATATTCATTAGGGAGATTGGTCTATAATTTTCTTTCTCTGTTTTCAGCCTACCTGGTTTAGGTATCAGTACCATGTCTGTGTCATAAAAGGCGTTTGGTAGGACTCTTTCAATCCCTATTTTTTCAAATAGTTTATTTAGCATTGGAGTTAATTGTTCTTTAAATGTTTGATAGAATTCACATGTAAATCCATCTGGTCCTGGGGATTTTTTCTTAGGGAGTTGGTTGATAGTTTGTTCTATTTCTTTTTCTGAGATGGGACTGTTTAGGTTATTTACTTCTTCCTCTGTTAGTTTGGGCAAGCTATATTTTTGGAGGTATTTTTCTATTTCATTTAAGTTGTGAAATTTATTGGCATAAAGTTGGGCAAAGTAAGTCCTAATTATTGCTCTAATTTCTTCTTCGTTAGTGGTGAGTTCTCCCTTTTCATTTTTAAGACTAACAATTTGATTTTCCTCTTTCCTTTTTTTTAATCAGATTTACTAAGAGTTTGTCTATTTTGTTGTTTTTTTGATAGAACCAACTCTTAGTTTTATTAATTCAATAGTTTTTTACTTTCAATTTTATTGATCTCTCCTTTTATTTTTAGAATTTCAAGTTTAGTGTTTGACTGGGGGTTTTTAATTTGTTCCTTTTCTAGCTTTTTTAGTTGCAAACCCAATTCATTGACCTTCTCTTTCTCTCTTTTATACAAATAGGCCTCTAGAGCTATGAAATTTCCCCTTATTACCACTTTGGCTGCATCCCATACATTTTGGTATGATGTCTCATTATTATCGTTTTCTTGGGTGAAGTTATTAATTATGTCTATGATTTGCTATTTCACCCAATCATTCTTTAGTATGAGATTATTTAGTTTCCAATTATTTTTTGGTATACTTTCCCCTGGTTTTTTGTTGAATGTAATTTTCATTGCATCGTGGTCTGAAAAGGATGCATTTACTATTTCTGCCTCACTGCATTTGAGTTTGAGGTTTTTATGTCCTAATATATGGTCAATTTTTGTATAGATTCCATGAACTGCTGAAAAGAAAGTGTATTCCTTTCTGTCTCCATTACATTTTCTCCAGAGATCTATCATATCTAACTTTTCTAGTATTCTATTTACCTTTTTGACTTCTTTCTTATTTATTTTGTGGTTTGATTTATCTAATTCTGAGAGTGCAAGGTTAAGATCTCCCACTATTATAGTTGTACTGTCTATTTCTTCTTGCAGCTCTCTTAATTTCTCTTTTAAGAATTTAGATGCTACACCACTTGGTGCATATATGTTTAATATAGATAGTGCTTCATTATCCATGCTACCCTTTAGCAAGATATAGTGCCCTTCCTTATCTCTTTTAATTAGATCAATTTTTGCTTTAGCTTGATCTGAGATCAGGATGGCTACCACTGCTTTTTTGACTTCACCTGAAGCATAGTAAATTTTGCTCCAACCTTTTACCTTTAACCTGCATGTATCTCCCCGCTTCAGGTGTGTTTCCTGTAAACAACATATTGTAGGATTCTGGCTTTTAATCCATTCTGCTAACCACTTCCTCTTTATGGGGGAGTTTACCCCGTTCACATTTATGGTTAGAATGACCAATTCTGTATTACTTGCCATCTTGTTAACCCCGGTTTATACTTTTCTCCCTTCTTTCCCCTTTCCCCCCTTCCCAGTATTAAGCTTGTGAGCACCACTTGCTTCTCACAGCTCTCCCTTTTTAGTATCCCTCCCCCTGCCTTAGAGTTCCTCCCCCTATCTTACCCCTTTCCCTCCCAGTTTCCGTATTCCCTTCCGCTTAGCTTATTCCTTCCCTTTTCATTTTTCCCTTCTCACTTTTCAATGAGGTGGGAGAAGTTTCACCATAGATTGAATATGTCTTAAGATTTTTCACTTAAAGCCAATTCTGAAGGCAGTAAGATACCCACTATATTCATCCCCCTCCATTCTTTCTCTCAGATATAATAGGTTTCCTATGCCTCTTCATGAACTAACCCCACTTTACCCTTTTGCTGGTACAATGTCCTTTCCACATCAATTTCTAGAACAAGGTATACATGTATTCTTTATACATCTATATAGTCGAAATATAGTTCCCAAGATTAATCTTTACCTTTTTAGATTTCTCTTGAGTTCTATATTTGTAGATCAAACTTTTTGTTAAGTTCTGGCTTTTCATCAGAAATAGATGAAATTCGCTTACTTCGTTGAATGTCCATCTTCTTCCCTGGAAAAAGATGCTCATTCTCGCTGGGTAAGTTATTTTTGGTTGCATACCAAGTTCCTTAGCCTTTTGGAATATCATATTCCAGGCCCTTCGATCTTTTAATGTGGATGCTGCCAGATCCTGGGTGATCCTTATTGTGGCTCCTTGATACTTGAATTAGGTTTTTCTAGCCGCTTGCAATATTTTTTCCTTCATCTGAGGGTTCTGGCATTTGGCCACTATATTCCTTGGTGTTTTGATTTTAGGTGGGTGATCGATGAATCCTTTCAATGTTTATTTTTTCCTCTGTTCCTATGACTTCTGGGCAGTTCTCTTTGATAATTTCCTGGAAAATAGTGTCCAGGCTCTTTTTTTCATCATGTTTTTCTGGAAGTCCAATGATTCTCAGATTGTCTCTCCTGGATCTGTTTTCCAGGTCTGTTGTCTTCCCCAGAAGGTATTTCACATTCTTTTCCATTGTTTGATTTTTTTTGGATTTTCTTGACTGATTCTTCTTGTCTCCTTGAGTCATTCAATTCCAATTGTTCGATTCTGATTTTCTTTTCTTTTTTTTTTTAATTTTCATTTAATAATTACTTTATATTGACACTCATTTCTGTTCCGATTTTTTTTTCCCTCCCTTCCTCCACCCCCTCCCCTAGATGGCAAGCAGTCCATTATGTGTTGGATATGTTGCAGTATATCCTAGATACAATATATGTTTGCAGAACCGAACAGTTCTCTTGTTGCATAGGGAGAATTGGATTCAGAAGGTATAAATAACCTGGGAAGAAAAACAAAAATGCAGATAGTTCACATTCGTTTCCCAGTGTTCTTTCTTTGGATGTAGCAGCTTTTGTCCGTCATTTATCAATTGAAACTCAGGTCTCTTTGTGAAAGAAATCCAGTTCCATCAAAATATGTTCTCATACAATATCGTTGTTGAAGTGTATAATGATCTCCTGGTTCTGCTCATTTCACTTAGCATCAGTTCATGTAAGTCTCGCCAGTCCTCTCTGTATTCATCCTGCTGGTCATTTCTTACAGAACAATAATATTCCATAACATTCACATACCACAATTTACCCAGCCATTCTCCAATTGATGGGCATCCATTCATTTTCCAGTTTCTAGCCACTACAAATAGGGCTGCTACAAACATTTTTGCACATACAGGTCCCTTTCCCTTCTTTAGTATTTCTTTGGGATATAAGCCCAATGGAAACACTGCGGGATCAAAGGGTATGCACAATTTGATAATTTTTGGGGCATAATTCCAGATTGCTCTCCAGAATGGTTGGATTTGTTCACAACTCCACCAACAATGCATTAGTGTCCCAGTTTTCCCGCATCCCCTCCAACATTCATCATTATTTTTCCTGTCATCTTAGCCAATCTGACAGGTGTGTAGTGGTATCTCAGAGTTGTCTTAATTTGCATTTCTCTGATCAATAATGATTTGGAACACTCTTTCATATGGGTGGTAATAATTTCAATTTCATCCTCTGAAAATTGTCTGTTCATATCCTTTGACCATTTATCAATTGGAGAATGGCTTGATTTCTTATAAATTTGAGTCAGTTCTCTATATATTTTGGAAATGAGGCCTTTATCAGAACCTTTAACTTTGAAGATGTTTTCCCAGTTTGTTGCTTCCCTTCTAATCTTGTTTGCATTAGTTTTATTTGTACAAAGGCTTTTTAATTTGATGTAATCAAAATTTTCTATTTTGTGATCAGTAATGGTCTCTAGTTCATCTTTGGTCACAAATTTCTTTCTCCTCCACAAGTCTGAGAGATAAACTATTCTATGTTCCTCTAATTTATTTATAATCTCGTTCTTTATGCCTAGGTCATGGACCCATTTTGATCTTATCTTGGTATATGGTGTTAAGTGTGGGTCCATGCCTAATTTCTGCCATACTAATTTCCAATTATCCCAGCAGCTTTTATCAAATAATGAATTCTTTTCCCAGAAGTTAGGGGCTTTGGGTTTGTCAAACACTAGATTGCTATAGTTGACTATTCTGTCTTGTGAACCTAGCCTTTTCCACTGATCAACTAATCTGTGTCTTAGCCAATACCAAATGGTTTTGGTGACTGCTGCTTTATAATATAATTTTAGATCAGGTACAGCTAGGCCACCTTCATTTGATTTTTTTTTTCATTAATTCCCTTGAGATTCTCGACTTTTTATTGTTCCATATGAATTTTGTTGTTATTTTTTCTAGATCATTAAAACATTTTCTTGGAAGTCTGATTGGTATAGCACTAAATAAATAGATTAGTTTAGGGAGTATTGTCATCTTTATTATGTTCGCTCGGCCGATTCAAGAGCACTTAATATTTTTCCAATTATTTAAGTCTGACTTTATTTGTGTGGAGACTTTTTTATAATTTTGCTCGTATAATTCCTGACTTTCCTTTGGTAGATAGATTCCCAAATATTTTATGGTATCAACAGTTATTCTGAATGGAATTTCTCTTTGTATCTCTTGCTGTTGGGTTTTGTTGGTGATGTATAAAAATGCTGAGGATTTATGGGGATTTATTTTGTAGCCAGCTACTTTGCTAAAATTATGAATTATTTCCAATAGCTTTTTAGTAGAATCTCTGGGGTTCTCTAGGTATACCATCATATCATCTGCAAAGAGTGATAGTTTGGTTTCCTCATTGCCTACTCTAATTCCTTTAATTTCTTTCTCGACTCTTATTGCCGAGGCTAGTGTTTCTAATACGATATTAAATAATAATGGTGATAGTGGGCAACCTTGCTTCACTCCAGATCTTACTGGGAAAGGTTCCAGTTTTTCCCCATTGCATATGATGCTTCCTGATGGTTTTAAATATATGCACCTGACTATCTTAAGGAAAAGTCCATTTATTCCTATGCTCTCAAGTGTTTTTATTAGGAATGAATGTTGGATTTTATCAAATGCTTTTTCTGCATGTATTGAGATGATCATATAGTTTTTGTTTGTTTGGTTATTGATATAGTCAATTATGCTAATAGTTTTCCTAATATTGAACCAGCCCTGCATTCCTGGTATAAATCCTACTTGGTCATAGTGTATTATCCTGGTGACGATTTTCTGTAATCTTTTTGCTAATATTTTATTTAAGATTTTAGCATCAATATTCATTAGGGAGATTGGTCTATAATTTTCTTTCTCTGTTTTCAGCCTACCTGGTTTAGGTATCAGTACCATGTCTGTGTCATAAAAGGAGTTTGGTAGGACTCCTTCAATCCCTATTTTTTCAAATAGTTTATATAACATTGGAGTTAATTGTTCTTTAAATGTTTGATAGAATTCACATGTAAATCCATCTGGTCCTGGGGATTTTTTCTTAGGGAGTTGATTAATAGTTTGTTCTATTTCTTTTTCTGAGATGGGGTTGTTTATGATATTTACTTCTTCCTCTGTTAGTTTGGGCAAGGTATATTTTTGGAGGTATTTTTCTATTTCTTTTAAGTTGTCGAATTTATTGGCATAAAGTTGGGCAAAGTAAGTCCTAATTATTGCTCTAATTTCCTCTTCGTTAGTGGCGAGTTCTCCCTTTTCATTTTTAAGACTAACAATTTGATTTTCCTCTTTGCTTTTTTTAATCAGATTTACTAAGGGTTTGTCTATTTTGTTGGTTTTTTCATAGAAACAACTCTTAGTTTTATTTATTAATTCAATAGATTTTTACTTTCAATTTTATTGATCTCTCCTTTTATTTTTAGAATTTCAAGTTTAGTGTTTGACTGGGGGGTTTTAATTTGTTCCTTTTCTAGCTTTTTTAGTTGCAAACCCAATTCATTGACCTTCTCTTTCTCTATTTTATACAAATAGGCCTGTAGAGATATGAAATTTCTGCTTATTACCGCTTTGGCTGCATCCCATACATTTTGGTATGATGTCTCATTATTATCGTTTTCTTGGGTGAAGTTATTAATTATGTCTATGATTTGCTGTTTCACCCAATCATTCTTTAGTATGAGATTATTTAGTTTCCAATTATTTTTCGGTCTAGTTCCCCCTGGTTTTTTGTTGAATGTAATTTTCATTGCATCGTGGTCTGAAAAGGATGCATTTACTATTTCTGCCTTACTGCATTTGAGTTTGAGGTTTTTATGTCCTAATATATGGTCAATTTTTGTATAGATTCCATGAACTGCTGAAAAGAAAGTATATTCCTTTCTGTCTCCATTACATTTTCTCCAGAGATCTATCATATCTAACTTTTCTAATATTCTATTTACCCCTTTGACTTCTTTCTTATTTATTTTGTGGTTTGATTTATCTAATTCTGAGAGTGCAAGGTTAAGATCTCCCACTATTATAGTTTTACTGTCTATTTCTTCTTGCAGCTCTCTTAATTTCTCTTTTAAGAATTTAGATGGTATACCACTTGGTCCATATATGCTTAATATAGATAGTGCTTCATTATTCATTCTACCCTTTAGCAAACTATAGTGCCCTTCCTTATCTCTTTTAATTAGATCAATTTTTGCTTTAGTTGATCTGAGATCAGGATGGCTACCCCTGCTTTTTTGACTTCACCTGAAGCATAGTAGATTTTGCTCCAACCTTTTACCTTTAACCTGCATGTATCTCCCCGCTTCAGGTGTGTTTCCTGTAAACAACATATTGTAGGATTCTGGCTTTTAATCCATTCTGCTAACTGCTTCCTCTTTATGGGGGAGTTTACCCCGTTCACATTTATCGTTAGAATGACCAATTCTGTATTACTTGCCATCTTGTTAACCCCGGTTTATGCTTTCCTCCCTTCTTTCCCCTTTCCCCCCTTCCCAGTATTAAGCTTGTGAGCACCACTTGCTTCTCACAGCTCTCCCTTTTTAGTATCCCTCTCCCCGCCTTAGAGTTCCTCCCCCTATCTTACCTCTTTCCCTCCCAGTTTCCGTATTCCCTTCCGCTCAGCTTATTCCTTCCCTTTTCACTTTTCCCTTCTCACTTTTCAATGAGGTGGGAGAAGTTTCACCATAGATTGAATATGTCTTAAGATTTTTCACTTAAAGCCAATTCTGAAGGCAGTAAGATACCCACTATATTCATCCCCCTCCATTCTTTCTCTCAGATATAATAGGTTTCCTATGCCTCTTCATGAAATGTAGTACCCCCACTTTACCCTTTTTCTGGTACAATGTCCTTTCCACATCAATTTCTAGAACAAGGTATACATGTATTCTTTATACATCTATATAGTCGAAATATAGTTCCCAAGATTAATCTTTACCTTTTTAGATTTCTCTTGAGTTCTATATTTGTAGATCAAACTTTTTGTTAAGTTCTTGCTTTTTCATCAGAAATAGATGAAATTCGCTTACTTCGTTGAATGTCCATCTTCTTCCCTGGAAAAAGATGCTCATTCTCGCTGGGTAAGTTATTTTTGGTTGCATACCAAGTTCCTTAGCCTTTTGGAATATCATATTCCAGGCCCTTCGATCTTTTAATGTGGATGCTTCCAGATCCTGGGTGATCTTTATTGTGGCTCCTTGATACTTCAATTGGGTTTTTCTAGCCACTTGCAATATTTTTTCCTTTGTCTGAAGGTTCTGGCATTTGGCCACTATATTCCTTGGTGTTTTGATTTTAGGATCCCTTTCAGTGGGTGATCGATGAATCCTTTCAATGGTTATTTTTTCCTCTGTTCCTATGACTTTTGGGTAGTTCTCTTTGATAATTTCCTGGAAAATAGTGTCCAGGCTCTTTTTTTCATCATGTTTTTCTGGAAGTCCAATGATTCTCAGATTGTCTCTCCTGGATCTGTTTTCCAGGTCTGTTGTCTTCCCCAGAAGGCATTTCACATTCTTTTCCATTGTTTGATTTTTTTGGATTTGCTTGACTGATTCTTCTTGTCTCCTCAAGTCATTCAATTCCACTTGTTCAATTCTGATTTTCAGTGAAGTATTTTCTTCACTCACTTTTCAAAAATCTTTTTCTAATTGTCCCATTGAGTTCTTTTGTTCTGTGGAATTTTTTTCCATTTCTCCAATTTTGTTTTCCAGTTCACTAATCCTATTTTTCAAGGATTTTACTTCTTTATCCACTGTCTCTTTAACTTTCTCCAGGCTCTTTTGCCAAGCCTCCCTCTCCTTTTGCCAAGCCTCATTCTGCTTTCCCCATTTTTCTTCTAGCTCCCTTGTGAGAGCCTTTTTAATCACTTCTATGAGGTTCATCGGTGCTGAGGAACAGATGATCTCCTCCTTTGGGGATTCACCTGGGGACTGTCTGTTTTTAGTCTCCTCAGGATTTAGAGTCTGCTCTCTATCTGTATAGAAGCTGTCAAGGGTTAAAGTCCTCTTCTATTTCTTGCTCATTCTGTCTAATAATCAAAGATAAACTACCAAAGAAAAACAGAAAAAACTGGAGTCTTTCTTTGGGGGAGGGGCTGGCTATGTTATTGAGCTTCCTCTCCAGACTGCAGGGGGCAGCAGTGAGGCACTAGCCGGACTGTGCTGCACCTGCGCTCTGAGATCTCAGAGCGTGCTGAGTCACTGTGGGGGGGGAGGTGGGGCGGCCAGGTCCCGAGAGACTCCAGCTGTTTGGGGTTGTATTCTTCACCCCAGGTGTTTTTAGCTTCTCTGCTGGGCTGCTGACTTGCTGCCAGAGCAAGGTATCTAATCCTGTAGCAAAGCTTTCCCCGCAGAGACGGCTGCGATCACTCCCTACCCCCTCTCCAGTCTGCTCCCATGCTCTCACTGCCGCTGCCCGCCACCTGCGCCCAATCTAAAAGTCCCAGCCCTCCAGTAAATACAGACCTTTCTTGGCGAATCTCAAGGATGGCTTCTCTTGGTAACTATTTGTGGGGTTTTTTTCAGTCAAGCATTAATTCAGAGGCTTGTAATGAAATGGATAGTGGGAGAAAGCGTGAAGCTACACAGCTGAGTGCCTCCTCTCCTCCATCTAATCCTATAGAATTCTAATTGTAGTTCCAGCATATATGAATCTTTTTTTTTTTTTTGCAGTAATTTAAAATAAAGATTTTTTTTCCCTCTTTAATCTAGGGATTTTGGAATTTGGCAATAACATTTCCAAATGTTTTCCTGCTAGGATCTTTGTGAAGAGATGGTCAGTGAACTTTTTCTATTTCTACTTTCCTCTGTTGTTCTTTCATTCCAAGACAGTGTTCTTGGAATGTTGTTTTGGTTTTTTGGGGAGTCACAAATTTCAAGTAGATCAATTATACTTATATTTTCTCTTCTTGATCTACTCTCCAGATCTGTTGTTTTTCTTATAAAATGTTTCATATTTTATTCTATTTTTTCATTCTGTATATTTTGTTTTGTTATTTCTCGATCTCTGATAACTTTACTGGCTTTGTCTTGACTGCTACTAATTTTCAATGAATTGTTTTCTTCTTTAAGACTCTGTTTTTCCTTTTTTAGTAGGTTAAATTTTTTCATAATCTTCATGTTTTTCTTGGATGTATTTAGTTTACTTTAGTTTTTCCTCAGTCACTCTCATTTGATTTTTATAGTCTTTTTTTTGAATTCTTCCATAAATTTTCTCTGGGCAGAGAGCCTTTAGTGTTGCTCAAGAATTTATAACCAAAGAAGAACTAAAGATCATTACTGATCACAAAGTAGAAAATTTTGATTACATCAAATTAAAAAGTCTTTGTACAAACAAAACTTGTGCAGACAAGATTAGAAGGAAGTGATAGACTGAAAAAATATTTTTATAGTCAAAGATTCTGATGAAGGCCTCATTTCCAAAATATATCGAGAATTGACTCTAATTTGTAGGAAATCAAGCCATTCTCCAATTGTTAATTGGCAAAGGATATGAACAGACAATTTCCAGATGAAGAAATTGAAACTATTTCTATCTATATGAAAAGGTGTTCCAAATCATTATTAATCAAGAAATGTAAATTAAGATAATTCTGAGATATTACTACACACCTGTCAGATTGGCTAAGATGACAGGAGAAGATAATGAGGAATGTTGAAGGGGATATGGGAAAACTGGGACAATGATACATTGTTGATGGAGTTGTGAATGGATCCAACCATTCTGGAGAGCAATTTGGAACTATGCTCCAAAAGTTATCAAACTGTGCATACTCTATGATCCAGCAGTGTTACTACTGGGCTTAGATCCCAAAGAGATATTAAAGAAGGGAAAGGGACCTGTATGTACAAAAATATTTGTGGCAGCCCTTTTCGTAGTGGCTAGAAACTGGAATTTGAATGGATGCCCACCAATTGAAGAATGGCTGAATAAATTGTGGTATCTGAATGTTATCTAATATTATTGTTCTATGAGAAATGATCAGCAGAATGAATACAGAGAGGATTGGAGAGACACACATGAATTGATGCTAAGTGAAATGAACAGAACCAGGAGATCATGATACATTTCAACAAAAATACTGCATGATGATTAATTCTGATGGACATGGCTCTCTTCAACAATGAAATGATCCAAATCAGTTCTAATTGATCTATAATGAACAGAACCAGCTACCCCCAGAGAAAGAATACTGGGAAATGAGTAAATTTGATCTTTCTTGTACAACAAGATAATTGTATAAATATGTATACAGAAGTTTGCAAGAGTCAATGTTGAAAAAGTACCCATGCATATGTTTTGTATATAAAAAGCTATAATAAAAATTATGTTCCTCTCTCTCTCTCTCTCTCTCTCTCTCTCTCTCTCTCTCTCTCTCTATATATATATATATATATATATATATATATATATGTATTATATATTTCAGTTTGTATTTACATACTCCATTAATTCTTTTTCTAGAGGTAGCCAACATTTTTCATCAAAAGTCCTTCAGAATTGTTTTGGATAATTTTTGTGCTGAGAATAGTGAAGTAATTCACAGATGAATATCATATGTTATTGCTCTTACTATGTATAATTATTTCCTGATTCTGCTCTCTTCAGTTTGCATAAGTCTATATATGTCTTTTCAGATTTTTTGAAACCATCTTGCTCATCATTTTTTTATTATGCAATCATTTTCCATCACAATCATATACCGCTATTTGTTGAACCATTCAGCAATGGTGAGCATCTCCTCAATCTCAAACCCTTTGCCATCACAAAAATAGTTTGTATAAATTGTTTTAATTATATACTTCCATTTCGTTTTTTAAAAATTTTCTTGGGATACAGACCTAGGTGTGGATTGCTGGGTCAAATGTATGCATATCATCCTTATTATCTAATGCATAGAAAATACTTAAGAAATATCTACGATTGACTAATGTGGCATTTTAAAAGGTATACTAAACGTCTTAGTAGTTTTAAAACTGTCCAGTAGCTTAAAACTGCATTACTGCTTTTAGAACACATTGTGTTATGTTATATTTATTGCATGTGTTTCATTAATATTGAATTTATATAAATACATACATAAACCAATTATTTACATGGTGAAAATCCCCATTCTGTAAATGCATCCACCAAAAACTTTTATATATTGAAATATGTATAAAAGTTTAGCAAATATTTTCCTCTTTTTTAGTCATTTTTCAGTCCAATCTAATCTTTCTGATCAAAACTGGGGTTTTCTTGGCAAAGAGTGTTTTGCCATTCCTTTCTCCAGTTCATTTTTCAGATGAGGAAAGTGAGGCAAACAGAGTTAAATGACTTGCCCAACAACACATAGCTAGTAAGAGTCTAAGATTACATTTAAACTCAGATGTTCCTGGCTCTATCTACTGATGCTTTATCTACTTTGTCACTAAGCTCCTAATATTATTGAGTGCCTACTAAAATTGTATGGATCGTGTCATACTAAGGAGAGTTTCTTCATTTTACTACACACTGATTTGTTGAATTTATAGAGTTGTAGGCAGAGTACAAAGATTGGGGTTAGGTTGAGCTATGAATTTAGATTAAGAAATAATATTAGAGTTAGAATAAGAGTTAGTTAGAAGCTAATTTACACTTAGAGTTAGAGAGTTAATATGTGAATAGCTTGATTTCTTTTTTTTTTAATGAACACTTTTTATTTAAAAAACAAATGCATGGGTAATTTTTCAACATTGATCCTTGCAAAACCTTGTATTCATAATTTTCCCCTTCTTCCCCCACACCTTCCTTTTGATGGCAAGTAGTCCAATACATGTTAACTATGTTAAAATATATGTTAAATCCAACATATGCATACATACTTATTCACTTATCTTGCTGCAAAAGAAAAATCAGATCAAAAAGGAAGAAAAAATATCTGTGAAAGAAAACAAAATGCAATCAAACAAAAATAGAGAGAGTGAGAATGATATGCTGAAGTCCACACTCAGTTTTTGCAGTTTACTATCTGGGTGTAGATGCTTTGTGTTTTTTCTCATTTTGAGAAAAACAAAGAAACAAAACAATAACAATAACAACAATAACAACAATAACAACAACAACAACTGCTTAAGTCTGCTTGTGAGTGGCAGTGGGGCATTTCCAAGCTGTCTCTACAGACAACAGCAAATTGTAGTGAAGGGCTAGTGGGACAGTACCTACTGGATGCACTAGGAATAGCAGTTTGTTGAAATCAGCAGCAGTGGAAAGACAGTTACTAGGGCTATGCTGGGACTAACAACAGTGGTTGCTCTGGGACCAACAACTGCTGCTGAGATTAGATCATACTGAGTTACTCTGGGTGTTGGGTGTGTGTTGCCAGGTCCCGAGAGACTAGTGTTTGGGGGTTATAGTGTTTATAGTTTCTTCTGCTGATCTGGAAAGTGTTTTGTAGTTTTGCTTATATGGTTCCTTACTTTTGCTTGGTAGATAGATTCCCGAATATTTTATACTATAGATAGTTATTTTAAATGGAACTTCTCTTTGTATGTTGTGCTGTTGGATTTTGTTAGTGATGTATAAAAAAATGTTGATTATTTATGTGGATTTATTTTATATCCTGCAACTTTGCTAAAGTTATGGATTACTTTTAATGATTTTAGTTGATTCTCTTGGGTTCTCTAAGTATAACATCATATCATCTGCAAAGAATGATAATTTGGTTTCCTCATTACCTAATCTAATTTCTTTAGTCTATTTTATTCTCTTATTGCCAAGGTTATTATTTTTAATATGATTTTGAATAATAATACTGATAGTGGGCAAGATTGTTTCACCTCTGATCTGATTGGGAATGGTTCCAGTTTATGCCCATTGCATATGATGCTTGCTGATGGTTTTAAATAGATGCTACTGAGTATTTTTAAAGTTATTTTATTCTTATACTCTCTAGTATTTTTCCTAGGAATGGGTGTTGGGTTTTATCAAATGCATCTATTGAGATAATCATATGATTTTAAAAAAATTTTGGTTATTGATATAGTCAATGACGATAATAGTTTTCCTAATATTGAACCATCCTGTATTGCTGATATAAATTCTACTTGGACATGGTGTATTATCTGGAAGATGACTTGCTATAATCCCTTTGCTAATATTTTATTTTAGATTTTTCCACTAATTTTCATTAGAGAGATAGGTCTATAATTTCCTTTCTCTATTTTCATCCTATCTGGTTTAGGTATCAGAACCACATCTGTGTCATAAAAAGTTTAGTAGAATTCCTTCTGTCTATATATTTTTTCAAATAGTTTATATAATATTGAATTTAATAGTTCTTTAAATGTGCATTAGAATCCACATGCAAATCCATCTGCTCCTAGGCAATTATTCTTAGGGAGTTAATTAATATCTTGTTCTATTTGTTTTTCTAAAATGAAATTATGTAAGTAATTTATTTCCTAGGCTGTTAATGTAGACCATCTATATTTTTGTAGACATTCCTCTATTTCACTTAGGTTGTTAAATTTATTGGTATAAAGCTGGACAAAGTACCTCCTAATTACTGCTCTAATTTCCTCTTCATTGGTGAAAAGTTCTCTCTTTTCATTTTTAAGATTTAACAATTTGATTTTTCCTTAACTTTTTCTAATCAAATTAACTAAAGGTTTATCTTTTTTCCCATAAAACCAACTCTTAGTTTTATTTATTAATTCAAACTTTTTTCAATGTTATTAATCTCTCCTTTTATTTTTAGAATTTCAAGTTTGATATTTAATTGAAAATTTTTAATTTGTTTTTTTTTTTTTTTTTGCATTTTTAGTTGCAAGCCAAATTCATTGATCTTCTCTTTCTCTTTTTGATTCAAGTAAGCATTTAGATATATAAAATTTCCTGTTATTACCACTCTGCCTTCATCCCACAAGTTTTGGTATGTTATCTCATTATTGTCATTCTCATGGATGAAATTGTGGATTATGTCTATGACTTGCTGTTTCATTCATTTTTTCATCCATTCATTATTTGGGATGTGGTTATTTAGGTTCCAATTACTTTTTGATCTATTTTCGCCTGGCCTTTTATTGCATATACTTTCTATTGCATTGCGATCTGAAAAATATCCATTTACTCCTTATGCCTTTCTGCATTTGATTTTGATGTCTTTATGTCCTAATATATGTTCAATTTTGTATAGACTCAATGAACTGCCAAGAAGAAAGTGTACTCCTTTCTGTCTCCATTCAATTTTCTCTGCAGATCTATCATACTTCACTTTTTTACTACTCTATTTGCCTCTTTAATTATAACATTTTATTTACACAATATATGCATGGATGATTTTTCAGCATTGACCTTTTTTTATTATAGCTTTTTTTATTTACAAGTTATATGCATGAATGGTTTTATAGCATTGACAATTGCCAAACCATTTGTTACAATTTTTCCTCTCCTTCCGTTCTCCCCCTTCCCCAGATGGTAGGTTGACCAATACATGTTAAATATGTTAAAGTATAAATTAAATACAATATTAGTATACATGCCCAAATAGTTATTTTGCTGTACAAAAAGAATTGGACTTTGAAATAGTGTAAAATTAGCCTATGAAGGAAATCAAAAATGCAGGCAGACAAAAATAGAGGGATTGGGAATTCTATGTAGTGGTTCATAGTCAGCTCCCATAGTTTGTTCGCTGGTGTAGATGGTACAATTCATTACTGCTCTAGGAACTGATTTGATTCATCTCATTGCTGAAGATGGCCACATCCATTAGAATTGATCATCATATAATATGGTTGTTGAAGTATATGATGATCTCCTGGTCCTGCTCATTTCACTCAGCAGTCAATGTAACTCTCTCCAGGCCTTTCTGAAATCATGCTGCTGGTCATTTCTTACAGAACAATAATGTTCCATAATATTCATATACCACAATTTCTTCAGCTATTCTTCAATTGATGGGCATCCACTCAGTTTCCAGTTTCTGGCCACTACAAAGAGGGCTGCCACAAACATTCTGGCACATACAAGTCCCTTTCCCGTCTTTAAAATCTCATTGGGATATAAGCCCAGTAGTAACACTGCTGGGTCAAAAGTTATGCACAGTTTGATAGCTTTTTGAGCATAGTTGCAAATCGCTCTCCGGAATGGCTGGATCTATTCACAATTTCACCAGCAATGTATCAGTGTCCCAGTTTTCTCACATTCCCTCCAGCATCCCACATTGTCTTTCCCTATCATTCTAGCCAATCTGACAGGTGTGTAGTGGTATCTCAGACTTGTCTTAATTTGCATTTATCTGGTTAATAATGACTTGGAGCATCTTTTCATATGGCTACAAATAGCTTCAATTTCTACATCTCAGAATTGTCTGTTCATATCCTTTGACCATTTATCAATTGGAGAATGGCTTGATTTCTTATAAATTAGAGTTCATTCTCTATATATTTGGAAAATGAGTCCTTTATCAGAACTTTTGACTGTCAAAAATGTTTTCCCAATTTATTGTTTCCCTTCTAATCTTGTCAGCATTAGTTTTCTTTGTACAAAAACTTTTCAATTTGATATAATAAAAATTTTCGATTTTGTGATCAATAATGAGCTCTAGTTTTCTTTGGTCATAAATTCCTTCCTCTTCCACAGGTCTGAAAGGTAAACTATCCTATGTTCTTCTGATTTATTTATAATCTAATTCTTTATGCCTCAGTCATGAACCCATTTTGACCTTATCTTGGTGTATGGTGTTAAGTATGGGGCAATGCCTAGGTTCTGCCATACTAGTTTCCAATTTTCCCAGGAAATTTTGTCAAAGAGTGAGTTCTCATCCCAAAAGCTGGGGTCTTTGGGTTTGTCAAACACTGGATTATTGAGGTTGTTGGCTCTTTTGTCCTTTGAACCTAACCTATTCCACTGTTTGAATAGTCTATTTCTTAGCCAATACCAAATGGTTTTGGTAATTGCTGCTTTATAATATAATTTTAGATCTGGTACAGCTAGGCCACTTTCATTTGATTTTTTTCTCCATTAATTCCCTTGAAATTCTTGACCTTTTATTTTTCCATTCGAATTTTGTTATTTGTTCTAGGTCATTAAAATAGTTTTTGGGAATCTGATTGGTATGGCACTAAATAAATAGAATAGTTTAAGTGTGGTGAGCTTTTTCTTCTCAAAATGCAGCCAGGTGATAAAAGTTCAGATCTTTTATTATCTCCAATATAGCCCGGTTAGCTTAGAGGCCTATCTCTCTGCTTGGTTCCAAGAGCTCTCTCCAAATGTCGCCAAATCCAAAGGTCTGGTCCTTCAGCCTCTGCCTCTGCTTTCTTCAGCTTCCAGCCAGCTCCACTCTTCATGTCATTCCGGTGAAATCTCGACTTGTAGCTTCTTCTTTCCAGTGAGTCTTTCAGACCAGCTTGGTCTCAGTGAGGGGCGTGCAGGAGCCCAGCCACCTCCCACAGTGGTGTGAGATGAAGATGAATCTGGTTGTCCACTGAACTCTCACTCGTAGCTTTATCCTCTGAAAGCTCTTCGTCTGCCACCAGCCAGCCAAGTGGAAAAAATGTATTCTCGAATAGCTCTCTCTCCTTATATGCGAATCTTCTGAGAGAATGGGATTATGGGTTTTCTCCCATACTGCTCTCTGGCCCAAAGAGCTTTAAGGGAGGTGTGAACTCCCTTGAAGTTAGAAAGTTTACTTTGTGAAGCTGGCATACTTGTGAACTCCAATGAGTAAAGGTGTGAACACAAGCCTTGTATTAATTAGTTCTACTTAGTACCTTGTTTCAGGTTCTGGCCAAAATTTTCTTGTAAGATTAGATCAACTCTAATTAGTTAGCAGTTAGTAAGGATTCCAACATTTAAGTAGTATTGTCATCTTTATTATATTTGCTCACCCAATCAAAGAGCATTTAACCTTTTTCCAATTGGTTAAATCAGACTTAATTTGTTTGGAAAATGTTTTGTAGTTTTGCTCATAAAATGTCTGATTTTCCCTTGGTAGATTGATTCCTAAATATTGTATCATATCATAGTTGCTTTAAATGGATTTTCTCTTTGTAACTCTAACTGTTGTATTTTGTTAGTGATATATAAGAATGTTGATGACTTATGTGGGTTTATTTTGTATCCTGCAACTTTGCTAAACATGAGGATTATTTCTAATAACTTTTTAGTAGAATCTCTGGGGTTCTCTAAGTATACTATCATATCATCAGCAAAGAGTGATAATTTGGTTTCCTCATTACCAACTCTAATTCCTTTAATTTCTTTCTCAACTCTTATTTCCAAAGCTATCATTCTAATACAATATTGAATAGTAATGATGATAGTGGGCAACCTTGTTGCATTCCTGATCTGATTGGGAATGGTTCCAGTTTATCCCCATTATGTATGATGCTTACTGATGGTTTTAAATAGATGCTATACTCTCAAGTGTTTTTAATAGGAATGGATGTTGAATTTTATCAAATGCTTTTTCTGCATCTATTGAAATGATCATATGGTTTTTATTAATTTGGTTATTAATATGGCCAAATATACTGATAGCTTTCCTAATATTGAACCAGCCCTGCATTCCTAGTATAAATCCTACTTGATCATGGTGTATTCTCCTGGGGATGATTTTCTGTAGTCTTTTTGATATTATCTTGTTTAAGATTTTAGCATCAATATTCATTAGGGAGATTGGTCTATAATTTTCTGTTTTAAACCTACCTGGTTTAGGTATCAGTATCATATCTGTGTCATGTTGGTCATTGCTTACGAAACAACAATATTCCATAACATTCATATAACACAATTTATTCAGCCATTCTCCAATTGATGGGCATCCACTCAATTTCCAGTTTCTGACCACTATGAAGAGGGCTGCCACAAACATTCTTGCACATACAAGTCCCTTTCCCTTCTTTAAGATCACTTTGCAATATTAGCCCAGTAGTAACACTGCTGGATCAAAGAGTATGCACATTTTGATAACTTTTTGAGCATAGTTCCAAACGGCTCTCCAGAATGGGGGGATCTGTTCACAATTCCACCAACAATGTATCAGTGTCCCTGTTTTCCCACATCCCCTCCAACATTCTGCATTATCTTTCCCTCTCATTCTAGCCAATCTGACAAGTGTGTAGTGGTATTGCAGAGTTGTCTTAATTCAGCATTGACCCTTGCAAATCCTTTTGTTCCAATTTTTCCTCTCTTTTCCCCATCCTCTCCCCTAGATGGCAGGTAGACCAATAAATATTAAATATATTAAAATGTATGTTAAATTCAGTATATCTATATATTTACATATATATATATTTATATATACACATATACATATACATACAGTTATTTTGCTCCACAAGAAAAATCGGACTTAGGCATAAGGTAAAAATAACCTAAGAAGGAAATAAAAATTGCCACCAGACAAAAACAGAGGGAGTGAAATGCTATGTTGTGTTCATACTCATTTCCCGTAGTTCTTTTGCTGGTTGTAGCTGGTTCTATTCATTTTTGAACAAATGGAACTGATTTAGTTTATCTCCTTGTTGAAAAGAGCCATGTCCACCACAATTGATCAGCATATAATATTGTTGTTAAACTATATGCTGATCTGGTCCTGCTCATTTCACTTAGCATCAGTTCATGTAAGTCTTTCCAGGCCTTTCTGAAATAATCCTGTTGGTCATTTCTTTTTTTTTTTTTTTTTTTGAGATTTGTGTTGGGTTTGTGTTATTTTATTTTATTTTATTTTATTTTTAAATTTAATTTTTATTAAATAATTACTTTATATTGACACTCGTTTCTGTTCCGATTTTTTTTTCCCTCCCTCCCTCCCTCCGCCCCCTCCCCTAGATGGCAAGCAGTCCTTTATATGTTGGATATGTTGCAGTATATCCTAGATACAATATATGTTTGCAGAACTTAACAGTTCTCTTGTTGCATAGGGAGAATTGGATTCAGAAGGTATAAATAACACGGAAGAAAAACAAAAATGCAGATAGTTCACATTCGTTTCCCAGTGTTCTTTCTTTGGGTGTAGCTGCTTTTGTCCGTCATTTATCAATTGAAACTCAGGTCTCTTTGTCAAAGAAATCCACTTCCATCAAAATATGTCCTCATACAATATCGTCGTCGAAGTGTATAATGATCTCCTGGTTCTGCTCATTTCACTTAGCATCAGTTCATGTAAGTCTCGCCAGTCCTCTCTGTATTCATCCTGCTGGTCATTTCTTACAGAACAATAATATTCCACAACATTCATATACCATAATTTATTCAGCCATTCTCCAAGCCATGAGCATCCATTCAATTTCCAGTTTCTAGCTACTATGGAAAGGACTGCCACAAACATTCTTGCACATACAGGTCCCTTTCTCCTCTTTAATATCTCTTTGGGATATAGGTCCAGTAGTAACACTGCTAGATCATAAGGTATGCACAGTTTGATAACTTTTGGAGCATAGTTTCAAATTACTTTCCAGAATTGTTGATTCATTTACAATTCCACCAACAATGCATCAGTGTCCCACTTTTCCCACACCCCCTCCAACATTCCACAATATCTTTTCCTGTCATTCCAGTCAAACTGACAGGTGTGTAGTAGCACCTCAGAGTTTTCTTAATTTGCATTTCTCTCATTTATAATGATTTTGAGCATGTTTTCATATGGCTATCAATAGTTTCTATTTCTTCATCTAAAAATTGTCTGTTCATATCCTTTGACAATTTATCAATTGGAGAATTTTTTTTCTTCTTATAAATTATAATCAATTCTCTCTCTCTCTCTCTCTCTCTCTCTCTCTCTCTCTCTCTCTCTCTATATATATATATATATATATATATATATATATATATATAGTAAATGGGTCCTTTATCAGAACCTTTGATTGTAAAAAATGTTTTCCCAGTATATTGCTTGCCTTCTAATCTTGTCTGCATTAGTTTTGTTTGTACAAAAGCTTTTATATTTGATATAATCAAAATTTTCTATTTTGTGATCAAAAATGATCCCTAGTTCTTCTTTGGTTATAACTTCCTTCCTCCTCTACAGGTTTGAGAGATAAACTACCCTATGTTCTTCTAATTTATTTATAATCTCATTCTTTATGTCTAGATCATGAACCCGTTTTTACTTTAACTTGGTGTACAGTGTCAAGTATGGGTCAATGCCTAGTTTCTGCCATATTAATTTCCAATTTTTCCAGAAGTTTTTGTTAAACAGTGAATTCTTATTCCAAAAGCTGGGGTCATTTGGTTTGTTGAACACTAGATTATTAAAGTTATTATGATATTTACAGAAAAACTTTGGCTACCCCTATTTTTACTTCACCCAAAACATTCTATTCTAGCCTTTTACCTATACTCTGTATGTATCACCCTGCTTTAAATGTGTTTCCTATAAACAACATATTGTAGCGTTCTGTTTTTTAATACAGTCTGCTATCCATCTCTGTTTTATGGGAGAACTCATCCCATTTGCATTTATGGTTAAAACTATTAATTCTGTATTTTCTGCCAACTTATTATCCCCAGATTATGCTCCTTTCCTCTTTTACCCACTCTCCAGTATTAAAGTTATGAGCCCCACTTGCCTCATGCAGCTCTTCCTCTTAGAATCTCTCCCACCCCCTTTGAGTCCCTGCTCCTTTATTATACCTTTCCCTTATTTTTTGTGTATTCCCTTCTATTTAGCCTACTCTTTTCCTTTTCTCCTTTCCTCTCCTACTTTTTAATGGAGAGAAGTTTCTCTGTAAGCCAGGTATGTCTATTATGTTCTCTTTGAGCCAAATTTGATGAGAGTAAGATTCACATAATGTTTCTCCCCCACCCTGAATTTCTTCACATATGATAACTTTCCTTTGCTTCATCATTGGATGTAATTTCACTCTTTTTATTTTCCCTTTTTCCCTTTTTTAATACAAATCCCTTTCTATTTCTACTTCCTCATTTTTATATATTATACCTGTAAAATCAAATTATACAAGCACTCTTTATGTATGCCTGTAACAGAAATAAAGTTCTTAAGAGTTCTTTTTATCTTTTATGCTTCTCTTGAGGTCAATTTTTTTTTTTGTTTACCTCTGGTTTTTTCATTAGGAATAAATGGTGTTCACCTGTTTTGTTAAATGTCCATCTTCTTCCCTGAAGAAAATGCTCAGCTTTGCTAGATAGTTTATTCTTGGCTGCATTCCAAATTCTTTTGCCTTATGGAATATCATAATCTAGGCCCTTCAGTCCTTTAATGTGGAAGCTGCTAGATTGAGTGATCCTTGTTCTGACTCCTTAGTATTTGATTTTTTTTTCTGGCTGCTTATAATATTTTTTCTTTAATGTTACAATTCTTACAAGATGCTAAGTAAGTGGAATTGAGGAGACAGTGGTCAAATCTAGTTTAGCATTAATTTAATCCTATAACAAATAATGGTTTCCTAGTGATATAATGTATGTATATATAATATACATGTATACTCAGTGTGGGGTATATAAGGAGGAGCTGTCAGGGCCAGAACAGACAAGCGTCCTGGAAGCTCTTGGAGGAGGAGTCAGATTCATTCCATCTTCCACCTTTTTGCTGGTTGGAGGCTGAAGGTGGCAGAGGCAAAGTACTAGTGGCAGGAGCTCTTGGAACCAAGGATTAATAAGACTTTATTAATGCTAACTGAGCCCCAGAAAGGAGACAAGACTTTGAAGGATACAATAAAGGATTTGGATGTTAATTCCTGGCTGCATTTGGGGTGATCACTGAACTGAAACTAAGGCTGCCTCCAGAAGCCCACCAAGAAACCTACTCCCAGAGAACAATACATTCTCCATATTGGAACCACGTACTTTCATCTGTGACCCAGAAATTAAGATGAGTACAACAAGGAAACTTTGTTAAAGGGCTAAAATAGTATTTCAGTTAAAATGGGACAGATATTTAGAAAATAGCCTTCTTTTCCTCTTTAAGAAAAATGTGTCAAAAGCTTGGTCAGACTGATAAAAAATCAGCTTTAATTGTAACTTGGGAGCATATCACTGATTTCTTAAAAACTGTACAGTACACATCTGCTTAAGGAAAAAAGCATTGGATCTAAATGAGTGGAAATTAGTAGGAGAGCAATTATATCAATTCTATTATGAAAATGGACCTGACTCAATTTCCAAAAACACACTTAATACATATAATTTAATACAACTGGCTTTAAGAAATTATATAAATGTTAGAATAAGGAAAAAGAAGAAAGAACAGTAGGGGGAGGTGCCAAATAAACTAGGTGAAAAGGATGAAGAATCAGATAAGAATGGAGTTAAGTACAATTTTGAGTGTGAAGCTTCACAGCAGGAGAAATTAGGTCATTCTCCATCCCCTGTCCTACTTCTTTCAAATAACCCTTTATGAGAGGAGGGAGAGGGAAGAGAGAAAGAGGCAGTAACACATTCAGCACCACCTATGAAGCAGCCTATGACAAGATTACAAAAAACATTGGTTAAGGACAATAGAGAAGGACCGGATATATCTGATTTAAAAATAAATACATACTCTGTGATTGAAGTGCTTGACTCTTTAGGTCAAAAAAGGAGAAGATACACTCCTTTTTATTTGGGAAAAAAATAAGGATTTGAAAAAAGTTTGCACTCTTTATGGGACTACATCATTTTATGTTAAAATGTTACTAGTTAATTTGGCTTATGAAATCTTAACCTTTTGTGATTGGAAATCCACAGCAAGGACATGTTTAGAACATGGACAAAACTTGTTGTGGCTTTTGGAATATCATGAATTATGTAGGATTCAAGCCCAATGAGATATGCAAACAGCAGTTAATATACAAGTCATCTTTGACCAACTAGCAGGTGAAGGTCAATATGCAGAGAATTCAGCACAGATTAATTACCCCATAGGAGTGTATGAACAAATTGCTATTGCTGCAACAAAAGCTTGGGGTTCCCTCCCAGGGAAAGATAGGGGGGAAGCCTTTACAAAAACAGAGCAAGGAACCAATAAATCTTTTGTGGATTTTGTTGAACATCTGCAAACAGCTGTCACAAGAACTGTGGTGTTCTTCTTTTCTCAACTATGATGGTTCTCTAGGAGTAGGTTTCTTAGGGAGATTTCTGGAGGCAGCCTTAGTTTCAGTTCCAAATAACAATCACCTCAAATGGAGCCAGGAGTTAAAATCCAGTCTTTTATTGTCTTTTCCAAAATAACCTGGTAACTTTCTTTGGTTCCAAGAGCTCTTGTTGCTAGTCTTTTGCCTCTGCTAGCCTCTACTTCTAGCTCAACTCTGACTCCTGGCTTCTCAATCCCCTCAACTGACTGACTTCTGGCTTTCAATCTCTTCAACTGACTGACTGACTGACTGAAGCTCTAAGAGCTTTTTATATATGATCTCTTAAAGGTATGAACCCAAAAGTTAACTCCTCCTCTGAGAGAGTGGGATTGTGGGAGGTGTAAACTCTTGAATCTCCCAAACTTGTGAACTCTAATGTGTGAGCTAATGTGTGAACTCTCAAAGGTATAAATGCTAATGTGTGACCTCTAATGTGTAAATTCTCCCAAAGATGTGAACTCCAAAGGTGTGAACCAATTACATAAGCATTGTTTCTATCAACTCTAATGAATTAACACCTCTTTTCAAGTTCTGGCTCATAACAATGATAAGACAATTGGCTAAGGAAAATGCTAATTAGTTTTGCATAAGAATTATATGGGTACTACACAAAGATGCTCCTTTAGAGGAGATCATAAGACACTGTGCCACAGTGGGTACAAATGCTTATTAAACCAGACTATGATGAACGTGGGAAGACAGGGTCTCTCTTGTCAAGGGACTTCTAAAGAAACTCATCGATGTTTTCAGTGTGGAAAGATTGGGCATCTGAGAGCCCATGAAGGCAAAGAGATAGAGTGAGAAGACAGGGTGAAAGAAGACCTAAAACCCTATGTCCAAAATGCCACAAGGGCTTTCACTGGGCCTCAGAATGTAGATTGACCCAGGGAATTGAGAGGCAGGACCCAGCTCTAAGATATCATACAAAAGACAGGTAGGGCATGATGGCAGTTGAGTTTACATCCAGAAAGCCTTTAGAAGAGCAGGACTCTGATGTGATCAATCAGCAAAAAAGCAATCACATAGCAGAAAGGGATTACATGATGTCTCAGCAGAAAAGCAATCAGATGGGAGAAAGTGATTACAATTTGAGAGAATACAGGCTTTTTTTTAGCCTAACAGAAAAGCAGTGTCCAGTGTGAGCAGCTCCAAATTAATCAACAGATGAGGTGAGACTTAGAAAGTGGTAAATAGAAGGAATTGGATAGGTTAACTGCTTGGGAGAAAGGGTTTGCATGTATCTCTACAAATGGAGAAAGAATCAGATGGGTGGCAATGAGCACCTGGAGAGAGACAGAAAAAGAGAAAAACCTCAAAACAAAGGAGAAGACCTAAGAAATATCTGACACTGAAAGAGCATGGCTGATAATGACAATGTTGCAGGATTTGAAAACCAGAAGGAATCATTGGACTCCTTGAGATGAAAAAATTGTTGATGAGACTATTGCAGGACTTCAAAACTTATAGGAATTATTGGATTCCCGGGACATGAACAATAGATTCCTTTTGGACTATTTCTAGAATTTATGGACATGTATAAATCCTCATGTTGATTCATGTTATTTGTTACATCACTATTAGCTTAGTAACATAGTTACTATGTGCTTATGTAATTTATGTAATCATGTGTAATACCTCCCATATTGATGGATTTATGTATACCTGGTTCAAATGAGTCCCTTTAGAAACTCGCTGATCTGATTTGATTTCCCATTTCCTTTGGTGTTTTCATCTCTCTTCCTGAGATGTCAGGGAGCACGTGATCACCTCTTTTTATGGTGTTTTCACCCCTTTTTTGAGCAGTCAGGGAAGATATGATCACTTTCTTTTTGGGGATTCTCACCTCCTTGAAAAGTCAGGGAGATCATAACCACCTATGTTCTAAATCAAAGGAAAGTGGAAGATGTTAGAATTTTTACAAGGTTCTAAGTCAGTGGAATTGATAGAGACAATGGTTGTTTAACAGAGTGCTTAACAGTTCTCTATTAACACTAACTGGGTCCCAGGAAGGAGACAAGACTTTGAAGGAAACAATAAAGTATTTGGGCTTTAACTCCTGGCTGCATTTGGGGTGATCATTGAACTTAAACTAAGACTGCCTCCAGAAGCCCCTCCAAAAAACCTGCTGCTGCAGAAGATTATATTTAGAGAAGAACATTACACCTTAGTCTGATAGTTCTGAAATTTAGCCACAAAATCCTTGTAGTTTTTATTTTGGAGTCTCTTTCAGAAGGTGTTTGATGAATTCTTTCAATGCCTATTTTACCTTCTGATTCTATTACATCTGAGCATGTAATTTTGACTACATTTTTGATATATTTCCTTTAAAATAGTGTCTAGGCTATTTTTTCATAATTTTCAGGAAGTCCAACAATCTTCAGATTATCTCTCCAAGATTTATTTTCCAGTTCTGTTTTTTTTTTATATATATATTTTGGTTTTGCTTGACTGATTTTTGATGTCTCAATGAATCATTCATTTTTATTTGTTTAATTCTGATTTTAATGAGTTATTTTCTTCATTAACTTTTTAATAGGAGAGTCCAATTGAGTTTTTAAATGAATTGTTTTGCTCTATGGAATTTTTTTCCATTTTACTAATTTTTTTAATGATTTATTTTCTTTTTCCAATTCCCAAATCCTACTTTCTTGGTAGTTCTTTATCTTTTCCAATTCACTAGTTCTGTTTCCCTGGGATCTCTTTATCTTTTCCATCTCACATTTTAGGAAGTTGTTTTCTTTTTCCACTTTATCAAATTTTCTTTTAATGAGTTATATGCCCCTTCCATACTCTCATGCAGAGTTTCTTTCTTTTCCCCTTTGTCTTCCTACTCTCTTTTAAGATCTCTTATAATTGCTTCTAGGAGAGCTTTGTGTGATGGGAATCAGGTAATAACCCCCTTTGGGGTTTCATCTGGAGATTGACTGCTATTAGTTCTCCTCAGGATTGGAAATCTGCTCTCTTATTATGTAGAAGCTATCTATAGTTAGAGTTCACTTGGCTTTTTACTCATTTTTTTAAAAAGCCCTTAGGGTCTGCCTTCAGGGCAAGGAGTTTCTTAGCTTCCTTTACAGAACAAGGATACATATGGAGAGTAGCTGTCCTGTGCACAAGTTGCAAAGAGCTGCCACACTGCTGTGAAAGTTTTACTGCCCTGGGCAGTACCCATTGTTCAGGAAGTGCCATTGCCCTGGGCAGGGCCCCGAGCTGCAGACTGCGTCAGCGCAGTGGTTATGATGAGTCACTCTTGGTGCTGGGTGGTATGGCTGGGTCCTGTTAAACTCTGGGGCTTGGGGGTACACTCTGCCTTTGGCGTTTGTGTAACTTTTCTGCTGATCTATTGCTTTGCAGCCAAAGCAGAGCAGACAACCTGTGCTGGAATCCTCCCTGCAAATTCTCCTCCTGCAGAGACCACTCCCTTGTCCCCACTCAACTCAGTGTGGGCTAGCCTCTGTATTCTACCTCCCTGCCTGCACTGGCTTCTTCCCACCTGACCACACAGTCCTCTTCTGGCAATCTTCCATGTTTTCTTCAGCTGGTAATTTGTTGTACTCCCAATATTTGTGGATTTTACCAGTCCAGCACTATTTCTGAGGTTGAATTAGGTAATTAGTAAGTGAGGGTAGAAGGAAGCATGTGTCTCTCTGTTATCTTGGCTCCACCTCCTCTATTTACCTCTTTATTTTTTTTCTTATTTGTTTTGTAGTTTGATTTATTTAGTTCTGAGAGTTCAAGTTTTAGATCCCCAACTAGTAGAGATTTGCTGTCTCTTTCTTCTTGTGGCTCTCTCAACTTCTCCTTTAGGAATTTAGATGCCATACCACTTGGTGCATATATATTTAGTATTGGTATTGCTTCATTATCTATGGTACCTTTTAGCAGACTATCATTTCCTTTCTTGTCTCTTTTAAATTAGATCAATTTTTGCTTTTGCTTGATCTGAGATCACATTGGCTACCCCTGTTTTTTTTTTAATTTTTTTTTTTTACTTCACTTGAAGCATAATAGATTCTGCTTCAGACCTTTTACTATTATCTGTCTGCATTGCTCTGCTTTAAATGTGTTTCTTGTAAACACCGTATTGTAGGATTCTGGCTTTTAATTCAGTCTGCTATCCACTTCTGCATTAAGGGAGAGTTCACCCCCTTCACATTTACTGTTAATATTACTAATTCTGTAATTTCTGTTACCTTATTAACCCTAAATTATACTTTTCTATTTGCTTTTCTCTTTTCCCTCCTCCCCAGTATTTTCCTTATGAGCACTACCTGCCTCAAGCAGCTATTTAGAATCCCTCCTCCTTCTTATACCTTTCCTCTATTATTTCTGTTTTCCCTTCTATTTAGTCTACCCTTTCCCTTTTCCCCTTTCCCCTCCAATTTTTCTATAAAGTGAGAGGATGTTTCTCTGTAAAACCAAATGTGTCTAATATTTTCTCTTTGAGCCAAATCTCATGAGAGTAAGATTCACACAGTGTTCATGCTCCTTCCTTCTTTCCCTCATAATAGGTTTTCTCTGCCTCTTCCTGAGATATAATTTTCTTTATTTTACTTCCATCCCCCCCTTTTCCAGTACAATCTCCTTTTCACCTCTACTTCCTTTTTTATGTAACAGTAAGATCAATTTATACATGCGCTCTTTATGCACCCACATGCACCCATAACAAAGATACAGTTCTCAAGAATTCTTTTCTTTTTACCTTTTTAATGCTTCTATTGTATTCTATATAGAGAGGTCAAATTTTCTGTTCACCTTTGGTTTTTTCACAAGAGATAAATGGAATTCACCTGTTTCATTGAATTCCCATCTTATTCCCTGGAAGAAAATACTCAGTTTAATGGAGTAGTTTATTCTTGGTTACATTCCAAGTTTCTTTGTCTTTCAGAATATCAGATTCATGGCCCTTCGATCCTTTAAGGTGGAAGCTGCTAGATCCTGGATAATTCTTATTGTGACTCCTCAGTATTTGAATTTTTTTTTCTGGCTGCTTGTAATATTTTTACTTGGTCTGATAGTTCAGAAATTTAGCCATTATATTCTTGTAGTTTTAATTTTGGGGCCCCTTTCAGGAGGTATTGGGTGAATTTTTTCAATGGCTAGTTTACTTTCTGATTCTATGATATCTGGGCAGTTCTCTTTGATGATTTCTTTAAAAAAATATCCAGACACATTTTTCATCAGGGTTTTCAGGGAATCCCATAATTCTTAGATTGTCTCTCCTAGATCTGTTTTCCAGGTCAGTTGTTTTTCCAAGTAAATATTTTATATTTTTTCTATTTTTTTCTTTTTTCTTTCTTTTTTTCTTTTTTTTTTTTCTTTTTTTTTGTTTTTTGGTTTTGCTTTACTCATTTCTTAATGTCTCATTGAGTTATCATTGAGAAATTTGTTCATTTCTAATTTTTAGTGAATTATTTTCTTCATTGACTTTTTTTTAAAATTTCTTTCTGGGGGACTTCCGG
The DNA here is from genome assembly GCF_016432865.1 of Antechinus flavipes. Classification (NCBI taxonomy): domain Eukaryota; kingdom Metazoa; phylum Chordata; class Mammalia; order Dasyuromorphia; family Dasyuridae; genus Antechinus; species Antechinus flavipes. The sequence continues at coordinate 275,761,263 of NC_067398.1, forward strand.
CCAAGATGGCGGAGAGGAAATACACTTCTGTGTAATCTCCGTGTTTTTCTCTCACTATTCATTTCATTTCATGCCTCTGAATTAATGCTCGACTGAAAAAAAAACCATACAATTACTTACCAAGAGAAACCATCCTTGAGACTCGTCAAGAAAGGTCTGTTTTTGCGCGAGGGCGGGGACGGTATTTGGAAGCAGTCTGCGGGTAGCAGCAGCTGCAACCAGAGCACAGATAGCAGCTCAGAACCGGGTGGAGCGGAGAGGGGGTAGGACCGCAGCCGTCTCTGCGGTGAGAGCTTTGCTATAGGAGCAAGTCAGCAGCCCAGCAGAGAAGCTAAAAACACCGGGGGTGAAGAATACAATCCCAAACAGCTGGAGTTTCTAGGGACCTGGCCACCCCTCCCCCACAGTGTCTTAGCCCGCTCGGATCTCAGAGCGCTCGGATCTCAGTGCGCAGGCGCCATAGCACAGTAGGACCTGTGCCTCACGAATACCCTGCCCCTCCCCCAAAGAAAGCAGCCTCCATTCAAGGGGTTTTTTTTTCCTTCTGTTTCTTTGATAGTTTGTCTTTGATAAATAGACAGAATGAGCAAGAAACTGAAAAAGAATTTAACCCTGGACAGCTTTTATACAGATAAAGAGCAGACTCCAAACCCTGAGGAGACTAAAAACAAACAGTCCCCAGGTGAATCCCCGAAGGAGGAGACCTTATATCCCTCAGCACAGATGAATCTCATGGAGGAAATTAAAAAGGCTCTCACAAGGGAGCTAGAAGAAAAATGGGAAAAGGAGAGGGAGGCTCTGCAAAAGGAGAGGGAGGCTTGGCAAAAGAGCCTGGAGAAGTCAGTTAAAGAGAGAGTGGATAAAGAAACCAAATCCTTGAAAAATAGGATTAGTGAACTGGAAACAGAAAACAGCTCTCTAAAAAACAAAATTGGCGAAATGGAAAAAAATTCCACAGAACAAAAGAACTCAATTGGACAATTAGAAAAAGATCTTAAAAAAGTGAGTGAAGAAAATACCTCACTGAAAATCAGGGTCGAACAATTGGAATTGAATGACTCGAGGAGACAAGAAGAATCAGTCAAGCAAATCCAAAAAAATCAAACAATGGAAAAGGATGTGAAATACCTTCTGGGGAAGACAACAGACCTGGAAAACAGATCCAGGAGAGACAACCTGAGAATCATCGGACTTCCAGAAAAGTATGATGAAAAAAAAAGCCTGAACACTATCTTCCAGGAAATTATCAAAGAGAACTGCCCAGAAGTCATAGAAACAGAAGGTAAAATAGACATTGAAAGAATTCATCGATCCCCTACTGAAAGGGATCCTAAAATCAAAACACCAAGGAATATAGTGGCCAAATGCCAGAACCCTCAGGCAAAGGAAAAAATACTGCAAGCGGCTAGAAAAACCCAATTCAAGTATCAAGGAGCCACAATAAGGATCACCCAGGATCTGGCAGCATCCACATTAAAGGATCGAAGGGCCTGGAATATGATATTCCGAAAGGCTAAGGAACTTGGTATGCAACCAAAAATAACTTACCCAGCGAGATTGAGCATCTTTTTCCAGGGAAGAAGATGGTCATTCAACGAAATAAGCGAATTTCATCTATTTCTGATGAAAAAGCCAGAACTTAACAAAAAATTTGATCTACAAGCACAGAACTCAAGAGAAATCTAAAAAGGTAAAGATTAATCTTGGGAACTATATTTCGGCTGTAAAGATGTATAAAAAATACATGTATACCTTGTTCTAGAAAATAGTTGAGGAAAGGACATTGTACTAGAAAAAAGGGAAAGTGGGGGTACTACATTTCATGAAGAGGCAAAGAAAACCTAGTATATCTGAGAGAAAGAATGGAGAGGAATGAAAATAGTGAGTATTTTACTGCTTTCAGAATTGGCAGTAAGAGAAGAATTTTAGACATATTCAATCTATGGTGAAACTTCTCCCACCTCATTGAAAAGTGAGAAGGGAAAAGTGAAAAAGGAAGGAATAAGCTAAGTGGAAGGGAATACGGGAACTGGGAGGGAAAGGGGTAAGTTGGGGGGGGGGAACTCTAAGGGGAGGGGAGGGATACTGAAAAAGGGAGGGCTGTGAGAAGCAAGGGGAGCTCACAAGCTTAATACTGGGAAGGGGGGTAAGGGAGGGGGTAAGGGAGTAAGAAGGGAGAAAAGCATAAACCGGGGTCAACAAGATGGCAAGTAATACAGAATTGGTCATTTTAACCATAAATGTGAACGGGGTAAACTCCTCTATAAAGAGGAAGCGGTTAGCAGAATGGATTAAAAGCCAGAATCCTACAATATGTTGTTTACAGGAAACACACCTAAAGCGGGGAGATACATGCAGGTTAAAGGTAAAAGGTTGGAGCAAAATCTACTATGCTTCAGGTGAAGCCAAAAAAGCAGGGGTAGCCATCCTGATCTCAGATCAAGCTAAAGCAAAAATTGATCTAATCAAAAGAGATAAGGAAGGGCACTATATCTTGCTAAAGGGTAGAATGAATAATGAAGAAGTATCTATATTAAATATATATGCACCAAGTAGTGTAGCATCTAAATTCCTAAAAGAGAAATTAAGAGAGCTGCAAGAAGAAATAGACAGTAAAACTATAATAGTGGGAGATCTCAACCTTGCACTCTCAGAATTAGATAAATCAAACCACAAAATAAATAAGAAAGAAGTCAAAGAGATAAATAGAATACTAGAAAAATTAGATATGATAGATCTCTGGAGAAAATGTAATGGGGACAGAAAGGAGTACACCTTCTTTTCAGCAGTTCATGGAACTTATACAAAAATTGATCATATATTAGGACATAAAAACCTCAAACTCAAATGCAGTAAGGCAGAAATAGTGAATGCATCCTTTTCAGACCATGATGCATTGAAAATTACATTCAATAAAAAGCCACAGGAAAGTAGACCAAAAAATAATTGGAAACTAAATAATCTCATACTAAAGAATGATTGGGTGAAACAGCAAATTATAGACATAATTAATAACTTCATCCAAGAAAATGATAATAATGAGACATCATACCAAAATGTATGGGATGCAGCCAAAGCGGTAATAAGGGGAAATCTCATATCTCTAGAGGCCTATTTGTATAAAATAGAGAAAGAGAAGGTCAATGAATTGGGCTTGCAACTAAAAATGCTAGAAAAGGAACAAATTAAAAACCCCCAATCAAACACTAAACTTGAAATTCAAAAAATAAAAGGAGAGATCAATAAAATTGAAAGTAAAAAAACTATTGAATTGATTAATAAAACTAAGAGTTGGTTCTATGAAAAAACCAACAAAATAGACAAACCCTTAGTAAATCTGATTAAAAAAAGGAAAGAGGAAAATCAAATTGTTAGTCTTAAAAATGAAAAGGGAGAACTCACCACTAACGAAGAGGAAATTAGAGCAATAATTAGGAGTTACTTTGCCCAACTTTACGCCAATAAATTCGACAACTTAAATGAAATAGAAGAATACCTCCAAAAATATAGCTTACCTAAACTAACAGAGGAAGAAGTAAATATCCTAAACACTCCTATCTCAGAAAAAGAAATAGAACAAACTATCAATCAACTCCCTAAGAAAAAAACCCCAGGACCAGATGGATTTACATCTGAATTCTATCAAACATTTAAAGATCAATTAACTCCAATGCTAAATAAACTATTTGAAGAAGTAGGGATTGAAGGAGTCCTACCAAACTCCTTTTATGACACAGATATGGTACTGATACCTAAACCAGGTAGGCTGAAAACAGAGAAAGAAAATTATAGACCAATCTCCCTAATGAATATTGATGCTAAAATCTTAAATAAAATATTAGCAAAAAGATTACAGAAAATCATCCCCAGGATAATACACTATGACCAAGTAGGATTTATACCAGGAATGCAGGGCTGGTTCAATATTAGGAAAACTATTAACATAATTGACTATATCAACAACCAACCAAACAAAAACCATATGATCATTTCAATAGATGCAGAAAAAGCATTTGATAAAATCCAACAGCCATTCCTAATAAAAACACTTGAGAGCATAGGAATAAAAGGACTTTTCCTTAAAATAGTTAGGAGCATATATTTTAAACCTTCAGTAAGCATCATATGCAATGGGGAAAAACTGGAACCTTTCCCGGTAAGATCTGGAGTGAAGCAAGGTTGCCCACTATCACCATTATTATTCAATATTGTATTAGAAACACTGGCCTCTGCAATAAGAGTCGAGAAAGAGATTAAAGGAATTAGAGTAGGCAATGAGGAAACCAAACTATCACTCTTTGCAGATGATATGATGGTATACCTAGAAAACCCCAGAGATTCTACTAAAAAGCTATTAGAAATAATTCATAATTTTAGCAAAGTAGCAGGATACAAAATAAATCCCCATAAATCCTCAGCATTCTTATACACCACCAACAAAATCCAAGAGCAAGAGATACAAAGAGAAATTCCATTCAAAATAACTGTTGATAGCATAAAATATTTGGGAATCTACCTACCAAAGGAAAGTCAGGAATTATATGAGCAAAATTACAAAAAAGTTTTCACACAAATAAAGTCAGACTTAAATAATTGGAAAAATATTAAGTGCTCTTGGATAGGCCGAGCAAATATAATAAAGATGACAATACTCCCTAAACTAATCTATTTATTTAGTGCTATACCAATCAGACTTCCAAGAAAATATTTTAATGATTTAGAAAAAATAACAACAAAATTCATATGGAACAATAAAAAGTCGAGAATCTCAAGGGAATTAATGAAAAAAAAATCAAATGAAGGTGGTCTAGCTGTACCTGATCTAAAATTATATTATAAAGCAGCAGTCACCAAAACCATCTGGTATTGGCTTAGAAATAGATTAGTTGATCAGTGGAAAAGGTTAGGTTCACAAGACAGAATAGTCAACTATAGCAATCTAGTGTTTGACAAACCCAAAGATTCTAAATTTTGGGATAAGATTTCATTATTTGATAAAAACTGCTGGGATAACTGGAAATTAGTATGGCAGAAATTAGGCAAGGACCCACACTTAACACCACATACCAAGATAAGATCAAAATGGGTCCATGACCTAGGCATAAAGAACGAGATTATAAATAAATTAGAAGAACATAGGATAGTTTATCTCTCAGACTTGTGGAGGAGAAAGAAATTTGTGACCAAAGATGAACTAGAGACCATTACCAATCACAAAATAGAAAATTTTGATTATATCAAATTAAAAAGCCTTTGTACAAACAGAACGAATGCAAACAAGATTAGTAGGGAAGTAACTAACTGGGAAAACATCTTTACAATTAAAGGTTCTGATAAAGGCCTCATTTCCAAAATATATAGAGAACTGACTCAAATTTATAAAAAATCAAGCCATTCTCCAATTGATAAATGGTCAAAGGATATGAACAGACAATTTTCAGATGAAGAAATTGAAACTATTACCACTCACATGAAAGAGTGTTCCAAATCACTATTGATCAGAGAAATGCAAATTAAGACAACTCTGAGATATCACTACACTCCTGTCAGATTGGCTAAGATGACAGGAAAAAACAATGATGAATGTTGGAGGGGATGCGGGAAAACGGGGACATTGATGCATTGTTGGTGGAGTTGTGAACGAATCCAGCCATTCTGGAGAGCGATCTGGAATTATGCCCAAAAAGTTATCAAACTGTGCATACCCTTTGATCCAACAGTGTTTCTATTGGGCTTATACCCCAAAGAGATACTAAAAAAGGGAAGGGGACCTGTATGTGCCAAAATGTTTGTAGCAGCCCTGTTTGTAGTGGCTAGAAACTGGAAAATGAATGGATGCCCATCAATTGGAGAATGGCTGGGTAAATTGTGGTATATGAACGTTATGGAATATTATTGCTCTGTAAGGAATGACCAGCAGGATGAATACAGAGAGGCTTGGAGAGACCTACATGGACTGATGCTAAGTGAGATGAGCAGAACCAGGAGATCATTATACACTTCGACAACGATATTGTATGAGGATGTATTCTGATGGAAGTGGATTTCTCTGACAAAGAGACTTAACTGAGTTTCATTGGAGAAATGATGGACAGAAACAGCTACACCCAAAGAAGGAATACTGGGAAATGAATGTGAACTATTTCCAATTTTGATTTTCTTCCCGAGTTATTTTTACCTTCTGAATCCAATTCTCCCTGTGCAACAAGAGAACTGTTTGGTTCTGCAAATATGTATTGTATCTAGGATATACTGCAACATGTTTAGCATATATAGGACTGCTTGCCATCCTGGGGGGGGGGGAGGAGGGAGGGAGGGGAAAAAACGAAACATAAGTGATTGCAAGGGATAATGTCGTGTAGAAATTATCCTGGCATGGATTCTGTCAATGCGAAGTTATTATTAAATAAAATAAAATTTATTATAAAAAAAAAAAAAAATAAAAAAATAAAAAAAAAAAATAAAAAAAAATAAAATTTCTTTCTGTATTTGACCAATTGAGTTTTTAAATGAGTCGTTTTGTTTTATGGGATTTTTTCCATTTCACAAAATCTGTTTTTTTAAGAAATCATTTTCTTTTACCATTTCACAGATTTTTTTTTTCATGAAGTTGTTTTCTTTTCCCATTTTGTCAAATCTGTCTTTAATGAGTTATATGCCTTTTCCATTTCACTAAGTTTATTTTGTGTTGCTTTTTCCAAACCCTCTTGTAAAGTTCTAATTTCCTTTCACCATTTTTCTTCCAGCTCTCTTTTAAATCTGGGTGTAGCTGCTTCTGTCCATCTTTGATCAATTAACGCTCTCTTTGTCAAAGAGATCCACTTCCATCAGAATACATCCTCAAACAGTATCGTTGTTGAGGTATATAATGATCTCCTGGTTCTGCTCATTTCACTCAGCATCAGTTCATGTAAGTCTCGCCAGTCCTCTCTGTATTCATCCTGCTGATCATTCCTTACAGAACAATAATATTCCATAACATTCATATACCACAATTTACTCAACCATTCTCCAATTGATGGACATCCTTTCATTTTCCAGCTTCTAGCCACTACAAACAGGGCTACCACAAACATTTTGGCACATACAGGTCCCTTTCCTTTCTTTAGTATCTCTTTGGGGTATAAGCCCAGTAGAAACACTGCTGGATCAAAGGGTATGCACAGTTTGATAACTTTTTGAGCATAGTTCCAAATTGCTCTCCAGAATGGCTGGATGTGTTCACAATTCCATCCCACATCCCCTCCAACATTCCACATTATCTTTCCCAGTAATTCTAGCCAATCTGACAGGTGTGTAATGGTATCTCAGAGTTGCCTTCATTTGCATTTCTCTGATTAATAATGATTTGGAGCATATTTTCATATGGCTAGAAATAGTTTCAATTTTTTTGTCTGAGAATTATCTGTTCATATCCTTTGACCATTTATCAATTGGAGAATGTCTTGCTTTCTTATAAATTAGAGTCAATTCTCTGTATATTTTGGAAATGAGGCCTTTATCAAAGCTTTGATTGTAAAAAGGTTTTCCTGGTTTATTGTTTCCCTTCTAATCTTGTCTGCATTTGTTTTGTTTGTACAAAAACTTTTCAGTTTGATATAATCAAAATTTTCTATTTTGTAGTCAATAGTGATCTCTAGTTCTTCTGTGGTCATAAATTCCTCCCTCTTCCACAGGTCTGAGAGGTAAACTATCCTATGCTCTTCCAATTTATTTATAATCTCATTCTTTATGCTTAGGGCATAAACCCATTTTGATCTTATCTTGGTGTATGGTGTTAAGTGTAGGTCAATGCCTAGTTTCTGCCATACTAATTTCCAATTTTCCCAGCAATTTTTGTCAAATAATGAGTTCTTATCCCAAAAACTGGGGTCTTTGGGTTTGTCAAACACGAGATAATTAAAGGTATTGGCTGTTTTGCCCTTTGAACCTAAACTATTCCATTGATCAACTAGTCTATTTCTTAGCCAGTACCAGATGGTTTTAGTAACTGCTGCTTTATAATATAATTTTAGATCTGGTACAGGTAGGCCACCTTCATTTGATTTTTTTTTTCATTAATTCCCTTGAAAGTCTTGACCTTTTGTTTTTCCATATGAACTTTGTCTTTATTTTTTCTAGGTCATCAAAATAGTTTTTTGGGAGTCTGATTGGTATAGCACTAAATAAATAGATTAATTCATTTATTTATTTATTTATTTTAGTTTATTATATTTGCTCCCCCAATCCAAGATAATTTAATATTTTTCCAGTTCCTTAGATCAGATTTAATTTGTGTGGAAAGTGTTTTGTAGTTTTGCTCATAAAGTTTCTGATTTTCCCTTGGCAGATAGATTCCTAAGTATTTTATGCAATCAGTAGTTACTTTAAATGGAATTTCTTTTTGTAACTCTAACTGTTGGGTTTTGTTATTGATATATAAGAATGCTGATTACTTTTGTGGGTAAATTTTGTATCTACAACTTTGCTAAAGGTATGGACTGTTTCTAATAATTTTTTGTAAAATCTCTGGGGTTCTCTAAGTATATCATCATATCATCAGCAAAGAGTGATAATTTGGTTTCCTCATTGCTTATTCTTATTCCTTTAATCCTTTCTCAATTCTTATTGCCAAAGCTAGCATTTCTAATACAATATTCAATATTAACAGTGATAGAGGGCAATTTTGTTTCACTCCTGATCTTATTGGGAATGGTTGCAGTTTGTCCCCGTTACTTATCATGTTTACTGATGCTTTCAAATAGATGCTACTGATGCTTTTAAGGAAAAGTCCATTTATTCCTATACTCTCAAGTGTTTTTAATAGCAATGGATGTTGCATTTTGTCAAATGCTTTTTCTGCATCTATTGAGATGACTATATGGTTTTTGTTAATTTGGTTATTAATATGGTTAATTATACTGATAGTTTTCCTAATATTGAACCAGCCCTGCATTCCTGGTATAAATGCTCCTTGATCATGGTGTATTATCCTGGGGATGATTTTCTGTAGTCTTTTTGCTAATATCTTATTTATGATTTTAGCATCAATATTCATTGGGTAGATTGATCTAAAAGTTTCTTTCTCCATTTTCATCCTACCTGGTTTAGGTATCAGTACCATGTCTGTGTCATAAAAGGAATTTGGTAGGACTCCTTCATTCCCTATTTTTTCAAATAGTTTATAAAGCATTGGGGCTAATTGTTCTTTGAATGTTTGGCAGAATTCACATATAAATCCATCTGGTCCTGGGGATTTTTTCTTAGGGAGTTGATTAATAGTTTGTTCTATTTCTTTTTTCTGAAATGGGATTGTTTAAGCAGTTTACTTCCTTCTTTGATAATCTGCAAAGCCTATATTTTTGAGGTAGTCATCCATTTCGCTTAGGTTATCAAATGTATTGGCATAAAATTGGGCAAAGCAACCCCTTATTATTTCTTTAATTTCCTCTTCATTACTGGAAAGTTCTCCCTTTTCATTTGTAATACTACTAATTTGATTTTCCTCTCCCCTTTTTCTAATCAGATTTACCAAAAGTTTATCAATTTTATTGTTTTTTTCATAAAAATAAATTTTAGGTTTATTTATTACTTCAATAGTTTTGTTTTTGTTTTTTACTTTCTACATTATTAATTTCTCCTTTTAATTTTATAATTTCAAGTTTAGTAATTGCTTGGGGGGTTTTAATTTGGTCTTTTTCTAGCTTTTTAAGTTGCAGGCCCAATTCGTTGATCTTCTCTTTCTCTATTTTATTCAAGTAACCCTCTAAGGATATAAAATTTCCCCTTATTACCACTGTGGCTGCATCCCATAAATTTTGGTATGATGTCTCATCGTTATCATTATCTTGAGTGAAATTATTAATTGTTTCTATAATTTGCTGTTTCACCCAATCATTCTTTAAGATGAAATTATTTAATTTCCAATTACTTTTTGGTCTATTTATACCTAATTTTTTGTTGAATGTAGTTTTTATTGCATTGTGATCTGAAAAGAAAGCATTTACTATTTCTGCCTTCCTGCATTTGATTTTGAGGTCTTTGTGTCCTAATATATGGTCAATTTTTGTGTAGGTTCCATGAACTGCTGAGAAAAAAAGTATACTCCTTTCTGTCACCATTCAGTTTTTTCCAGAGTTCTATCATACCTAATTTTTCTAATATTCTATTTACCTCTTTATTTCTTTCTTATTTGTTTTGTGATTTGATTTATCTAAGTCTGAGAGTGCAAGATTGAGATCTCCCACTATTTTACTTTTGCTGTCTATTTATTCTTGCAACTCTCTTAACTTCCCCTTTAGGAAGTTAGATGCTATACCACTTGGTGCGTACATTTTTAATATTGATATTGCTTCATTGTCTATAGTACCCTTTAGTAAGATATAGTTTCCTTCCTTATCTCTTTTAATTAGATCAATTCTTGCTTTTGCATGATCTGAGATAAGGATGGCTACCCCTGCTTTTTTGACTTCGCCTGAAACATATTAGATTCTACTCCAGGCTTTTACCTTTACTCTATATGGATCTCCCTGTTTTAAATGTGTTTCCTGTAAACAACATATTGTAGCCATTCTCCAGTTGATAAATGGTCAAAGGATATGAACAGACAATTCTCAGACAAAGAAATTAAAACTATTTATAGCCATATGAAAATATGCTCCAAATCATTATTAATCAGAGAAATGCAAATTAACACAACGCTGATTTCCCATACCTGTCAGATTGGCTAGAATGACAGGAAAAGATAATGCAGAATGTTGGAACGGATGTGGGAAAACAGGGACACTGATATATTGTTGGTGGAATTGTGAACACATCCAGCCATTCTGGAGAGCAATTTGGAACTATGCTCAAAAAGTTATCAAACTGTGCATACCCTTTGATCCAGCAGTGTTTCTACTGGGCTTATACACCAAAGAGAAGGGAAAAGGAGCTGGATGTGCCAAAATGTTTTTGGGAGCCCTGTTTCTAGTGGCTAGAAGCTGGAAAATGAATGGATGCCCATCAATTGGAGAATGGTTGAGTAAATTGTGGTATATGCATGTTATGGAATATTATTGTTCTGTAGGAAATGATCAGTAGGATGAATACAGAGAGGACTGGTGAGACTTACATGAACTGATGCTAAGTGAAATGAGCAGAACCAGGGATCATTATATACCTCAACAAGGATACTGTATGAGGATATGTTCTAATGGAAGTGGATCTCTTCGATAAAGAGATCTAATTCAGTTTCACTTGATCAGGGATGGACAGAAGCTGCTACATTCAAAGAAAGAACACTGGGAAATGAATATAAACTGCTTGCATTTTTGTTTTTCTTCCCGGCTTATTTATACCTTCTGAATCCAGTTCTCCCTGTGCAACAAGAACACCGTTCAGAACTGCACACAAATATTGTATCTAGTATATACTATAACCTATTTAACATGTATAGGACTGCTTGCCATTTGGGGGAGGGGGTGGAGGGAGGTAAGTGAAAAATCCGAAGAGAAGTGAGTGCAAGGAATAATGTTGTAAAAATTATGCTGGCTTGGTTTCTGTCAATGAAAAAGTTTTTTTTTTTTTTTTTTTAATAAATAAATAAACAACATATTGTAGGGTTCTGACTTTTTATCCAGTCTGCTATCCACCTCTGCTTTATGGGAGAGTTCATCCCATTCCCACTTACAGTTAAAATTACTAATTCTGTATTTTCTACCACCCTAATATCCCCAGATTATGCTTTTTTTTTTTCTTGCCCTCCTCCCCCCTTAATTTATTGGTCCCCCTTGTGTCACACAGCTCTCCCTCTTTAGGATTCCTCCCTCCTCCCTTTGAATCCCTTCCCCTTTCTTGTATCCTTCCCATATTACTCTTTTTCCTTTTCCCTTTTCATCTCCCACTTTTTAATGAGGTGAGAGAAGATTCTCTGTAAAACAAATATGTTAATTATGTCCTCTTTGAGCCAACTCTGATGAGAGTATGATTCATACAATGTTACTCCCCCGTCTAAGTTCCCTCAGGTATGATAGGTTTCCTTTGCCTCATCATCACATGTAGTTTGCCTCTTTTTATCTCCTCTTTTCCCTTTTTCTGACACTATCTGCTTTTCATTTATATTTCCCTTTTTTATGTTATATCAGTAAAATCAAATTATACATGTGCTTTTTATGTATATCCACAACAGAAATACAGTTCTCAAGATTTCCTTTTACCTTTTTCTGCTTCTCTTGAGTCCTGTGGTTGGAGATCATTTTTTTTAAAGTCTGTTTTTTTTCTTTAGAAACAAATGGAATTCCTCTGTTTCATTAAGTGTCTATATTTTTTGCATGGAAAAAAATGTTCTTCATAGCTGGGTAGTTTATTCTTGGCTGCATTCCAAGTTCTTTTGCCTTTACGAATATCAGATTCCAGGCCCTTTGATCCTTTAATGTTGAGGCTGCCAGATCTTGAGTGACTCTTATTGTGGCACCTTAGTATTTGAATTGTTTTTTTCCTGGCTGCTTGTAATATTTTTTCTTTAGTCTGAAAATTCTGAAATTTGGCCACAATATTCCTTGGAGTCTTCATTTTAGGATCTTTTTCAGAAGGTGTTAGATGAATTCTTTCAACGCCTATTTTACCTTTAGGTTCTATTCCGTCTGGGCAGTTCTCTTTGATGATTTCATGTAAAATAGTATCTAGGGTCTTTTTTTTCATCATAATTTTCGGGTAGTCCAATGATCCTCAGGTTATCTCTCCTAGATTTGTTTTCCAGATCTGTTGTTTTTCCAAGTAAGTATTTGACATTTTATTCCAATTTTTCTTTCTTTTTTTTTTTTTTTTTTTGTTTTGCTTGACTGATTCTTGATGTTTCAATGAATCAGTCATTTCTATTTGTTCAGTTCTGATTTTTAGTGAGTTAATTTTTTCATTAGCTTTTTTTACTTCTATTTGTATAAGTTCAATTGAGTTTTTAAATGAGTTGTTTTGCCTTATGGAGTGGTTTTTTTTTTTTTTTTTTTTGTTTTGTTTGTTTTGTTTTGTTTTTTTTTTTTTCTTTTCACTATTTTTTGTTTTTTTTTTTAGTGAGCTATTTTCTTTTTGCAATTTATAAATTTTGTGTCCCTGCACTTCTTGGAAGTTTTTTTTTTTACCTTTTCCAATTCACATTTCAGGAATTTGTTGCTCTCTTGCATAGCTTTTCTTTCCTTTCCCCATTTTTCTTCTAGTTCTCTTTTAAGATTTTTAATAGTCTCTTCTAGGAGAGCCTTTTGTATTGGGGCCCAATAATTGTCTGGAGACTGTCTGCTATTAGTCTCTTCAGGGTTGAAAAGCTGCTCTTTCTGTACAGAAACTATTAATCATTCTTTTGATTTTTTTTACTCATTTTTTAAAGCCTGTAGGGTCTGCCTTCAGGGCCAGGTGGTTACCAGCTTCCTTTGCAGAGCAGTGATAGGTGTATGGACGGTTAACTGTCCTGCCAGCCGGCTACAAAAGGCAGCCAGGTACTGGAGTGCTCTGGGAAAGAGTTCCCCACCCAGAAGTAACTCAGGCCTGAAGTGGCAAGCTGGGAAAGCGGCCTGTAAATAACCCCTGCTATATTGGATAACAACTGCCCTGGGGCTAGACTCTGAGCAGTGAGATTTTCACTACCCCAAGCTAAATCCTGCCCTGGGGTTGTGGTTATTAGCAGTTGAGCAGTGAATGGCCCTGTAGGGACTGGAAGTGTTTCTGTCCTGGGAAGCATAGTCCTGCTGGGGAAGTTCTATTGCCCTAGGCCAAGCTCCCCACTGTGCAGATTAGAGGCTGCCCCAGGCTGTGCCCCTCTGCCTTGCAGATTTATAACTGCCCCTGCAAAAGCCCCGAACTGCAGGGTGTGGCTGAAGGACTGTGTTAAGGTCTGCCTTAGTCACTTCCGGGGTTGAGTGGTTACAGCCAGATCTCTTTAGATTCTGGCATTTTTTTAGAGTACCCTCTATTTTAGGCATGAATTTCTCTGCCAATTTGCTGCTTTTTAATCAAGGCAAAGCATTTAAACTATAGCAGAGTTGTCTCTATAACTTCTCTAGCCACAGAGATCAATCCCATCCCTGGTCTGCTCAGGATGCTAGCCTCTGGCTGCCTGTGCTGGGCTGTTCCTGGCCCTTCAGGACAAACCTTTCCTGGCTATCTTCCAGATTATCTTCTGCTGGTAAGTTGTGTACTTCTAATCTTCATGAATTTAAGCAGTAAAGAGCTATTTTTGAGGCTGAGTTAAATAGTTGGTTGAGGGGATGAGAGGAGCTTAGAAAGTCAGGTTCCTTCTCTGCCATCTTGGCTCTGCCCCTACAATTTATTTTTGATGAGGTAAATGGGTACTTCTAATTAAAATGACAGTTTTTTGAAATGAATGACTAAATTTTCTTCTGGTAGTTTATATTGGGAAAAGAGAGGTTAAAAAGAGGAGGTGAATTGAGCTTTTATCATTAAGGAAACACTTTTTAGAAAACCTGGATAAGGTAATTCAATAACACCTCAGAATGTATACTTTGATATAATAGAATGACCAGTTCAAATTATAATTTCTGTAAATTCTAATAACAAAAATCATTTCAAAATGAATTCCATGTTATGATAGCTAGTGTTATAGCAATTTTGATTTAAATCAATAAGCAATTATCAGTTTTCTATCATGATACAGCAACTTATAGCCTCCAAGAATACAAAGACAAAATGGGCCAGCCCCTATTCTGAAGGCATTTATATTCTGTTGAGACACTAGTACATCTCAGAATGAATATCCCAATTTTAATTTCTCACAGTCATGGAACACACTGTAAGGCTCTCATTGATAAAATCTTATTGCTGTCTTGGTGTCCTCTTAAAGCAGAAATTTTATAAACCAAGATGAATATGAAAAATGGGAGATTCCAGTATAAGAGAGATAGATGCCAGTGACATTACAAAGTTCATTTCAGTCCTTATTATAGAAACTCTAAGATGTTCTCTTTCTTGTCTAAAGAAATATATTAAATATTAAAATTTAAAATAAATTTAATTTATTAAATTTAATTAAAATTTAAGATGTGTTAAATATTAAAATTAGAAAGTAATATATTAAAATATAAAGTAACTGAATTATTTCCCCTGTGATTCAATACTAGAATGTCTAGAACGTTATACTGTATAGAAATTTGCATTATTCAATTATGGGTACATAGAAAATCGGTCTATATGGGTATGGACCTCAGGACATATGCTGGAAGTTTTGCTTTAAAATAAAAACGATCGATTTCTTTCCTTTTGTTTTGCCTCTGCTCTAAAAATTGAATGTATATGTGAAAGTAAAATGCTGGTTGTCTTTTGTGTGTGCAAGTTGTAGAATAGAAGGGAGAGAAAGTTCAATTAATTGAGGGTATTAAGTAATGGAGTCTTACATAATTGAGTGTGTATTTTGTTAACCAATGATGAATCAAGAAGGAAAGAGTAAGAAGTATGCAATCCAGAAACAAAAGCTGCTTTAAAAATTTTTCAACTTCTTTTTATAAATATTTTATTTTTCAACTTTTCCTCCTCCTTATTATTATGCCTTTGTGGTCTGCTCAGGCAAGAAATATCAGATTAACTTTTCTAAGTTTTTATCTTGATATAGCTATTAAATATTTCCATACCACCCACCTCACCCCCAGAGACATTAGTGTTAATTTAAATAAAATCCAAAGTGAATGTGCTGTATAAGATGCTAAAAATGTCTGCTGTTAAAACAAATGTAATTTTTTAAAAGATAGAAATTTTAACTCATTTTATTCAACTAGCATTTATTAAAGGACTATTATTTGTAATTTATTTTACTAAAAAAACAAACTAAACTAAATCTGTGATTTCATCCATATAGGCAGCACCTAGAGAAGTATAGAGGAGTCTCCACAACTCAAAACGTTGCTTATGATAATGACACATTAAATAATTTGCCCAGCATGATAGTGCTTATGTTTCAAAAATGGGATTTAGACATAGGTTTTCCTGAGTCTGAGACTAGGGATCCATCCATTGCACCATAGTTATCTCTCATTTAAGAGAGAAAAAAAAATGGGGAGAGAGCAAGAGAGAGAGAGAGAGAGAGAGAGAGAGAGAAAGAGAGAGAGAGAATATATCAAATGTTATTTAAACACCTTCTATGTATCTGAAAATGTGATTGTGCTGTGATAGTTTGTGCTTATGCTGAGTAATAGCATGGCATAATGAATGGATGATGGCCTTGGAACAAGTAAAATCTGAATTCAGTTTCAACCTCTGACACATAGTGGCTGAGTCAAATTGCTTCTCAGTTCTGTAGTCAAATTTATAAATCTATGAGATAAAGAAAAGAAGATATCAACCTACATTGATACAAAAGGTTCCATATATATATATATATATATTATATATATATATATATAATATATATATATATATATATATATATATATATATATATATATATATTTGTTTTTAAAATAATTTTTTATTGATAGAACGCATGCCAGGGTAATTTTTTACAGCATTATCCCTTGCATTCATTTCTGTTCCGATTTTTCCCCTCCCTCCCTCCACCCCTTCCCCCCAGATAGCAAGAGTCCTTTACATGTTGAATGGGTTGCAGTATATCCTAGATACAATATATGTGTGCAGAATCAAACAGTTTTCTTGTTGCACAGGGAGAATTGAATTTAGAAGGTATAAATAACCCGGGAGGAAAAACATAAATGCAAGCAGTTTATATTCATTTCCAGTGTTCTTTCTCTGGGTGTAGCTGCTTCTGTCCATCTTTGATCAATTAAGGCTTTCTTTATCAAAGAGGTCCACTTCCATCAGAATACATCCTCAAACAGTATCATTATTGAGGTATATAATGATCTGGTTCTGCTCATTTCACTCAGCATCAGTTCATGTAAGTCTTGCCAGTCCTCTCTGTATTCATCCTGCTGGTCGTTCCTTACAGAACAATAATATTCCATAACGTTCATATACCACAATTTACTCAACCATTCTCCAATTGATGGACATCCTTTCATTTTCCAGCTTCTAGCCACTACAAACAGGGCCGCCACAAACATTTTGGCACATACCGGTCCCTTTCCTTTCTTTAGTATCTCTTTGGGGTATAAGCGCAGTAGAAACACTGCTGGATCAAAGGGTATGCACAGCTTGATAACTTTTTGAGCATAGTTCCAAATTGCTCTCCAGAATGGCTGGATGTGTTCACAATTCCACCAACAATGTATCAGTGTCCCTGTTTTCCCACCTCCCCTCCAACATTCCCCATTATCTTTCCCTGTCATTCTAGCCAATCTGACAGGTGTGTAGTGGTATCTCAGAGTTATGTTAATTTTCATTTCTCTGATTAATAATGATTTGGAGCGTATTTTCATATGTCTATAAATAGTTTCAATTTCTTCGTCTGAGAATTGTCTGTTCATATCCTTTGACCATTTATCAATTGGAGAATGGTTTGATTTCTTATAAATTAGAGTGAATTCTCTATATATTTTGGGAAAGAGGCCTTTATCAGAATTTTTGATTGTAAAAATGTTTTCCCAGTTTATTGTTTCCCTTCTAATCTTGTCTGCATTTGTTTTGTTTGTACAAAAACTTTTCAATTTGATATAATCAAAATTTTCTATTTTGTCGTCAATAGTGATCTCTAGTTCTTCTTTGGTCATAAATTCTTCCCTCTTCCACAGGTCTGACAGGTAAACTATCCTATGCTCTACCAATTTATTTATAATCTCATTCTTTATGCCTAGGTCATGAACCCATTTTGACCTTATCTTGGTGTACGGTGTTAAGTGCGGGTCAATGCCTAGTTTCTGCCATACTGATTTCCAATTTTCCCAGCAACTTTTGTCAAATAATGCATTCTTATCCCAGAAACTGGTGTCTTTGGGTTTGTCAAACACTATATTATTAAAGTTATTGCCTGTTTTGTCCTTTGAACCTAACTTATTCCATTGATCAACTAGTCTATTTCTTAGCCAATACCAGATGGTTTTAGTAACTGCTGCTTTATAATATAATTTTAGATCTGGTACAGCTAGGCCACCTTCATTTGATTTTTTTTTTCATTAATTTCCTTGAAATTCTTGAACTTTTGTTTTTCCATATGAACTTTGTTGTTATTTTTTCTAATTCATCAAAGTAGTTTTTTGGGAGTCTGATTGGTATAACGCTAAATAAGTAGATTAATTTAGGTAGTATCGTCATCTTTATTATATTTGCTCGCCCAATCCAAGAGCATTTAATATTTTTCCAGTTGGTTAGATCAGACTTAATTTCTGTGGAAAGTGTTTTGTAGTTTTGCTCATAAAGTTTCTGATTTTCCCTTGGCAGATAGATTCCTAAACATTTTATACAATCAGTAGTTACTTTAAATGGAATTTCTTTTTGTATCTCTAACTGTTGGGTTTTGTTAGTGATATATAAGAATGCTGATGACTTATGTGGGTTTATTTTATATCCTGCAACTTTGCTGAAGGTGTAGATTGTTTCTAATAACTTTTTGGTAGAATCTCTGGGGTTTTCTAAGTATACCATCATATCATCAGCAAAGAGTGATAATTTGGTTTCCTCATTGCCTATTCTTATTCCTTTAATCTCTTTCTCAACTCTTATTGCCAAAGCTAGCATTTCTAATACAATAGTAAATAGTAACGGTGATAGTGGGCAACCTTGTTTTACTCCTGATCTTATTGGGAATGGTTGCAGTTTGTCCCCGTTACATATAATGCTTACTGCTGGTTTTAAATAGATGCTACTGATTATTTAAAGCAAAAGTCAATTTATTCCTATACTCTCAAGAGTTTTTAATAGGAACGGATGTTGGATTTTATCAAATGCTTTTTCTGCATCTATTGAGATGATCATATGGTTTTTGTTAATTTGATTATTAATATGGCCAATTATATTGACAGTTTTCCTAATATTGAACCAGCCCTGCATTCCTGGTATAAATCCTACTTGATCATGATGTATTATCCTGGGGATGATTTTCTGTAGTCTTTTTGCTAATATCTTATTTAAGATTTTAGCATCAATATTCATTAGGGAGATTGGTTTATAATTTTCTTTCTCTGTTTTCAACTACCTGGTTTAGGTATCAGTACCATTTCTGTGTCATAAAAGGAGTTTGGGAGGACTCCTTCATTCCCTATTTTTTCAAATAGTTTATAAAGCATTGGGGCTCATTGTTCTTTGAATGTTTGGTAGAATTCACATGTAAATCCATCTGGTCCTGGGGATTTTTTTTTTTAGGGAGTTGATTAATAGCTTGTTCTATCTATTTTTTTTTTTCTGAAATGGGACTATTTAAACAATTTACTTCTTCCTCTGATAATCTGGGAAGCCTATATTTTTGGAAGTAGTCATCCATTTCACTTAGGTTATCAAATTTATTGGCATAAAGTTGGGCAAAGTAACCCCTTATTATTTCTTTAATTTCCTCTTCATCAGTGGTAAGTTCTCCTTTTTCATTTTTAAGACTGCCAATTTGGTTTCCCTCTCTCCTTTTTCTAATCAGATTTACCAAAGGTTTATCAATTTTATTGTTTTTTTCATAAAACCAACTCTTAGTTTTATTTATTAGTTCAATAGTTTTTTTTTTTTACTTTCTACATTATTAATTTCTCCTTTTTTATTTTAGAATTTCAAGTTTAGTAATTGATTGGGTGTTTTTAATTTGGTCTTTTTCTAACTTTTTAAGTTCCAGGCCCAATTCATTGATCTTCTCTTTTTCTATTTTATATTCAAGTAAGCCTCTAAGGATATAAAATTTCCCCTTATTACTGCTTTGGCTGCATCCCATAAATTTTGATATGATGTCTCATTGTTGTCATTATCTTGAGTGAAATTATTAATTGTGTCTATAATTTGCTATTTCACCCAATCATTCTTTAAGATGAGATTATTTAGTTTCCAATTACTTTTTGGTCTATTTACACCTAACTTTTTGTTAAATGTAGTTTTTGTTGCGTTGTGATCTGAAAAAAAAAGCATTTACTATTTCTGCCTTCCTGCATTTAATTTTGAGGTCTTTATGTCCTAATATATGGTCAATTTTTGTGTAGGTTCCATGAACTGCTGAGAAGAAAGTATACTCCTTTCTGTCACCATTCAGTTTTCTCCAGAGATCTATCATACCTAATTTTTCTAACATTCTATTTACCTCTTTAATTTCTTTCTTATTTGTTTTGTAATTTGATTTATCTAAATCTGAGAGTGCAAGATTGAGATCTCCCACTATTATAGTTTTGCTGTCTATTTCTTCTCGCAACTCTCTTAGCTTCTCTTTCAGGAAGTTAGATGCAATACCACTTGGTGCATATATGTTTAATACTGATAATGCTTCATTCTCTATAGTACCCTTAAGCAAGATATAGTTTCCTTCCTCATCTCTTTTAATTAGATCAATCTTTGCTTTTGCTTGATCTGAGATAAGGATGGCTACCCCTGATTTTTTGACTTCACCTGAAGCATAATAGATTCTGCTCCAGCCTTTTACCTTTAGTCTATATGTATCTCCCTGTTTTAAAAGTGTTTCCTGTAAACAACAGATTGTAGGGTTCTGACTTTTGATCCAGTCTGCTATCCACCTCCTCTTTATGGGAGAGTTCATCCCATTCACATTGCGGTTAAAATAACCAATTCTGCATTTTCTGCCATCCTAACATCCCCAGATTATACTTTTCTTTTTCTTGCCCTCCTTCCCTTCTTCCCTATTGATCCCACTAACGTCGCACAGCTCTCCCTCTTTAGTATCCCTCACTCCTCCCTTGGAATCCCTTCCCCTTTCTTGTACCCTTCCCTTATTACTCTTTTTCCTTCTCCCTTTTCCTCTCCCACTTTTTAATGAAGTGAGAGAAGAATCTGTGTAAAACAAATATGTCAATTGTTTCCTCTTTGAGCCAACTCTGATGAGAGTAGGATTCACACAATGTTCCTCCCCCTCTCTAAGTTCCCTCATATATGATAGGTTTCCTCTGCCTCATTGTCGCATGTAGTTTCCCTCTTTTTATCTCCCTTCTTCCCTTTTTCTGGCACTATCCCCTTTCTATTTCTACTTCCCTTTTTTATGTTATATCAGTAAAATCAAATTATACATATGGTTTTTATGTATATTCACAACAGAAATACAGTTCTCAAGAATTCCTTTTACTTTTTCTACTTCTCTTGATTCCTGTTGTTGAAGATCAAATTTTTTGTTTAAGTCTGGTTTTTTCCTTAGAAACAGATGGAATTCCTCTATTTCATTAAATATCCATCTTCTTCCATGGAAAAAAGTACTCAGCTTAGCTGGATAGTTTATTCTTGGCTGCATTCCAAGTTCTTTTGCCTTTCGGAATATCTGATTCCAGGCCCTTCGATCCTTTAATGTTGAGGCAGCCAGATCTTGCATGACCCTTATTGTGGCATCTCGGTATTTGAACTGTTTTTTTCCTGGCTGCTTGTAAAATTTTTTCTTTAGTCTGGAAATTCTGAAGTTTGGCCACAATATTCCTTGAAGTCTTTATTTTAGGGTCTTTTTCAGAAGGTGTTCGATGAATTCTTTCAATGCCTATTTTCCCTTCTGGTTCTATTACTTCTGGGCAGTTCTCTTTGATGATTTCCTGTAAAATAGTATCTAGGCTCTTTTTTTCATCATAATTTTCGCATAGTCTGATGATCCTCAGGTTATCTCTCCTAGATCTATTTTCCAGATCTGTTGTTTTTCCCAGTAAATATTTGACATTTTTTTCCAATCTTTCATTTTTCTTGGTTTTGCTTGACTGATTCTTGATGTCTCAATGAATCAGTCATTTCTATTTGTTCAGTTCTAATTTTTAGTGAGTTATTTTCTTCATTAGCTTTTTTTACTTCTTTTTGTATATGTACAATTGAGTTGTTTTGCTCTATGGAATTTTTTTCCATTTCACTAATTTTTTTTTTTTTTTTTTAGTGAGTCATTTTCTTTTTTCAATTCGCAAACTCTGTTTTTTACCTTTTCCAATTCACATTTCAGGAAGTTGTTTTCTTTTTCCACTTTATCAAATTTTTCTTTTAATGAGTTATGTGCCTTTTCTGTACTCTTTTGCATCGCTTCTCTTTCCTTTCCCCATTTTTCTTCTAGCTCTCTTTTAAGGTTTTGAATAGTCTCTTCTAGGAGAGCCTTTTGTATTGGAGACCAACAATCGTCTGGAGACTGTCTGCTATTAGTCTCTTCAGGGTTGAAAAGCTGTTCTCTTTCTGGGTAGAAACTATCAATCGTTCTTTTGATTTTTTTACTCATTTCGTTAAAGCCTGTAAGGTCTGCCTTCAGAGCCAGGAGGTTACCAGCTTCCTCTGCAGAGCAGTGAAAAGTATATGGACGGGGTAGCTGTCCTGTTGACCGGGTACACAAAGCAGCGAGGTACTGGAGTGCTCTGGGAAAGAGTTCCCCACCAGAAAGTAACTCAGGCCTGCAGGGCTGGGCTGGGAAAGTGCCTTTCAAAGAACCTCAGCTGTGTGAGATAATGACTGCCCTGGGGCTAGACACTTAGCAGTGAGAGTTTCACTTCCCAAGCCAAACCCTGCCCTGGGGCTGTGGGTATTAGCAGCTGAGCAGTGAATGGATTTGCAGGAACAGGAAGTGTCTGCCCGGAGAAGCACAGTCTGCTGGGGAAGTTCTCTTGCCCCAGGCCGAGCCCCCCACTCTGCTGATTAGAGACTGCCCAGGCTGTGCCCCACTGTCGTGCAGATTAGTAACTGTCCCCGCAAAAGCCTCGAACTGCCGGATGTGGCCACAGGCCTGCGGTAAAGTCTGCCTGAGTCACTTCCGGGTTTGAGGGGTTACAGCCAGATCTCGTTAGGTTCTGGTGTTTTTTAGAGGACCCTCTGTTTTAGGCTTTAACTTCTCTGCCAGTTTACTGCTTTGTAATCAAGATAGAGCAGTTAGCCTATAGCAGAATGGTCCCTATAACTTCTCTAGCCACAGAGATCACCCCCAGCCCTGGTCTGCTCAGGACGCTAGCCTCTCACTGCCTGTGCTAGTCTGTTCCTGGCCCCTCAGGTCAAACCTTTCCTGGCGAGCTTCCGGATCGGCTGGTAAGTTGTAGTGCTTCTTATCTTCATGAATTTAAGCAGTGAAGAGTTATTTTTGAGGCTGGTTTAAATATTTGGTTATGAGGGTAATGAGAGGAGCTTAGAGAGTCTTGTGTGCCTGCTCCTCCATCTTGGCTCCGCCCCGATATAAATATCAAGGTTCCCTATATTTATGAAAATGTTATTCTTTCTCTTCTAATTCCATTTAGCTTTTTTGTGTTCTTGATACTCAAGTGGAAGTTGAAGATAAGTAGATACATGGATGCTTACATGGAGATGATATATGGCTACAGATGTTAGATATACAGTGGTACAGATTTTTGTTTCAAAACCCATGGGATTCAGCATTTAATGTATTTCAATAAAAAAATGCTTCAGCATTTGAAGATTTGTTCACTACTTGTTGCACTTGGTTATTGTCTTGATTGAGTAGTAGGGAATTGAGGCCAAGTGTGTTGCCAACTGTCCCACTGCCACTTTTATTGCTCTCCACAGTAGGCAGCTCTTCCTTAGCAAAAGCAGCAGTCTACAGGACTATCAGTTTGGAGACCATCATGCTCAGGTTGTGTGTGTTAATTGGCAAGTCACTTGGCAGTTTCTGCAGGAAGATGCTGTTGCAGCTTACAGCTTTTTGGCTCCTAAAACTGTAGTTGGGTCAAGAAAGGATTAGTCTGGCTGGGTTATGTTGCAAATTGGAGATGTGTTTCTTATGGGAAAAAATTCTTTCTCTCCGTGTCAATTTTGTTACTCATCTTGGTTCTAAAACCAATTAAGAATGAGTACTGAGGTAACATTGTAGAAACAAATGCATGTTTCTACTTAGGAAAGATGGATAGATAGATAAACTAGTTCTTGATCTCTATCCTTATGGCAAACACTGCAATACATTTATATTGAAATTTGTTAAGTGACATTCTAAAGTAGGAATTTTTTTTTAACTTTTCTGTCTCATGACCCCCTGAGAAAATTTTACACGACCTTGGATAAGTCAGACTTTCACTATGCACAACTATAACACTCCTATTGTTGCCTTGAGAGTGCTTGCTAAGAGAAAATAGGACTGAAGATAAAGCCTTTAGTCATAAGGAAAAAATTCAAGTAGGAAGAAATAATAAATGATAGGCATGAAATGAGAGATAATTCAAATCATTCTTCGGCCTTGATAAAACAGTCTATAAACATCTCTCTCTCTCTCTCTCTCTCTCTCTCTCTCTGTGTGTGTGTGTGTGTGTGTGTGTGTGTGCCAATACTTGAAATACCTAATGTTTATAATATTGATTCTATTTTTCTATGAGAGTCAATGTAAGTTCTACTAAACACATCTATTCTGGCCTGAGTACCTGAATATCTTATGTTTCTTAGGAGAGGAGAAATCTCAAATCAAGAACCTATTTGTGTGCATATTAGAAAAATGGGGAGCAAACAGTAATTTATAGTAGAAGATAATGCTGATCAATCTCAAATAGCTCTGTAAAGTTTGGCAAGTCACTTAATCTTTCTCAGGCTCTGTTTTCTTACCTGTAAAATTGGATTAAATGCTCTCTGATATACCTTCTTGTCCTGAAGAGAAGTATTGGTTTGAATGTATGCCAGGTGCCAGTGCTTTAAATGGAACTCCATAATTATACTAAAATTTGAAAACAATAGACTTTATTTTATATGTTGCAACAATTTATGCTATTATAAGTAGTATTATATTAAAACAATAAGGGACTTAGAATAAATATTCTGATGGCAACTTCTTAATAATGCTAATAATATGGAAAGAGTGATTTTTAAAAATATGATCTAATAACTCTCATTGTTCCTTAAATTTGTAATTATAGAAACCATAAAGAATATCAGTAGTATTAATTACCTTGACTAAAACTTATAGATGAAGTTATTATGAATATTACATAGAATGGATGACATTTTCAATACTGTGATCTTATGAATGAAATGCAGTGGAAAGAATCCTCAATATTAAATTATAATAGGTTATATGATAATATAAATAAAGTTTCATTCCCAAGATTTATAAAGTAGCTTGAGAAAGTTTAAGTTTTGTGGAAAACTGAAGATACACAATCCTAAGCATTTCATTTCATTGTGTTAAAATATACATTAGAATAAAAATGCATGCACACACGCACACACACAAATCATCATTTTTCAACATTATAGACAAAAATAATGTGTCCACAGAAAAATTGGCAGATTTCAAGGGAACCTACTTAAAACACCAAAATAAGAGACTGGGCACAAATTAATGCTTCAATAGACAAACCTTTGAGCCTAGAAATCAGTGAGTCAAACACCGAGCAGTATGTTTTCTGAATTCTTTTTTGTGGCAATAGACTTACAGCCATCTTTTAAATAAAATTATTGTAACCAATGTTAATTTCACAGACAGTATCTACTTCTCATTTCCCATTGCTGATGCCTTCTTTAATACATGTGTGTGTGTGTGTGTGTGTGTGTGTGTGTGTGTGTGTGTGTGTGTATAGTGTAGGACTTTTGAGAATTAGCAATTAATAGTAGAAGAAAGGCTTTTCTGCAGAATCTTGACTTTTCCAGAGGAAGAGATGCTAGGAGAACAGAAATTGCAGACAGCCACACAAGGGGGCAGAGATAAGCAGGATGAATGTTGTATATGTGAAATAGCAAGTAGGCTATCTTGGCAAGAAATGGAGCACTCTAATTAGTGGCATAAGGACTTATAATATGAATTCAGTCTACAAAATAGATTGGAGCCAGATTGTGAAGGAATTTAGATGACTTCCAGAGGAGTTTCTAGGTGTTTTTTTTTTTTTTTTTGAAGGCAATGTGGATCCACTGAAACTTCTCCAACTTCAGAATGATGCAATGATGCCTGAGTTTAGGAATATTGTTTGAGTATCTTTGCAGGGTGAAATAAGGAGAAGATAGCTTGGATACAGAGAGACCAATTAGGAACATAATATAGTAATCCAAATGAGAGGCAATGAAGAAATTTAATATAGGATTTTTATGAGTAGATTAAAAAATAAGGGTATGAAATATATTGAGGAGCTAGAATTGGTAAAACTTGGCAATTGGATATAGGGTGTTGGGGACAGGGAGAAGAGTCAGAATGAAGAGAAGAAATCTCATATGTTCTTGTAGAATATGGGCTAGCTCCCTGGAGGGTCTCAGGGTCAGCCGGAGTCAGGATAAATTAAAGTCCTTGGTCTTTAGGAAGAGAAGTGAAGGAGACAGGCAAACTGCCATGAGGCTTGCCAAAGATGTATTCTGGATTCTGGAGTCCAGAGTCACCAGCCTCTCTCCTCTTCATCCTGCTGCCAAGTCTTTCTGCCTCTTACCCTCCCCCTCCAATCATTGCCTTTGATTATCTTAACACCCAGTATTCAGCAAGCACCAATGGTGAGAAGAGCCATTTATCCAAATATATGCTAATAGAGTCATTGTCTCACATCGAATAGGTAATTAGTTTTAAGTGCTCAGTTGTCTGATTCAAGCATATCTTTTTGGAGTTTCATCTCTCTACATCTCCTGCTTTCTTTTATTTTAGAACACAGGTGATCCTGCCTTCTCTGACTTCTAAGGGAGGTGCAGACTCCAAAAAGGAGGTGATCATGCCCTCCTTGACTTCTCAGGAAAGAGGGTGAAAACACCAAAAAGGAGGTGATCACACATCCCTTCCCTGCTAACTCCTCAGGAAGAGAGATGAAAAACATGAAAGGGAAGTAGAGCATCAAACCAAATATTGTTAGCGGGTATTGGGGCTGAAGGGTCTTACTAGAAACAGGCATACACAAACCCATCAACATGTGAGGTATTGCACAGACACATATCAATAAAGAACAGGCTAGCAGTGATTACTCTACCCACAGTGCAGCCTTAATGTGATGTAAAAACATGAATTGTAAATTCAAGTAATGATATAATAAACAATATGAATCAATATGATGTTGTATTCCAGAAGTCCTAGAAAGAGGGTATGTAAATAACAAGCACAAATACTCCTCCTTCAGCAACCAAGAGATAGTCCAAAACAAATCTATTTTCCATTACTTCACATGTCAGGGAATTCAATGATCCCTGCACATTTTTAAAATCCTGCAACAGTCTTTTTATGTGTTAGGGAATCCAAAGATTCTTGCAGTGTTTGAAGTCCTGCAACAGTCTCCTCATGTGTCAGGGAATCCAATGATTCCTGCAGATGTTGAAGTCTTGTAACAGTCTTTTTTTTAATCTCTCTATAATTTTTTATTATACCTTTTTATTGTCAAGATATATGCATGGGTAATTTTTCAGCATTGACAATTGTAAAAGCTTTTCTTCTGATTTTCCCCTCTTTCCAAAGGGTATGCACAATTTGAAAACTTTTTGAACATAGTTCCAAATTGCTCTCCAGAATGGCTGGATGTGTACACAATTCCACCAATGATGCATCAGTGTCCCAGTTTTCCCAAATCTCCTCCAACATTTAGCATTATCTTTCCCTGTCATTCTAGCCAATCTGACAGGTGTGTAGTAGTATCTCAGAGTTGTCTTAATTTGCATTTCTCGGATTAATAATGATTTAGAGCACCTTTTTATATGGCTAGAAATAGTTTGAATTTCTTTGCCTGAAAATTATCTGTTCATATTTTT
The DNA here is from genome assembly GCF_016432865.1 of Antechinus flavipes. Classification (NCBI taxonomy): domain Eukaryota; kingdom Metazoa; phylum Chordata; class Mammalia; order Dasyuromorphia; family Dasyuridae; genus Antechinus; species Antechinus flavipes. Next base: position 275,788,893 of record NC_067398.1, read on the forward strand.
TGACCATTTATCAATTGAAGAATGGCTTGATTTCTTATAAATTAAAGTCCATTCTCTTTCTATTTTGAAAATGAGGCCTTTATCAAAAACTTTGACTATAAAAATGCTTTCCCAGTTTACTGCTTCTGTTCTAAACTTGCCTGAATTAGTTTTGCTTGTACAAAAGCTTTTTAATTTGATATAATCAATTTTTTTCTATTTTGTAATCAATAATGATCTCTAGTTCTTCTTTGGTCATAAATTCCTTCTTCTTCCACAGATCTGAGAGGTAAACTATCCTATATTATTCCAATTTATTTATAATCTCATTCTTTATACCTTTATGCCTATCATGAACCCATTTTGACCTTCTTTTGGTGTATGGTGTTAAGTGTGGGTCAATGCCTAGTTTCTGCCACACTAATTTCCAATTTTCCCAGGAGTTTTTGTCAAACAGTGAATTCTTGTCTCAAAAGCTGAGGACTTTGGGTTTCTCAAACACTAGATTATTAAAATTATTGAATATTTTGTCCTCTGAACCTAACCTGTTCCACTGATCAACTAATCTATTTCTTAGCCAATACCAAATGGTTTTGGTAATTGCTGCTTTATAATATAATTTTAGATCTGGTACAGCTAGGCTACCTTCATTTTATTTTTTTTTCATTAATTCCCTTGAAATTCTTGACCTTTTATTTTTCCATATGAACTTTGCTGTTATTTTTTCTAGGTTATTAAAATAGTTTTTAGGGAGTATAGTTGGTATAGTGCTGAATAAATAGATTAGTTTAGGTAGGATTGTCATCTTTATTATATTTGCTTGCCCTATCCAAGAGCACTTAACATTTTTCCAATTGGTTAAATCAGACTTAATTTGTGTGGAAATTGTTTTGTAGATTTGCTCATAAAGTATCTGATTTTCCCTTGGCAGATAATTTCCTAAGTATTTTATACTGTCAGTAGTCGCTTTAAATGGAATTTCTCTTTGTAAACTCTAACTGTTGCATTTTGTTAGTGATATATAAAAATGCTTATGACTTATATGGGTTTATTTTTTATCCTGCAACTTTGCTAAAGGGGTGGATTATTTCTAATGACTTTTTTGTAGAATCTCTGGGGTTCTCTAAGTATACCATCATATCATCAGCAAAGAGTGATAATTTGGTTTCCTCATTGCCTATTCTTATTTCTTTAATCTCTTTCTCAACTCTCATTTTCAAAGCTAGCATTTCTAATACAATATAGAATAGTAATAATGATCGTGCGTAACCTTGTTTTACCCATGATCTTATTGGGAATGGTTCCAGTTTATCCTCATTACATATGATGCTTACTGCTGGTTTTAAAAAGATGCTACTGATTATTTTAAGGAAAAGTCAATTTTTTCCTATACTCTCAAGTGTTTTTAATAGGAATGGATGTTGGATTTTACCAAATTCTTTTTCTGCATCTATTAAGATGATCATATGGTTTTTTGTTAATTTGGTTGTTGATATAGTCAGTTATGCTAATAGTTTTCCTAGTATTCAAACAACCTTGCATTCCTGGTATTAATCCTACTTGGTCATGGTCTATTGTCCTGGGGATGATTTTCTGTAGTCTTTTTCCTAATGTGTGATTTAAGATTTTAGCATCAATATTCATTAGGGGGATTGGTCTATAATTTTCTTTTTCTGTTTTCAATATACCTGGTTTAGTTATCAGTTCCATGTCTGTGTCATAAAATGAATTTGGTAGGAGTCCTTCATTCCCTATTTTTTTTTTCAAATAGTTTATATAGCATTGGAATTAATTGTTCTTTAAATGTTTGGTAGAATTCACATGTAAACCCTTATGTTCCTGGGGATTTTTTTCTGAGGGAGATGATTAATAGCTTGTTCTATTTATTCTGAGAGTGCAAGACTGAGATCTCCCACTATTATAGTTTTGCTGGCTATTTCTTCTTGCAACTCCCTTAACTTCTCTTTTAGGAATTTAGATGCTATACAACTTGGTGCATATATGTTTAGTGTTGATATTGCTTCATTGTCTATGCCAGCCTTTAGCAAGATACATTTTCCTTCCTTATCTCTTTTAATTAGATTTTTTTTTTTTTTTTTTGCTTTTGCTTGATCTGAGATAAGGATGGCTACCCCTGCTTTTTTTACTTCACCGGAAGCAAAATTGATCATACCCCAGCCTTTTACCTTTACTCTGTATGCATTTTGCTGCTTTAAATGTGTTTCCTGTAAATAACATATTGTATGGTTCTGTCTTTGGATTTAGTGTGCTATCTGCCTCTGCCTTTATGGGAGAGTTCATCTCATTCACATTTATGGTTAAAATGACTAATTCTGTATTTCCTGCCATCTTATTATCCCTGGATTATGTTTTTCTTTTTCTTATCCCCCATTACATCTCTCCCCAGTATTAAAATTATGGGCACCACTTGCCTCACACAGCTCTCCCTCTTTAGATTCCCTCCCATGCCCTTTGAATACTTTCCCCTTATTTGTATCTTTCCCTTATTATTCTTTTCCTTTTCCCTTTTCCTGTCCCACTTTTTAATAAGGTGAGAAAAGTTTCTCTGTAAACCAAATATGTCAATTATTTTCTCTTTGAGCCAAATCTAGTGAGAGTAAGATTCGCACAATGCTCCTCCCCCTCTCTAAATTCCCTCAGATATGAGAGCTATTCTTTGCTTCTTCGTGGGATGTAGTTTCCCTCTTTTTATCTCCCCTTTTCCTTTTTTCTGATATTATCCCCTTCCCATTTCTACTTAACTTTTTAATATTATATCAGTAAAATCAAATTATACATGTAGTCTTTTTGTATATCCACAACAGAAATGCAGTTCTCAAAAGTTCCTTTTACCTTTTCTGCTTTTCTTGAATCCTATGGTTGGAGATCAATTTTTTTGTTTAATTTTGATTGTTTTCTTAGAAACAAATGGAATTCATCTGTTTCATTAAATGTCCATCTTCTTCCCAGGAACAAAATGCTCATTTTGGGTGGGTAGCTTATTCTTGGCTGCATTCCAAGTTTTTTTTTTTTTTTTTTTTTTGCCTTTCAGAATATCGGATTCCAGGCTCTTCAATCCTTTAATGTGAAGGCAGCTAGATCTCGGGTGATCTTTATTGTGGCACCTCGGTATTTGAATTGTTTTTTTTTTTTTTTCTGGCTGCTTGTAATGTTTTTTCCTTAATCTGATAATTCTGAAATTTGGCCACAATATTCCTTGGAGTTTTTATTTTAGGGTCTTTTTTACAAGGTGTTTGATGAATTCTTTCAATGCCTATTTTCCTTTCTGGTTTTATTACCTCTGGGCAGTTTTCTTTGATGATTTCATGTAAAATAGTATCTAGGCTCTTTTTTTTATCATAATTTTCGGGTAGTCCAATGATCCTTAGATTATCTTTCCTAGATCTATTTTCCAGGTTGTTTATTTTTCCAAATAGATATTTAATTTTTTTTCCTTTTTTTTATTTTTTATTTTTTGGTTTTGCTTGATTGATTCTTGATGTCTCAATGAATCATTCATTTCTATTTGTTCAGTTCTAACTTTTATGGGTTTTCTTCATTACCTTTTTTATTCCTTTTTGCATATATCCAATTGAGTTTTTAAATGAGTTGTTTTGCCCTATGGAATTTTTGCATTTCACTAATTGACATTAATTGAAATTACTTTTTTGGGAGGATTTTTTTTTTTAATTTTTTCCACTTCACAAATCATACTTTACTGGGAATTCTTTATCTTTTCCAATTCAAAAATTCTGTTTCCCTGGGAGTTCTTTACCTTTTCAAATTCACATTTCAGGAATTTGTTTTCTTTTTCCACTTTATCAAATTTTTCTTTAAGTGAGTTATATGTCTTTTTGCTACTCTCTTGCATAGTTTCCTTTCACCATTTTTGTTCTAGCTCTCTTTTAAGATTTTTTTTCTAATTTCTTCTAGGAGAGCATTGTGTGATGGGTATCAGGTTACATTCCCTTTTTGGGTTTTGTCTGGAGATTGTCTGCTATTAGTCTCATCAGGATTGAAAATCTGCTCTCTTTCTATATAGAAGTTATCGATAGTTAGTGTATACTTGGCTTGTTTACTCATTTTTTGGTTTTAGGGTCTGCCTTCAGGGTAAGGGAGTTACCATCTTCCTCTGCAGAGCAGGAATAAATATATGGATAGTAGTTGTCCTCTAAACAGGCTGCTAAGAGCAGTGGAGCTGCAGAAATGCCCTTGGAAGAGCCCTACACCAAAAGTGCCTTAGCCCTGGGAAGTATGGCCAAACTGTCAGGGTGCCCTGGGAAGAGACCTTCTGTGTGGAAAAGTGGCTGCCCTGAGAAGAGCCCCACACTGGAAGTGTCTCTGCTCTTGGAAGCATGATCATGCTGGGGAAGTCCTATTGTCTCAGGCAGAGTCCTCCTGATGTGCAGATTTGTGGCTGCCCCTGACAAAAGCCCTGCACTGCAGAATGTGGCTGCACAGCTATGCTGAGTCACTTCAAGGGGTGGGTGGTTGTAGCCAGATCCTGTTAGATTCTGGCATTTTTTGGAGTGCACTCTACCTTTGGACTTTTCGTAACTTCTCTGGTGATCTACTGCTTTGAAATCGAAGCAGAGCAACCAACCTGTGGTAGAGTCCTCCCTGCAAAATCTCCACCCATGCATGAAAACCCCTCCTGCCTCTTCCCCTCCCACTCTGTTTGCTCAGTATGCTAGCCTCTGTGTTCTATCTCCTACCTGCACTAGCCTGCTTCCGCTGATCAAGAGAAACCTTTTCTGATGATCTTCCAGATTATCTTCAGCTTGTAATTTGTTGTACTCCCAGTATTAGTGGATTTTACCAGTCAAGCATTATTTCTGAGGCTGAATTTGATAATTAAGAGTGAGAGTAGAAAAGGAGTTTAGAATGAAGCATGTATTGGTTCTGCCCATCTTGCAACAGTTTTATTGTGTCTCAGGAAATCCAATGATTCTGAGGACTTTCAAGTTTCTGCATCAGTCTCATTAACAAATTTTGATGTCCATGAGTCAATTGCCATGACTGCCATGCTCTTTCAGTGGTGGGCACAATCAGCAATTGAACCACCCAATGTTTTTTGGGTCTTCTTCTTCATTTCTTTCTTTCTTTTTTTTTTGAAATAAATTTAAAAATAAATAAATTTTTAATTCTAAAAATCAATGCGAAAATAGTTTTCAGCATTCACCCTTGCAAAACTTTGTTTCAATTTTTTTTTCCTGCCTCCCCTCTTTTCCCTTCCCTAGGCAAGTTACTCATACAGGTTAAACATATGCAGTTCTTCTATCCATATTTCCACACATTATGCTGCACAAGCAAAATCATTTTTTTAAAAAAGAAAAAAATATAATGAAAAAGGCAAAAATAAAGAAATAAACAATAGCAGCAAGAAAAGATGAAAACACTATACTGTGATCCACATTCGGTCAGTGAGTCCCCATGGTCCTCTTTCTGAATTCAGATGGCTCCATCCCAAGTCTATTGGAATTGACTTGAATCACTTCAGTGTTGAAAAGAGTCATGTACTTCAGAGTTGATCATCACATAATCTCATTGTTGTTGTGTATAATATTCTTTCAATTTTTTTTATTAATAGCTTTTTATTTACAAGTTATATGCATGGACAATTTTACAGCATTAACAATTGCCAAAACTTTTGTTGCAATTTTTCCTCTACTTACTTCCACCCCTTCCCCCAGATGGCAGGATGCCCAATACGTGTTAAATATGTTAAAGTATAAATCAAATACAAAATAAGTATACATGTCCAAACCACCATTTTTTCTATATAAAAAGTATCAGATTCTGAAATACTGTACAATTAGACTGTGAAGGAAATTAAAACTGCAGATGGATAAAAATATAGGGATTGGAAATTCTCTGTGATGGTTCTTAGTCATATCCCAGAATTATTTTTCTGGGTGTAGCTGGTTCAGTTCATTACTGCTCCATTGGAACTGATCTGTTTCATCTCATTGCTGAAGATGACCAGGTCCATCAGAATTGATCATCATATACTATTGTTGTTGAGGTATATAATGATCTCCTAGTCCTGCTCATTTCAATCAGCATCAGTTCATGTAAATCATTCCAGGACTTTCTGAAATCATCCTGTGAGTCATTTCTTACAAAACAATAATATTCCATAATATTCATATACCACAATTTATTCAGTCATTCTCCAATTGATGGGCATCTACTCAGTTTTCAGTTTCTGGCCACTACAAAAAGGGCTGCTACAAATATTCTTGCACATACAGGTCCCTTTCCTTTCTTTAAGATCTCTTTGGGATATAAATCCAGTAAAAACACTGATGGAACAAAGGGTATGCACAGTTTAATAACTTTTTGAGTTTAGTTCCAAATCGCTCTCCACAATGGCTGGATGTATTGACAATTCCACCAACAATATATCAGTGTCCCTGTTTTCCCACTACCCCCCGCAACATTCAGCATTATTTTTCCCTGTCCTTCTAGCCAATTTGAGAGGTGTGTAATGGTATCTCAGAGTTGTCTTAATTTCCATTTCTCTGATTAATAATGACTTGGAGCATCTTTTCATATAGCTAGAAATAGTTTCAATTTCTTTATCTGAGAATTGTCTGTTCATATCCTTTGAACATTTATCAATTGGAGAATGAATTGATTTCTTATAAATTAGAGTCAATTCTCTATATATTTTGGAAATGAGGCCTTGATCAGAACCTTGGAATGTAAAAATGATTTCCCAAGTTTATTGATTCCCTTCTAATCTTGTCAGCATTAGTTTTCTTTGTACAAAAACTTTTCAATTTGATATAATCAAAATTTTCTATTTTGTGATCAATAATGATCTCTAATTCTTTTTGGTCATAAATTCCTTCCTCTTCCAAAGGTCTGAAAGGTAAACTGTATTATGTTCCTCTAATTTATTTATAATCTCATTCTTTATGCCTAGGTCATGAACCCATTTTGATCTTATTTTGGTGTATTGTGTTAAGTGTGTGTCAATGCCTAGTTTCTGCAATACTAGTTTCCAATTTTCCCAGCAATTTTTGTCAAACAGTGAGTTCTTATCCCAAAAGTTGGGGTCTTTGGGTTTGGCAAACCCAATTAGAGTATTAAAGTTATTGACTGTTTTGTCCTCTGAACTTAACCTATTCCACTGATCAACTAGTCTATTTCTTAGCCAATACCAAATGGTTTTGGTAACTGTTACTTTATAATATAATTTTAGATCTGGTACAGCTAGGCCATCTTCATTTATTTATTTTTTTTTTCATTAATTCCTTTGAAATTCTTGACCTTTTGTTTTTCCATATAAACTTTATTGTTATTTTTTCTAGGTCATTAAAATAGTTTTTTTGGGAGTCTGATTGGTAGAGCACTAAATAAATAGATTAATTTAGGTAGGATTGTCATCTTTATTATATTTCCTTGCCTAATCCTAAGAGCATTTAATATTTTTCCAATTGGTTAAACCAGACTTAATTTCTTTGGACAGTGTTTTGTAGTGCACGTAAAGTGTCTGATTTTCCCTTGGAAGATAGATTCCTAAGTATTTTATACTGTCAATAGTTACTTTAAATGGAATTTCTCTTTGTAACTCAAACTGTTGGATTTTGTTAGTGATATATAAGAATGCTGGTGACTACTGTGAGTGCATTTTGTATCCTGCAACTTTGCTAAAGGGATGGATTATTTCTAATAAGTTTTTAGTAGAATCTCTGGGGTTCTCTAAGCATAGCATCGTATCACAGCAAAGAGTGATAATTTGGTTTCCTCATTACCTACTCTCATTCCTTTAATCTCTTTCTCAACTCTTATTGCCAAAGCTAGCATTTCTAATACAATATTGAATAGTAATGGTGATGGAGGGCAACCTTGTTTCACTTCTGATCTTACTGGGAATTGTTCCACTTTGTCCCCATTACATATGTTGCTTACTGATGGTTTAAATAGATGCTATTGACTATTTTAAGGAAAAGTCCATTTATTCCTATACTCTCAAGTGTTTTTAATAAGAAATGATCTTGCTTGGATTTAATCTTTTGTTTTTTTTCTTTTCTTTTCTTTTCTTTTTTCTTTTTTATTTATAACTTTTTATTGATAGAATGCATGCCAGGGTAATTTTTTACAGCATTATCCCTTGCATTCACTTCTGTTCCGATTTTTCCCCTCCCACCCTTCACCCCCTCCCTCAGATGGCAAGCAGTCCTTTACATGTTCAATAGGTTACAGTATATCCTAGATACAATATATGTGTGCAGAACCAAACAGTTCTCTTGTTGCACAGGGAGAATTGGATTCAGAAGGTATAAATAAGCCGGGGAGAAAAACAAAAATGCAAGCAGTTTATATTCATTTCCCAGTGTTCTTTCTTTGGGTGTAGCTGCTTCTGTCCATCTTTGATCAATTAAAGTTCTCTTTATCGAAGAGATCCACTTCTATCAGAATACATCCTCAAACAATATCATTATTGAGGTATATAATGATCTTCTGGTTCTGCTCGTTTCACTTAGCATCAGTTCATGTAAGTCTCGCCAGTCCTCTCTGTATTCATCCTGCTGGTCATTCCTTACAGAACAATAATATTCCATAATGTTCATATACCACAATTTACTCAACCATTCTCCTATTGTTGGACATCCTTTCATTTTCCAGCTTCTAGCCACTACAAACAGGGCTGCCACAAACATTTTGGCACAGACAGGTCCCTTTCCTTTCTTTAGTATCTCTTTGGGGTATAAGCCCAGTAGAAACACTGCTGGATCAAAGGGTATGCACAGCTTGATAACTTTTTGAGCATAGTTCCAAATTGCTCTCCAGAATGGCTGGATGTGTTCACAATTCCACCAACAATGTATCAGTGTCCCTGTTTTCCCACATCCCCTCCAACATTCCCCATTATCTTTCCCTGTCATTCTAGCCAATCTGACAGGTGTGTAGTGGTATCTCAGAGTTGTTTTAATTTGCATTTCTCTGATTAATAATGATTTGGAGCATATTTTCATATGTCTATAAATAGTTTCAATTTCTTCATCTGAGAATTGTCTGTTCATATCCTTTGACCATTTATCAATTGGAGAATGTTTTGATTTCTTATAGATTAGAGTCAATTCTCTATATATTTTGGAAATGAGGCCTTTATCAGAACCTTTGATTGTAAAAATGTTTTCCCAGTTTATTGTTTCCCTTCTAATCTTGTCTGCATTTGTTTTGTTTGTACAAAAACTTTTCAATTTGATATAATCAAAATGTTCTATTTTGTGGTCAATAGTGATCTCTAGTTCTTCTTTGGTCATAAATTCCTCCCTCTTCCACAGGTCTGCAAGATAAACTATCTTATGCTCTTCCAATTTATTTATAATCTCATTCTTTATGCCTAGTTCATGAACCCATTTTGACCTTATCCCGGGTCAATGCCTAGTTTCTGCCATACTGATTTCCAATTTTCCCAGCAATTTTTGTCAAATAATGCATTCTTATACCCAAAACTGGGGTCTTTGGTGTTGTCAAACACTAGATTATTAAAGTTATTGGCTGTTCTACACTAGATTATTAAAGTTATTGGCTGTTTTGTCCATTGAACCTAACCTATTTCATTGATCAACTAGTCTATTTCTTAGCCAATACCAGATGGATTTAGTAACCGCTGCTTTATAATATAATTTTAGATCTGGTACAGCTAGGCCACCTTCATCTGATTTTTTTTTATTAATTCCCTTGAAATTCTTGACCTTTTATTTTCCATATGAACTTAGTTGTTATTTTTTCTAGTTCATCAAATTTTATTTTTGGAGTCTGATTCCTGTAGTGCTAAATAAATAGATTAGTTTAGGTAGTATTGTCATCTTTATTATATTTGCTCTCCCAATCCAAGAGCATTTAATATTTTTTCAGTTGGTTAGATCAGACTTAATTTGTGTGGAAAGTGTTTTGTAGTTTTGCTCATAAAGTTTCTGATTTTCCCTTGGCAGATAGATTCCTAAATATTTTATACAATCAGTAGTTACTTTAAATGGAATTTCTTTTTGTAACTCTAACTGTTGGGTTTTGTTAGTGATATATAAGAATGCTGATGACTTATGTGGGTTTATTTTATATCCTGCAACTTTGCTGAAGGTGTGGATTGTTTCTAATAACTTTTTGGTAGAGTCTCTGGGGTTCTCTAAGTATATCATCATATCATCAGCAAAGGGTGATAATTTGGTTTCCTCATTGTCTATTCTTATTCCTTTAATCTCTTTCTCAACTCTTATTGCCAAAGCTTGCATTTCTAATACAATATTAAATAGTAACGGTGATAGTGGGCAACCTTATTTTACTCCTGATCTTATTGGGAATGGTTGCAGTTTGTCCCTGTTACATACGATGCTTACTGCTGCTTTAAAATAGATGCTACTGATTATTTTAAGCAAAAGTCCATTTATTCCTATACTCTCAAGAGTTTTTAATAGGAATGGATGTTGGATTTTATCAAATGCTTTTTCTGCATCTATTGAGATGATCATATGGTTTTTGTTAATTTGGTTCTTAATATGGCCTTATTTAAGATTTTAGCATCGATATTCATCAGGGTGATTGGTCTATATTCTTTCTCTGTTTTCCACTTATCTGGTTTAGGTATCAGTACCATGTCTGTATCATAAAAGGAATTTGATATGACTCTTTTATTTCCTTTTTTTTCCCAAATAGTTTATATAGCATTGGGGCTAATTGTTCTTTCAATGTTTGGTAGAATTCACATATAAATCCATCTGGGCCTGGGGATTTATTCTATGTAGAACTATAGAAATAGTTCTGTAATTTGGCCAAAATATTCCTTGGAGTTTTTGTTTTAGGGTCTTTTTCAGAAGGTGTTCAATGAATTCTTTCAATGCCTATTTTACCTTCTGATTCTATTACCTCTGGTATCTAGGCTCTTTTTTTCATCATAATTTTTGGTATCCTGTAATCCTCAGATTATCTTTCCCAGATCTATTTTTCAGGTCTGTCATTTTTCCAAATAGATATTTGATGCTTTTCTCTAATTTTTTTCATTGATTTGGTTTTGCTTGACTGCTTCTTGATGTCTCAAAGAATCATTGATTTCTATTTGTTCAGTCCTGATTTTTAATGAGTTATTTTCTTCATTAGCTTTTTTATTCCTTTGTATATGTCCAATTGAATTTTTACATGAGTTGTTTTGCTCTGTGGAACTGTTTTGCATTTCACTATTTTTTTTAGTGAATTGTTTTCTTTTTCAAATTCACAAAACCTGTTTTACTGGGAATTCTTTATCTTTTCCAATTCACAAATCCTATTTATCTGGGATTTTTTTAAAACTCATTTCCAATTCACAAATTCTCTTTCCCTGAACTTCCTGGGAATTTTAAAAAATTTTTCCAATTCATATTTCAGGAAGCTGTTACTTTCTTGCAAAGCTTCTCTTTCCTTTCCCCATTTTTCTTCTAACTCTTTTATGAGAATTTTAATGATCTCTTCTATGAGAGCGTTATGTAAAGGGGGCCAGGTAACCTTCCCCTTTGTGGTATTGTCTGGAGATGGTTTGCTATTAGTCTCCTCAGGGTTGCAAACTTGCTCTTTTTCTGTATAGAAGCTATTGATCTTCTTTTGATTTTTTTAACTCATTTTTTTAAAGCCTTTAAGGTCTGCCTTCATGGCAAGGGGGTTACCTGTTTCCTCTGAAAAGCAGGGATAGATATAAAACAGGCTGCATGCAGTGAGATATGGGAGTGCTCTAGGCCAAAGTTCCCCCCCTTCAGTCAGAAGTGATTCAGTACTGGGCAAGTTATGGAAGTGCCCATTGGAGAACCCTGCTGTGTGGTTTAGTGATTGCCCTAAGGCTAGAGACTAAGCAGTGAAAGTGTCACTACCAGGCCAAAACCCCCAGTGGGGCTGTGGATATTAGCAACTGACCAATAAATAGCCCAGTTTAGACTGGAAGTGTCTCTGCCCTGAACCAAGTTGTGCTGCTGCAGTTCTATTGCTCCAGGCTGACCCTTGCACTGTGCAGATTAGAAGCTGTCCCCAGCTGTGCCCCACTGCTGTGCAGGTTCGTAACTGCCCCAAGGAAAAGCCCCATGTTGTGGGTTGGGGCTGCACAGTTGTGCTGTGATCTATGCTTTGTCACTTCCGGTTTTGTGTGGGTAAAGCCAGATCCTGTTAGGTTCTAGTATTTTTTAGAGTGGCTTTGATTTCTCTCCTGATCTACTATTTTGTAGAGCAATCAATCTATGCCAGTGTCATCTCTGTAATTTTCTAACCACAGAGACCACGCCCACCCAGTCTGCACAATATGTTAACCTCTAGTTCTCTCCCTGCTTATGCTGATCTTCTCCCTGGACCCTCAGGACAAACCTTTTCTGACAAAATTCCAGATTATCTTCGGCTGGTAAATTGTACTTCGGGGGTTTTACCATTCAAGTGCTATTTTTGATGCTGAATTTAATGTTGATTGTGAGGGTATGAGAGAGCTTAGAAAATCACATGTGCTTTCTCCACCATCTTGGCTCCGTCCCAGGTCTTCTCCTTCATTTCAAGGATCTGCTTCCTCTCTCTCTAATGGACAAGGCAAATACAGCTCATTGGCACCCATCTGATCACTTCTCCATCTGTAGAGATACAAGCCAACCCTCCCCTCCCGCCCCACTCCAAGCAGTTTAACCGATCTGGTCCTTTCCATTCACCACTTTCTGAATCTCTCATCACCTGGTGATTATCTAAAGATAGTGGAGCTGCTTACACTGGACACTGCCCTTTTGGTGGGTTATAAAACTTGTCTGCCGGAGCCAGTTTATCTTTGTCAAAAATCAAGAAGTTAATTGTATAAAGAGCTAAATTTAGACATTCTTTAGGGTTACCTGTGGCTCCCCCTTTCTTTTCTTTTTGTAGGAGCGTCTTAAAGTCTCTGTTTCTCCTCTCTACTATTGCCTGTCCTTGATGATTAAAAGGTATGCCAGTGGTGTGTAAAATCTGATACTGTGCACAAAGGTGTGGGAAATATTTAGAAGTATATGCAGCTCTATTATCTGTTTTTATTGCTTGTGACACATCTATAATTGCAAAAGCTTGTATAAGGAATTCAGTGACCACTCGGGCTGTCTATTTTGCTGCTGGTATTGCAAAAGTGAATCCTGAAAATGTGTCTACTACAACATGGATAAAAGACAGACGACCAAAAGATGTATAATGGGTCACATCCATTTTCCAAATTTCAGTGGATCTGAAACCACGAGTATTCTTCCTTGGAGGGAGCATAGGAGTGTGGAAAGTAAGGCAAAGCAGTACAGGCTTTTACTATGTTCCTGACTGCCTCTTTTGTTATTCCAATTATATTGTAAACATAAAGCTCAAGCAGCCTGGTGATATTTAGAATGAGATTCTTGGGCTGCCTGAAATAAAGAAATATTGGCCAACATGGCGAGAAGGCTATCTGCCTTTGAATTACCAACAAAATAGGACCTGGAAGTCCACTACATATTTTTCAAGATATAAATCGTAGATGCTTTCTCACTTACTCTTGAAGGTCCTTAAAGAACTGATATATATTGGAAGCTACACATTTTATTTAGGCTGTGGCAATTCTTTGTACCATACTTACTGAATAGGCCAAATCGGATATTATATTTATATCTCCTGGATAATAAAAAAGAGCTAGAATGATTGCATACAATTCATTCTTCTGAATGGACTGAAAAGGAGTTACAGCATGAATGTTATGTTTGGATGCATCTTTAAAGATAAATTGGTCCTTTAAGAGGAACTTTAGAAACCTTTTCTTCAAGAATCCATTGCCAATTCTATAACAGTCAGGTTATTGTTAATGAAGACCCATGTGTAAAATTTGGAGCCATGGCTAACAAAATTTACCATTCTGGGATAGTTGCACAGCATACATTAATTTGGGCATTAATATAAAAGGTGTATATCTAGTCAGGTCTTAGCCCAGATAATTGCACTGCTTGCTTAATGGCCTTTAATAAAATTCTAGCCACAAGCACTGAATAAGGAGTAAGGCTTTGGTCTGGTTGTGTTGGGAGATTCACCCACTCTATCACACTGTCTCCTTGATGAAGGACTACTGTGGGTGCTACTTTTGTAGCAGAAACCAATATTTCAAAGGGTTTTTGAATGACTCTTTCAAACATATTGGATAAAGCAATTCAACTTCTCTTAAAGCTTCTTAAGCTTCTTTTGTAAGCTGCCATGGTGAGTTTAAAGCACTATTTCCCCTTAAAATGTCATACAATGGTTACAATTGATAGGTAGTCAAGCCTAACTCTGGACACATCCTTTGCATATTTCCTAACAATTTCAGGAAGTCATTTAAAGTGTTCAACTTTTCTTTTCTTAAAGAAAGTTATTGCACTGTTAGCACCTTAGCGTGTACTTCATATCATAAATATTGAAAAGGGGCATGTCTTTGAATTTTTTCTGGAGCTATATGCAATTTGTAATTCCTAATTGTTTCTAGAGTCTTTTGTAGACATGCTTCTGACATTTATTACTCAGGTGCACATCACAATATATATCCATGTAATGTTATAACATTACTTTTGGAAATGTTTTTCTTACTGGAGTAACAGCAGCAGCAACATACATTTGACACATAGTAGGGCTATTTTTCATTCCCTGTGACAAAACTGCCCATTCATATCTTTTATAAGTCTCAGCTAAGGACTTCCGGGGTGGAGCCAAGATGGCGGAGCAGGCACACACGACTCTCTAAGCTCCTCTCATTACCCTCATAACCAAATATTTAATCCAGCCTCAAAAATAACTCTTCACTGCTTAAATTCATGAAGATAAGAAGCACTACAACTTACCAGCCGATCCGGAAGCTCGTCAGGAAATGTTTGTCCTGAGGGGCCAGGAACAGACTAGCACAGGCAGTGAGAGGCTAGCGTCCTGAGCAGACCAGGGCTGGGGGTGATCTCTGTGGCTAAAGAAGTTATAGGGACCACTCTGCTATAGGCTAACTGCTCTACCTTGATTACAAAGCAGTAAACTGGCAGAGAAGTTAAAGCCTAAAACAGAGGGTCCTCTAAAAAACACCAGAACCTAACGAGATCTGGCTGTAATCCCTCAAACCCGGAAGTGACTCAGGCAGACTTTACCGCAGGCCTGTGGCCACATCCGGCAGTTCGAGGCTTTTGCGGGGACAGTTACTAATCTGCACGACAGTGGGGCACAGCCTGGGCAGTCTCTAATCAGCAGAGTGGGGGGCTCGGCCTGGGGCAAGAGAACTTCCCCAGCAGACTGTGCTTCTCCGGGCAGACACTTCCTGTTCCTGCAAATCCATTCACTGCTCAGCTGCTAATACCCACAGCCCCAGGGCAGGGTTTGGCTTGGGAAGTGAAACTCTCACTGCTAAGTGTCTAGCCCCAGGGCAGTCATTATCTCACACAGCTGAGGTTCTTTGAAAGGCACTTTCCCAGCCCAGCCCTGCAGGCCTGAGTTACTTTCTGGTGGGGAACTCTTTCCCAGAGCACTCCAGTACCTCGCTGCTTTGTGTACCCGGTCAACAGGACAGCTACCCCGTCCATATACTTTTCACTGCTCTGCAGAGGAAGCTGGTAACCTCCTGGCTCTGAAGGCAGACCTTACAGGCTTTAACGAAATGAGTAAAAAAATCAAAAGAACGATTGATAGTTTCTACCCAGAAAGAGAACAGCTTTTCAACCCTGAAGAGACTAATAGCAGACAGTCTCCAGACGATTGTTGGTCTCCAATACAAAAGGCTCTCCTAGAAGAGACTATTCAAAACCTTAAAAGAGAGCTAGAAGAAAAATGGGGAAAGGAAAGAGAAGCTATGCAAAAGAGTACAGAAAAGGCACATAACTCATTAAAAGAAAAATTTGATAAAGTGGAAAAAGAAAACAACTTCCTGAAATGTGAATTGGAAAAGGTAAAAAACAGAGTTTGCGAATTGAAAAAAGAAAATGACTCACTAAAAAAAAAAAAAAAAAAAAATTAGTGAAATGGAAAAAAATTCCATAGAATAAAATAACTCAATTGTACATATACAAAACGAAGTAAAAAAAGCTAATGAAGAAAATAACTCACTAAAAATTAGAACTGAACAAATAGAAATGACTGATTCATTGAGACATCAAGAATCAGTCAAGCAAAACCAAAAAAAAGAAAGATTGGAAAAAAATGTCAAATATTTACTGGGAAAAACAACAGATCTGGAAAATAGATCTAGGAGAGATAGCCTGAGGATCATCGGACTATGCGAAAATTATGATGAAAAAAAGAGCCTAGATACTATTTTACAGGAAATCATCAAAGAGAACAGCCCAGAAGTAATAGAACCAGAAGGGAAAATAGGCATTGAAAGAATTCATCGAACACCTTCTGAAAAAGACCCTAAAATAAAGACTCCGAGGAATATTGTGGCCAAACTTCAGAATTTCCAGACTAAAGAAAAAATTTTACAAGCAGCCAGGAAAAAAACAGTTCAAATACCGAGATGCCACAATAAGGGTCATGCAAGATCTGGCTGCCTCAACATTAAAGGATCGAAGGGCCTGGAATCAGATATTCCGAAAGGCAAAAGAACTTGGAATGCAGCCAAGAATAAACTCTCCAGCTAAGCTGAGTATTTTTTTCCACGGAAGAAGATGGATATTTAATGAAATAGAGGAATTCCATCTGTTTCTAAAGAAAAAACCAGACTTAAACAAAAAATTTGATCTTCAACAACAGGAATCAAGAGAAGTAGAAAAAGTTAAAAGGAACTCTTGAGAACTGTATTTCTGTTGTGAATATACATAAAAACCATATGTATAATTTGATTTTACTGATATAACATAAAAAAGGGAAGTAGAAATGAAAAGGTGATAGTGCCAGAAAAAGGGAAGAAGGGAGATAAAAAGAGGGAAACTACATGCGACAATGAGGCAGAGGAAACCTATCATATATGAGGGAACTTAGAGAGGGGGAGGAACATTGTGTGAATCCTACTCTCTTCAGAGTTGGCTCAAAGAGAAAACAATTGACATATTTGTTTTACACAGATTCTTCTCTCACTTCATTAAAAAGTGGGAGAGGAAAAGGGAGAAGGAAAAAGAGTAATAAGGGAAGGGTACAAGAAAGGGGAAGGGATTCCAAGGGAGGAGTGAGGGATACTAAAGAGGGAGAGCTGTGCGACGTTAGTGGGATCAATAGGGAAGAAGGGAAGGAGGGCAAGAAAAAGAAAAGTATAATCTGGGGATATTAGGATGGCAGGAAATGCAGAATTGGTTATTTTAACCGCCAATGTGAATGGGATGAACTCTCCCATAAAGAGGAGGTGGATAGCAGACTGGATCAAAAGTCAGAACCCTACAATCTGTTGTTTACAGGAAACACTTTTAAAACAGGGAGATACATATAGACTAAAGGTAAAAGGCTGGAGCAGAATCTATTGTGCTTCAGGTGAAGTCAAAAAAGCAGGGGTAGCCATCCTTATCTCAGATCAAGCAAAAGCAAAGATTGATCTAATTAAAAGAGATGAGGAAGGAAATTATATCTTGCTTAAGGGTACTATAGAGAATGAAGCAATATCAGTATTAAACATATATGCACCAAGTGGTATTGCATCTAACTTCCTGAAAGAGAAGCTAAGAGAGTAGCGAGAAGAAATAGACAGCAAAACTATAATAGTGGGAGATCTCAATCTTGCACTCTCAGATTTAGATAAATCAAATCACAAAAGAAATAAGAAAGAAATTAAAGAGGTAAATAGAATATTAGAAAAATTAGGTATGATAGATCTCTGGAGAAAACTGAATGGTGACAGAAAGGAGTATAGTTTCTTCTCAGCAGTTCATGGAACCTACACAAAAATTGACCATATATTAGGACATAAAGACCTCAAAATTAAATGCAGGAAGGCAGAAATAGTAAATGCATTTTTTTTTCAGATCACAACGCAATAAAAACTACATTTAACAAAAAGTTAGGTGTAAATAGACCAAAAAGTAATTGGAAACTAAATAATCTCATCTTAAAGAATGATTGGGTGAAACAGCAAATTATAGACACAATTAATAATTTCACTCAAGATAATGACAACAATGAGACATCATATCAAAATTTATGGGATGCAGCCAAAGCAGTAATAAGGGGAAATTTTATATCCTTAGAGGCTTACTTGAATAAAATAGAGAAAGAGAAGATCAATGAATTGGGCCTGGAACTTAAAAAGTTAGAAAAAGACCAAATTAAATACCCCCAATCCATTACTAAACTTGAAATTTTAAAATTAAAAGGAGAAATTAATAATATAGAAAGTAAAAAAAAAAAAAAAAACTATTGAACTAATAAATAAAACTAAGAGTTGGTTTTATGAAAAAAACAATAAAATTGATAAACCTTTGGTAAATCTGATTAGAAAAAGGAGAGAGGGAAATCAAATTGGCAGTCTTAAAAATGAAAAAGGAGAACTTACCACTGATGAAGAGGAAATTAAAGAAATAATAAGGGGTTACTTTGCCCAACTTTATGCCAATAAATTTGATAACCTAAGTGAAATGGATGACTACTTCCAAAAATATAGGCTTCCCAGATTATCAGAGGAGGAAGTAAATTGCTTAAATAGTCCCATTTCAGAAAAAGAAATAGATAGAACAAGCTATTAATCAACTCCCTAAAAAAAAATCCCCAGGACCAGATGGATTTACATATGAGTTCTACCAAACATTCAAAGAACAATGAGCCCCAATGCTTTATAAACTATTTGAAAAAATAGGGAATGAAGGAGTCCTCCCAAACTCCTTTTATGACACAGACATGGTACTGATACCTAAACCAGGTAGGTTGAAAACAGAGAAAGAAAATTATAGACCAATCTCCCTAATGAATATTGATGCTAAAATCTTAAATAAGATATTAGCAAAAAGACTACAGAAAATCATCCCCAGGATAATACATCATGATCAAGTAGGATTTATATCAGGAATGCAGGGCTGGTTCAATATTAGGAAAACTGTCAATATAATTGGCCATATTAATAATCAAATTAACAAAAACCATATGATCATCTCAATAGATGCAGAAAAAGCATTTGATAAAATCCAACATCCGTTCCTATTAAAAACTCTTGAGAGTATAGGAATAAATGGACTTTTGCTTTAAATAATCAGTAGCATCTATTTAAAACCAGCAGTAAGCATTATATGTAACGGGGACAAACTGCAACCATTCCCAATAAGATCAGGAGTAAAACAAGGTTGCCCACTATCACCGTTACTATTTACTATTGTATTAGAAATGCTAGCTTTGGCAATAAGAGTTGAGAAAGAGATTAAAGGAATAAGAATAGGCAATGAGAAACCAAATTATCACTCTTTGCTGATGATATGATGGTATACTTAGAAAACCCCAGAGATTCTACCCAAAAGTTATTAGAAACAATCTACACCTTCAGCAAAGTTGCAGGATATAAAATAAACCCACATAAGTCATCAGCATTCTTATATATCACTAACAAAACCCAACAGTTAGAGTTACAAAAAGAAATTCCATTTAAAGTAACTACTGATTGTATAAACTGTTTAGGAATCTATCTGCCAAGGGAAAATCAGAAACTTTATGAGCAAAACTACAAAACACTTTCCACAGAAATTAAGTCTGATCTAACCAACTGAAAAAATATTAAATGCTCTTGGATTGGGCGAGCAAATATAATAAAGATGACGATACTACCTAAATTAATCTACTTATTTAGCGCTATACCAATCAGACTCCCAAAAAACTACTTTGATGAATTAGAAAAAATAATAACAAAGTTCATATGGAAAAACAAAAGGTCAAGAATTTCAAGGGAATTAATGAAAAAAAAAATCAAATGAAGGTGGCCTAGCTGTACCAGATCTAAAATTATATTATAAAGCAGCAGTTACTAAAACCATCTGGTATTGGCTAAGAAATAGACTAGTTTATCAATGGAATAAGTTAGTTTCAAAGGACAAAACAGCCAATAACTTTAATAATATAGTGTTTGACAAACCCAAAGACACCAGTTTCTGGGATAAGAATGCATTATTTGACAAAAATTGCTGGGAAAATTGGAAATCAGTATAGGTCAAAATGGGTTCATGACCTAGGCATAAAGAATGAGATTATAAATAAATTGGAAGAGCATAGGATAGTTTACCTGTCAGACCTGTGGAAGAGGGAGGAATTTCTGACCAAAGAAGAACTAGAGATCACTATTGACCACAACATAGAAAATTTTGATTATATCAAATTGAAAAGTTTTTGTACAAACAAAACAAATGCAAACAAGATTAGAAGGGAAACAATAAACTGGGAAAACATTTTTACAATCAAAGGTTCTGATAAAGGCCTCATTTCCAAAATATATAGAGAATTGACTCTAATCTATAAGAAATCAAACCATTCTCCAATTGATAAATGGTCAAAGGATATGAACAGACAATTCTCAGACGAAGAAATTGAAACTATTTATAGACATATGAAAATATGCTCCAAATCATTATTAATCAGAGAAATGCAAATTAAGACAACTCTGAGATAACACTACAAACCTGTCAGATTGGCTAGAATGACAGGGAAAGATAATGGGGAATGTTGGAGGGGATGTGGGAAAACAGGGACACTGATACATTGTTGATGGAATTGTGAACACATCCAGCCATTCTGGAGAGCAATTTGGAACTGTGCTCAAAAAGTTATCAAGCTGTGCATACCCTTTGATCCAGCAGTGTTTCTACTGGGCTTATACCCTAAAGAGATACTACAGAAAGGAAAGGGACCGGTATGTGCCAAAATGTTTGTGGCAGCCCTGTTTGTAGTGGCTAGAAGCTGGAAAATGAAAGGATGTCCATCAATTGGAGAATGGTTAAGTAAATTGTGGTATATGAACATTATGGAATATTATTGTTCTGTAAGGAACAACCAGCAGGATGAATACAGAGAGGACTGGCAAGACTTACATGAACTGATGCTGAGTGAAACGAGCAGAACCAGGAGATCATTATATACCTCAACAATGATACTGTTTGAGGATGTATTCTGATAGAAGTGGACCTCTTTGGTAAAGAGAGCCTTAATTGATCAAAGATGGACAGAAGCAGCTACACCCAGAGAAAGAACACTGGAAATGAATATAAACTGCTTGCATTTATGTTTTTCCTCCCGGGTTATTTATCCCTTCTGAATTCAATTCTCCCTGTGCAACAAGAAAACTGTTTGGTTCTGCACACATATATTGTATCTAGGATATACTGCAACCCATTCAACATGTAAAGGACTCTTGCCATCTGGGGGGAAGGGGTGGAGGGAGGGAGGGGAAAAATCGGAACAGAAATGAATGCAAGGGATAATGCTGTAAAAAATTACCCTGGCATGAGTTTTATGAATAAAAAATTATTTAAAAAAATAATAAGTCTCAGCTAAGTTTAATACTGGGCACTGGAAAGGCAAACCTTTTCATATCTTTCTCATCTAGAGAGCTAGAATAGAAAAAATCCTTAATGTCTATAGCCCAAAGAGGCCATTCTCTACACAACTGAGTAGGAGATGGAAGTCCAGGGTGAAGAGTTCCCATAGTTTCCATCTGTTCATTTACTTTTCTTAATTCAGTCAACCTCCCTACATTTTCCAGATTTCTTTCTTACAGAAAATACAGGGGAATTCCAAGAACTTAGAGAAGGTTGTAAGTATCCTTGGTCAAGTTACTCCTGCATTATTTCTAATAAAGCCTGAATTTTATCACTAGCTAAGTGCCACTGTTCTGTCCCTGGTGTATCTGTTTTCCATCGGAACAGGTGAGTTTTGGCAGGCCTTCAACAGCAGCCCTGTCTAAAAAAACTAAAGTACTCATTTGTAATCCTGTTTTAAAATGTATTTCCCCCACAGATTGATGGGGATTTTTCAACTATAAAAGGAGTAAAAACTCCTGTTTCATCTGCAAATGTCCATCTAACAGGGGTAGCACTAACTTCAGCTGCTATTGATTCTCCGATGCCAGACATATAGCTGTCTATTTTATACTTTGGCCAGTGACTGGGCCAGTTGGCACCTCTAATGACTGTACGATCTGCACCTGTGTCTACAAAATCTTCTAATAGTATGCCATTTATATAGATAGTGAGCATAGGTTGGTCAGTTGTAACTGGTGCAGTCCAGAAATTTTAGCATTTTCTTTAGCAAGTTATCTTATCATAATTTCTGTTGCTGCATATTCACCAATAGTTTGTATGACAGCTTCTGCAGACATCCCACAAAATTAGCAAAGGATTCATTTGGACCTTGTGCTATTTTCACGAAGGTTTCTCTGTCCTGTTTATCTGGGATAAAGCCCCATGCTTTGATTGCAGCAGAAGCAATTTGCTCATATGCTGCCATGGGTTAATTGATCTGTCCTGAAGTGTCTGCATAAGAACCAACAGCTGTTAGTTGGTCAGAGTTGATTGCTGTATTAATTCCAATTTTCCTATTACATTGGGCTTATATCCTACAGAGTTCACTCTATTCAGAAAGCCACAACAAATTTTGTCCAACTTCTAAGCATATCCTCGCTATAGATTTCCAGTCACTAGGTGTTAAAATTTCAGAAGCCAAATTCTGTAATAACATCTTAACATACGATAATGTAGCTCCATAAAGAGTGCAGGCTTTTTTTTTTTATATCTTTGATGATCAAAAGGAGTATATCTTCTGCTTTCTTGACCTGAAGAGCCAAGCAGTACAATCACAGGATACATTTCTATTCTCAAATCAACTGTATTCTGCCCTTCTTCTGTGGCTTTAAGTAGTGCCTTTTGCAATTTTGTCATAGGAGGGAGTGATTGTTGGGGTGGGATGCTGATGATATTACTGCCCTTCACACTCTTCCTCTTCCCTCCACTCAGGAAGATGAAATTGATGGGTGGGGGGGAAGAGGTATACATGGAAAATGAGGGAATAATTTGATTTTATTATGATAATATGAAAAAGAAACTAGAGGTGGAAAGTGGATTGTACTGCAAAAAGGAAGTAAAATAAAGAAAATTACATCTCATAAAGAAGCAAAGAAGACATATTATAATTGAGGGAAAGAAAGAAGAGGAATGAGCATTGTGTAAATCTTACTCTCATAAGATTTGACTCAAAGAAAGAATATCAGACAAATTTGGTTTCACAGAGAAACTTTTCTAGCTTTATAGGAAAGTGGGAGGGGAAAGGGGAAAGAAATGGGAAGGAGAGTAGAAGAGAAAACAGAAGTAGTAAGGGAAAGATATACAAAAGGGGGACTGGCTTTAAAGAGTAAGGTTTGTGTGAGAGAAGTGGCGATAAAAAGTAAACTATTTGATAGGATGAAAGGGGGGAAGGAAAGAGAAAAGTATAAATCAGGGTTAATAAGATGGCAGAAAATACAGAATTATTTTGCCTGTGAATTTGAATGGGATGAACTCTCCCATAAAATGGAAGCAGTTAGAAGAGTGGATTATAAGCTAGAATCCTACAATATGTTGTTTATACATATACAGAGTAAAAGGCTAGAACCTTATTTAATATGCTTCAGGTAAAGTAAAATAAAGCACGAGTAGCAATCCTGATATTAGATCAAGCAAAAGCAAAAATAGACCAAATTAAATAAAGATAAGGAAGGAAACTAGATCTAACCAAATGGTACAATAGATAATGAAGCAATATCTATACTAAACATATATGCACCCAGTAATATAGCATATAAATTCCTAGAGGAAAAGTTAAGAGAATTGCAATAAATAGACAGCAAACGGTACTAGTGAGGTATCTTAAACTTGCTCTCTCAGAACTAGATAAAGGCAACCAAAAAATGAATAAGAAAGAAGTTAAGAAGGTGAACAGAATGTTGAAGAAGTTAGCTATGATAGATCATTGGAAAAAATTGCATGGAAACAGAAATTGTAATTTTTTTTTTCAGATCATGTTGTAATAAAAATCACATGGAATAAAAGACCAGAGGAAAATAGAACAAAAATTAGTTGGAAAATAAATAATCTAATCCAAAAGAATGAATGGGTAAAAGAACAAATAATAGACACAATAAATAACTTCATGCATGATAATGATAACAATGAGACAACTTACAAAATTTGTGGGATGCAGCCAAAGCAGTTATTACGGGAAATTTCATATCTTTACATAATTATTTGCATAAAATAGAGAAAAATAAGATCAATTAAAATGCTAGAAAAAGAAAAAAATTAAATACCCCAATTAAATATCAAATTTGAAATTCTTAAAATAAAGGGGGTGTTTAATAAAATTGAAAATAAAAAGCCATTGAATTAATAAAGAAAACTAAGTATTGGTTTTATGGAAAAACCAACAAAATAGGTAAACATTTAGTAAATTTAATTATAAAAACAAAAGAAGAAAATCAAATTGTTAGTATCACAAATGAAAAGAGAAACTTTGCATCAATGAAGTGGAAATGAAAGCTATGATTAGGAGTTATTTTTCCTAAGCATATGTCAATAAATTTGATAATCTAAGTGAAATAGAGGAATATACACAAAAATATAGATTTCTCAGGCTAACAGAAGAGGAAATAAAATGATTTAAATAGTCCCATTTTAGAAAAAAGAAATAGAACAAGCTATACAGGGCCCTAAGGGAAAAAAAAATTTTTTTCTAGGTCAGATGGATTTGAATGTGAATTCTATTAAACATTTAAAGAACAATTAATTCCAACACAATGTAAGCTATTTGAAAAAATAGGGAAAGAAGGACTTCTAACAAATTCCTTTTACAGATATGGCGACGGTACCTCAACTAAGTAGAGTAAAAATAGAGAAAGAAAATTACGTACCAATTTTCCTAATGAATATTGGTGCAACAATCTTAAATAAAATATTGGCAAAAGTATTACAGAAAGTCATCCCCAGGAAAATACACTATGACCAAGTAGGATTCATACCAGGAATATAAGGCTGGTTCATATTAGGAAAAATATTACGATAATTGACTATATCGATTACGAAATTAACGAAAATCATATGATTATCTCAATATGTACAGAAAAAGCATTTGATGAAATCCCACACCCATTCCTATTAAAAACATGAAAACATATAGAAATAAATGGATTTTTCCCTAAAATTAAAATAGATTAAATAGAATCTATTTAAAACATCATATGTAATGTAAAAAAACGAGCAATTTCCAGTAAAATCAGGAATGAAACAAGATTGCTCACTATTAACATTACTATTCATTATTGTATTAGAGATGTTAGCTTTGGCAGTAAGAGAAGATAAAGAGATTAAAGAAATTAGAGTAGGTAATGAATTTATCCCATCTAGGTCCCTTTCCCTTCTTTAGTTGGGATAAATACTAAAGAAGAGAAAAGGACCTGTATGTGCCAAAATGTTTGTGGCAGCCCTGTTTGTAGTGGGTAGAAACTGGAAAATGAATGGATGCCCATCAATTGGAGAATGGCTGGGTAAC
This sequence comes from Antechinus flavipes, assembly GCF_016432865.1. NCBI lineage: Eukaryota > Metazoa > Chordata > Mammalia > Dasyuromorphia > Dasyuridae > Antechinus > Antechinus flavipes. The sequence goes on from NC_067398.1 coordinate 275,814,282, forward strand.
TTGTGGTATATGAATGTTATGGAATAGTATTGTTCTGTAAGGAAGGACCAGCAGGATGAATACAGAGAGGACTGGCGAGACTTACATGAACTGATGCTAAGTGAAATGAGCAGAACCAGGACATCATTATACACTTCGACAACGATATTGTATGAGGATATATTCTGATGGAAGTGGATTTCTTTGACAAAGAGACCTAACTCAGTTTCAATTGATAAATGACGGACAGAAGCAGCTACACCCAAAGAAAGAACACTGGGAAACGAATGTGAACTATCTGCATTTTTGTTTTTCTTCCCGGGTTATTTATACCTTCTGAATCCAATTCTCCCTATGCAACAAGAGAACTGTTCATTTCTGCAAACATATATTGTATCTAGGATATACTGCAACATATCCAATATATATAGGACTGCTTGCCATCTAGGGGAGGGGGTGGAGGGAAGGAGGGGAAAAAAATTGGAACAGAAACGAGTGCAAAGGATAATGTTGTAAAAAAAAAAAAAATTACCCTGGCATGGATTCTGTCAATATAAAGTAATTATTAAATAAAAATTTTTAAAACAAGTATTTCTTTGGGATATAAGCCCAGACATAACACTGCTGGATCAGAGGGAATGCACAGTTTGATAACTTTTGGGGCATAATTCCAGATTGCTATCCAGAATGGTTAGACTCATTCACAACCCCACCAACAATGTATCAGTGTCCTAGTTTTCCAGCATCCCCTCCAACATTCATCATTTATTTTTTCCTGCCATCTTATCCAATCTGACAAGTGTTTAGTGGTATCTCAGAGTTGTCTTAATTTGCATTTCTCTGATCAATAATGATTTGGAACACTCTTTCATATGAGTGGTAATAGTTTCAATTTCATCATCTGAAAATTGTTCATATCCTTTGACCATTTATCAATTGGAGAATGGCTTGATTTCTTATAAATTTGAGTCAGTTCTCTATATATTTTGGAAATGAGGCCTTTATCAGAACCTTTAACTGTGAAGATGTTTTCCCAGTTTGTTGCTTGCCTTCTAATCTTGTTGGCATTAGTTTTGTTTGTACAAAGGCTTTTTAATTTGAAATAATCGAAATTTTCTATTTTGTGATCAGTAATGGTCTCTAGTTCATCTTTGGTCACAAATTTCTTTCTCCTCCACAAATCTGAGAGATAAACTATCCTATGTTCCTCTAATTTATTTATAATCTCATTCTTTTTGCCTAGGTCATGGACCCATTTTGATCTTATCTTGGCATATGGTGTTAAGTGTGGGTTCATGCCTAATTTCTGCCATACTAATTTCCAGTTATCCCAACAGTTTTTATCAAATAATGAATTCTTATCCCAAAAGTTAGGATCTTTGGGTTTGTCAAACAGTAGATTGCTATAGTTGACTATTCTGTCTTGTGATCTTAACCTTTTTCCACTGATCAACTAATCAATTTCTTAGCCAATACCAAATGGTTTTGGTGACTGATGCTTTATAATATAATTTTAGATCAGGTATAGCTAGACTACCTTCATTTGATTTTTTTTTCATTAATTCCCTTGAGAGTCTCGACTTTTTATTGTTCCATATGAATTTTGTTGTTATTTTTTCTAGATCATTAAAATATTTTCTTGGAAGTCTGATTGGTATAGCACTAAATAAATAGATTAGTTTAGGGAGTATTGTCATCTTTATTATATTCACTCGGCCTATCCAAGAGCACTTAATATTTTTCCAATTATTTAAGTCGATATGATGATATTCTTAAGGAACCTTAGAGAATCAACTAAATAGTTTTTATGAGAAACAATTCACAACTTTAGCAAAGTTGCAGGATACAAAATAAATCTACATAAATCATCAGCATTTTTACATATTACCATCAAAGTCCAGCAGCAAGAGATAAAAAGAGAAATTCCACTCAAAATGTAATATTTGGGATTAATATTTGTCAATCTATCTGCCAAGGCAAAATCAGGAACCATATGAACACAATTACAACTTTGACACAAAAAAGTCAGATCTATCAGTTGGAAAAATATCAAGTGCTTATGGGTTGGCTGAACAAATAAAATAAAATGAAAATACTACCTAAATTAATCTACTTATTTTGTGCCACACAAATAAATCTCCCAAGAAATTATTTTACAAATCTTGAAAAAATCACAACAAAGTTCATTTAGAAGAACTAAAAGAAAAAGAATTTCAAGAGAATTAATGGGAACAAATGTCAATGAAGGTGACCTATCTGTGCCAGACAAAAAATTATATTATAAAGCAGAGGTCATGAAAACCAAATGATACTGGCTAAGAAACAGAATAGTCAATCAGTGGAATAGATTAGGTTTACAGGACAAAATAGTCAATAATCATAGTAATCTAGTGTTTGAGAAACTTAGAGACCCCCAGCTTTTGGTATAAGAAGTCACCATTTGACAAAAACTGCTGGGAAAATTGGAAACTAGTATGCTTAAAAACTAGGCCTTGACCCACACCTAATACCATATATTTTGATGGGGTCAAATGGGCTCATGATCTAGTCATAAAAACTGACATTATAAGCAAATTAGAAAACAAAGGATAGTTTTCTTCTCAGACCTGTAGAAGAGGAAGGAATTTGTGACCAAAGAAGAATTGGAGATCATTATTATTCATAAAATAGATAATTTTGATTATATTAAGTTAAAAAGTTTTGTATGAATCTAACTAATAAAAACAAGATTAGAAAGAAAGTAATAAATTGGAAAAAAATTATATTCAAAGATTCTGATAAAGATCTCATTTTTAAAATATTTAGAGAACTGACTAAAATTTATAGGAATTCAAACCATTCTTCAGTTGATAAATGGTCAAAGAATATGGACAATTTTCAGATGAAGAAATTGAAACCATTTCTACTTATATGAAAAAGTCCTCTACATCACTATTGATAAGAGAAATGCAAATTAAGATAACTCTGAGAGTAGTGGCTAGAAACTGGAAAATGAATGGATGCCCATCAACTGGAGAATGGCTGGGTAAATTGTGGTATATGAATGTTATGGAATAGTATTATTCTGTAAGGAAGGACCAGAAGGATGAATACAGAGAGGACTGGCGAGACTTACATGGACTGATGCTGAGTGAGATGAGCAGAACCAGGAGAACATTATACACTTCGACAACGATATTGTATGAGGATGTATTCTGATGGAAGTGGATTTCTATGACAAAGAGACCTAACTGAGTTTCAATGGATAAATGATGGACAGAAACAGCTACACCCAAAGAAGGAACACTGGGAAACAAATGTGAACTATTTGCATTTTTGATTTTCTTCCCGAGTTATTTTTACCTCTGAATCCAATTCTCCCTGTGCAACAGGAGAACTGTTCGGTTCTGCAAATATGTATTGTATCTAGGATATACTGCAACATATTTAACATATATAGGACTGCTTGCCATCTGGGGGGGGGTGGAGGGAGGAAGGGGAAAAATCGAAACATAAGCGAGTGCAAGGGATAATGTTGTAAAAAAAATTACCCTGGCATGGATTCTGTCAATACAAAGTTATTATTAAATTAAAAAAAAAAAGCTAACTCTGAGACACCACTACACATCTCTCAGATTGACTAAGATGACAGGAAAAGATAACAAATGTTGGCAGGTATGTGAGAAAATTGCAACACGAGTAAATAGTTAATGAAATTGTGTGCAGATCCAGCCATTCTGGTGAGCAATTTAGAACAGTGCTCAAAAAGTTATAAAACTGTACATATCCTAATCCAACAGTGTTTCTACTGGGCCTGTATCCCAAAGAGATCTTAAAGGAGAGAAAAGGACCCACCTGTGCAAAATATTTGTTGCAGTCCTTTTTGTAGTGTCAAGAAACTGGAAACTAAGTCGATGTCCATCAGTTGGAGAATGGCTGAATAAATTATGATATATGAGTGTTATGTACTATTATTCTGTAAGAAACAGTTAGCAGTATGATTTTAGAGTAGTCTGGAGAGACTTAAGTGAGCTGATGCTAAGTGAAATGAACAGAACCAGGAGATCATTGTACACAAGAACAGCAATGTTATACTACAATCAATTCTGATGGACATAATTCTCCAACAATGAGATGTCTGAATCAGTTCCAATGATGTTGTGATGAAGAGTGCCATCTACACCCAGAGAGAGGACTATCAGATCACAACATAACATTCCTACTCTTTTTGTTGCTGTTTACTTGCATTTTGTTTTTTTTTTGTTGTTGTTGTTGTTTTTTTTTACTTATTTTCTTTCCTTTTTGATCTGATTTTTTTATGAAGAAAGATTATTGTATAAACATATTTACATATATCGCATTTAACATATATTTTAACATATATAGCATATCGGATTGCTTGCCATCTAGGAGAGGGGATGAGAGGAAGGAGGAGAAACATTGGAACACAAAGCTGTGCAAGGACCAGTGTCGAAAAACTTTCTGTCCATATGTTTTGAAAATAAAAAAGCTTTAATAAAAAAACATAAAAAGAAGCTAAGCTCTATCCATCTTTTCAACTTTATTTAATATTATTCTACTCTCTATTATGCAGCAAACCCCTCTGTTATCCAGCAAAAGTGACCCGTCTTTTTCCTTACAGATGTTACCTTGTTTTTCATTTCTGTCTTGGCGATTCTATACAACTTTCACCTGTGTCTTTCTGTCTTCCACTTCATAGAATCTGTCACAACTCAAAGACCACTTTTTTTTTTAGGTAAAGCAATTTATTTCTTTTTGTTTGTTTGATTTGGAGCTATAATTTAACCTAAGAATGTTTTCATTGGTTGTTGTTTTTTTTCATAATTATAACTTTTTATTGACAGAACCCATGCCTGGATAACTTTTTACAACCTTATCCCTTGCACTCACTTCTGTTCCGACTTTTTCCCTCCCTCCTTCTACCCCCTTCCCCAGATGGCAAGCAGTCCTATACATGTTAAATATGTCACAGTATAGCCTAGATATGTATGCAGAACCGAACAGTTCTCTTGTTGCACAGGGAGATTTGGATTCAGAAGGTATAAATAACCCAGGAAGAAAAACAAAAATGCAAGCAGTTTGCATTCATTTCCCAGTGTGCTTTCTTTGGGTGTAGCTGCTTCAGTCCATCACTGATCAATTGAAACTGAGTTAGATCTCTTTGTCGAAAAAATCCACTTCCATCAGAATACATCCTCAAACAGTATTGTTGAAGTATATAATGATCTCCTGGTTCTGCTCATTTCACTTAGTATCAATTCATGTAAGTCTCACCAGTCCTCTCTGTATTCATCCTGGTGGTCATTTCTTACAGAACAATAGTATTCCAAAACATTCATATACCACAATTTACCCAACCATTCTCCAATTGATGGACATCCATTCATTTTCCAGTTTCTAACCACTATAAACAGGGCTGCTACAAACATCTTGGCACATACAGGACCCTTTCCCTTCTTTAGTATCTCGTTGGGGTATAAGCCCAGTAGTAGCACTGCTGGATCAAAGGGTATGCACAGTTTGATAACTTTTTGAACATTGTTCCCAATTGCTCTCCACATAATTCCACCAACTGTTTTCCCACATCCCCTCTAACATTCGGCATTATCTTTCCCTGTCATTCTAGCCAATCTGACAGGTGTGTAGTGTTATCTCAGAGTTGTCTTAATTTGCATTTTTCTGATTAATAATGACTTGGAGCATATTTTCATATGTCTATAAATAGTTTTAATTTCTTCATCTGAGAATTGTCTGTTCATATCCTTTGACCATTTATCAATTGGAGAATGGCTTGATTCCTTATAAATTAGATTTAATTCTCTATATATTTTGGAAATGAGGCCTTTATCAGAACTGTTAAGTGTAACATGTTTTCCCAGTTTATTGTTTCCCTTCTAATCTTGTCTGCCTTATTTTTGTTGTACAAAAACTTTTCAATTTGATGTAATCAAAATTTTCTATTTTGTAATCAATAATGATCTCTAGTTCTTCTTTGGTCAAATTCCTTCCTTTTCCACAGGTCTGAGAAGTAAACTATCCTATGCTTTTCCAATTTATTTATAATCTCATTCTTTATGCCTAGTTTTGACTTTATCTTGGTGTATGGCGTTAAGTTTGGGTCAATGCCTAGTTTCTGCCATACTAATTTCCAATTTTTCCAGCAATTTTTGTCAAATAGTGAATTCTTATCCCAAAAATTGGGGTCTTTGGGTTTGTCAAACACTAGATTATTATAGTTATTGGCTGTTTTGTCCTTTGAACCTAACCTATTCCACTGATCAACTAGTCTATATCTTACCCAATACCAAATGGTTTTGGTAACTGCTGCTTTATAATATAATTTTAGATCTGGTACAGCTAGGCCACCTTCATCTGATTTTTTTTTTTATTAATTCCCTTGAAATTCTTGACCTTTTATTTTCCATATGAACTTAGTTGTTATTTTTTCTAGTTCATCAAATTTTATTTTTGGAGTCTGATTCCTGTAGTGCTAAATAAATAGATTAGTTTAGGTAGTATTGTCATCTTTATTATATTTGCTCTGCCAATCCAAGAGCATTTAATATTTTTCCAATTGGTTAAATCAGACTTAATTTGTTTGGAAAATGTTTTGTAGTTTTGCTCATAAAGTGTCTGATTTTCCCTTGGCAGATAGATTCCTAAATATTTTATACTATCAGTAATTACTTTAAATGGAATTTCTCTTTGTAACTAACTGTTGGATTTTGTTAGTGATATATAACAATGCTGATTAGTTATATGAGTTTATTTTGTATCCTGCAACTTTGCTAAAAGTGTGGATTATTTGTTATAGATTTTTAGTATAATCTCTGGGGTTCTGTAAGTATACTATCATATCATCAGCAAAGAGTGATAACTTGGTTTCCTCATTGCTTACTCTAATTCCTTTTATCTCTTTCTCAACTCTTATTGCCAAAGCTAGCATTTCTAATAAAATAATGTATATGATGCTTACTGATGGTTTTAAATAGATGCTCCTGACTATTTTAAGGAAAAGTCCATTTATTCCTATACTCTCAAGTGTTTTTAATAGGAATGGATGTTGGATTTTATCAAATGCTTTTTCTGCATCTATTGAGATGATCATGTGATTTTTATTAATTTCATTATTAATATAGCCAGTTATACTGATAGTTTTCCTAATATGGAACTAGTTCTGCATTCCTGGTATAAATCCTACTTGATTATGATGTATTATCTTAGGGATGAATTTCTGTAGTCTTTTTGCTAATGTATTATTTAAGATTTTAGCATCAATATTCATTTTTTAAAATTTGTTTTTAATAACTTTTTATTGACAGAACCCATGTCAGGGCAATTTTTTACAACATTATCCCTTGCACTCACTTCTGTTCCAATTTTCCTCTCCCTCCACCCCCTGCCCCATATGGCAAGCAGTCCTATAGATGTTAAATATGCCACAATGTATCCTAGATACAATATATGTGTAGCATCAATATTCATTAGGGGGATTGGTCTATAATTTTCTTTCTCTGTTTTCAACTTACCTGGTTTAAAGGCCACTTTCTGTATGAAAGTCTTCCAGATCTTCCCTACAGCTAATGTCCTTCCAAACCACCTTATATTTGTATCTATTGTCTTTTACATTATTCTTTATATACTTAACTGCATACTTACTTTTTTTTTCCTACTAGAGGACAAGCTTCTTCTACATAGGAACTATTTAATTGTTCATGTTTATGTCCTTCATATCTAGCAAAGTGCTTTGAAAAGAATAGGAACTTAATGCATGCTAGTTTATTAATTGAAAGTTAGCTATTGATCAAAGATGGGCAGAAACAGCTACACCCAAAGAAAGAACACTGGGAGATGTATATAAACTGCTTGCATTTTTGTTTTTCTTCCCGGGCTATTTATACCTCCTAAATTCAATTCTCCCTGTGCAACAAGAAAACTGTTTGGTTCTGCACACGTATATTGTATCCAGGATATACTGTAACCTATTCAACATGTAAAGGATTGCTTGCCATCTGGGGGAGGGGGTGGAAGGAGGGAGAGGAAAAATCGGAACAGAAGTGAATGTAAGGGATAATGTTGTAAAAAATTACCCTGGCATGAGTTCTATCAATAAAAAGTTATTAAAAAAAAAGAAAGTTGGGTATTAAATCAGTGAACTTTTGAATGGGAAGAAATCTTTTTAAATTATCTCATCCAACTAATTTCCCACATTTTAAATACAAGGAAACTGAAGCCTGGAACAGAGTATGAGTTGTCTAGGGTCACTGAGTACAATCTAACATTTTTAAAATTTTATTTGGCACTAGCTATTTATTATTTATCATTGCTACCAGCCCCTAACAGTACTGAAATTTCAATGGTTCGATACTTTTTTGGTTTAAGATAAAGAACACAAAACAGAACAAATATTGATGCATTGTATTTGAAAGCATTCAAATAAATGCTTAAGATAAACCCAAAGAATGCTCTGTGTTAATGGGCCCTACACGATTTACTTTTACCAGATTCACAATGTCAATTCGTTGATCAATAATACTTGAACTCATTCATTTCCCTTCATCAGTGAGGATTGCAATTCACTTCAATCATATCAGCATTTGGTTATCTTTATTCAGGGCAATCCTTCCCAGGGCAATCTATGTAACAAATGAGAACGTATTTCACAAAAATTCTTTGTTGATATATTTTATGAAAGTTTAGTTCAGGGGATTTAGTTAGAGTCAAGTGACAAGGTGACAAAGTGATAAGTTAGAGTCAGGTGAATATTGACTTTTTATGTACCAATTTTGTGACTGTGATTGAATCCCTTAACCTCTCAAAATTCAATTTTAGCATTTCTAAAATAGATATAATAATGATTGTATGATTGCTTCCCGGGACTATTTTAAATAAAGTATTATATAATATGAAATTATCACATATGTATATGTTTATATGTTGTGGTGTTCTCTTCTTTAAAATATAATGGTTTTCTCTGAGCAGGTTTCTTGGGGAGGTTTTCTGGAGGCAGCCTTAGTTTTGGTCAAAAGTAATAATCACTCCAAATGCAGCCAGGTATTAAAAGTTCAAATCTTTTATCTTCCTCCAAAATAGCCCAGTTAGTTTTCTTGGAGATCTATCCAAGAGCTCTTGCTGCTTATATTTTGTTTCTGCCAGCTTCGGCTTTTCTTCTTCTAAAAGTCTCCAGCCAGCACCAAGGTGAAAGTTGGAATGAATCTGACTCCTCCTCTGAGAGAGAGCTTGTGCCCTTCTGTATCTCCCAGAGTGCTCTTCTCCAACTCCTGGCAATGTTTCGAACTGACTCACCTGAAGCTCTAAGAGCTTCTTTATATATGATCTTCCAAAGGTTAATTCCTTTGAGGGAGGGATTAAGGGAAGTGTGAATTCATAAAGTTATGAAGTTAACTTTGTGAATCTCCCATACTTGTGAACTCCAATGAGTACTTAAATACATTAGTGAGTTAGAGAATTTGCTAAGTACTATGCTAAATTAGATAATTATTGTCTCTATCAACTCTAATGAGTTAACACTTTGTAAGGATTCCAACAATATGTGTGACATTAATCCAGAATTTGAGTGGATTCATAAAATAGTCATTCAAAAACCATTCATTATGTAGCTACCATTTTCCAGGCTAGTTTTCTTTTAAATTTTTATTTAATAATTACTTTATATCAACAGAATCCATGTCAGGGTAATTTTTTTACAACATTATCCCTTGCACTCATTTTTGTTCCGATTTTTCCCCTCCCTCCCTCCACCCCCTCCCCTAGATGGCAAGCAGTCCTATATATGTTGGATATGTTGCAGTATATCCTAGATACAATATATGTTTGCAGAACCGAACAGTTCTCTTGTTGCACAGGGAGAATTGGATTCAGAAGGTATAAATAACCCGGGAAGAAAAACAAAAATGCAGATAGTTCACATTTGTTTCCCAGTGTTCTTTCTTTGGGTGTAGCTGCTTCTCTCCGTCATTTATCAATTGAAACTCAGGTCTCTTTGTCAAAGAAATCCACTTCCATCAAAATATGTCCTCCTACAATATCGTTGTCGAAGTGTATAATGATCTCGTGGTTCTGCTCATTTCACTCAGCATCAGTTCATGTAAGTCTCGCCAGTCTTCTCTGTATTCATCCTGCTGGTCATTTCTTACAGAACAATAATATTCCATAACATTCATATACCACAATTTACCCAGCCATTCTCCAATTGATGGGCATCCATTCATTTTCCAGTTTCTAGCCACTACAAATAGGGCTGCTACAAACATTTTGGTCCAGGCTAGTTTTTATGGATAAAAAGACAGAAATTAATGGGAGACATGGATTGTTATATACACAATGAAAGTAACTTCATATTTGTGGTAAGGAAAGTGCTTTGTAACATGAAAACATTGTGGAAATATATTTACAAGAATTGCATATTTTTAAACTATACTTGCTATCTAGGGAAGAGGGTGGAGAGGAAGAAGGGGAAAATTTTGGAACTCAGGGTTTTGCAAGGATGAATTTTGAGAAATATCTTTGCATGTATTTTGAAATATAAAAAATATTAATATAAAATAAAATAAGTAAAATGTGAACATTGCATATTATTCTGGTAGCTGAAACAAATCAATTAAGTATCTACTATTTGCCAGGCATGATGGCATTGAGGAAATAAAGACAAAATTAAACAGGGCCTACCTTAAAGTAATTTACACTATACAGTGGAGACATGAATTTTTACTAAATTGATGATACAATTAATATAACATTGTGAAATTTGATCAAAATATTTTTAGTCTCTGTAAAGAGACTAAATTCAGTCTCTTTTAAATCAGGTTGTAGTTGGAGTCTTTAAAAAATCAGGTTGTGCTTGGAGTCTTTTAAAAAAAAAGTTTTTCTTAATTCAGGTAAACCCTTAGAAAAGTTGTATTAAGATACTCAAACTTGTCATCAAAAATTACAACAGTAATCCTGGGAGGAAATAAAGAGTACTTAAAATTTTCTGTGGACTGTCCTTTCATCTTTTTGGATTATAAAGCAAAATCTCAAGCCTTTCTGGATGTTAGACTATTACAATTTCCTGGAGAAAGAAGTGATCAAGGAGGATATGTATTATATACTGAAAAACATAAGAAAGCAAATAAGAAATCTTTTAAGCATAGCATATGATTTCTCTTTCTGTCATTGATTTCTTCTCTGTTCATGATAGAATGAATTTATATAATTTTAATATGAAATCTCTTTTTGGTGTAGTTGTTTATAGTTCCATCTTTCCAACTTTTCATTACATAAGATTCATTTTTATTTTCTGGTTTTTATTTAGCATTGAGCTGATAAATCTCTCCACTGTGGCTGAAGAATATTCTAAGATAATAAATTCTAGTTTAAGTGTATATTCTATTTTAACTTGAGCCTTAGGGTACTAGTATATGTATACTCCTGTTGATTAACTTATTCTCAATGAGCTGTGATACTCTAAAATACTATTTGGTCAAGTTATGCCATGTCATTTGTTTCCTCTTTATGTTCAGATTCTGACTTATGAATACCTGACTTATTAATATTACATGCCATCAGGCGTAAATGCAGATTCAGAATTGTACAAATCGTGCCTGGTTTGTAATAGGTGTTCTGTTCTTCTTTTAAAATAAGTAGAATAGTTCTCTCTGGGGGAGATGTGCAGGTTTCTCGGGGAGGTTTTCTTGGAGGCAGCTTTAGTATCAGTTGAAAGTTATAATCACCTCAAAATGCAGCCAGGTGATAAAAGTTCACATCTTTTATTGTCTCTAATATAGCCCGATTAGCTTAAAGCCCTTCGAATATCTCCAAATCCAAGAGTTTTGTCCTTCAGCCTCTGCCTCTGCTTTCTTCTGCCTCCAGCCAGCACAAAGATAGAATGAATCTCTTGTCTCCTTCACTTGGGGCTTGGCTAGCTTTCTGGTGAGTCTTTCAGACCAGCTTGGTCTCAGTGGGGGGAGTGTAGGAGCCCAGCCACCAACCACAGTGGTATGAGATGAAGATGAATCTGGTTGTCCACTGAACTCTCGACTCATAGCTTCTTCCTCTGAAAACTCTTTCTTCCTCCACCAGCCAGCCAAGTGGAAAATATTCTGCCTTGCCTCGGAGAGAGGGCTTCTGGTGTAATTCTGCTGAAATCTCACTGAGGGGTCAGGAATTTTACTACTACTGAAATTGGGAATTTTAAAGAAGAAAGAATCATGAAATCTTATGACTTACAATGCAAATATTGTCAAAAATTCAAAAAGTGGTCTTTTGCATATCATATATTATCTTGGAATCATATTATATGTAATCCTATTTGTATGTACCTATATTATATGTAATAGTCCATCACACTAAGACAATAAAAATTATTAATGTACCTTTTTAAAAATTTATGAAATAAAACAAGCATTTGCTTGACACTGCAAATCTATTATAGACAACTTTCGAATCCTTTTAAATCTCAACACTATTATAATGTATATTTCTTTTTCTTTCTTCTTTTTCTCTCCTCTCCTCCCTCCAACCTACTACTGCCCTAGAGATAACTACTATTAGGCACAAATAGAGTCATAGTATCCTGAAAAAATGGAATGGTACCACTTTATTTCCAGAGTTGTGTAGAAGTCAGAAATTGCAATTAATGTCCCTCACTGTAATCAACTGATAGGATATTTCAATATGTTTTTGTATTATTTGTTACATTTTTATTAAATTATTTAGCCAATGACGAGTCAACTTTTTTAAACCATTGAAATTCAAAAGTTTGAAGGGAGATAAAGGATAACTTATGGGAGAAAGAATTTCTCTGGTCTATTTCATAAACTGTGGTTTATATTAGTTACATATCTATTAACTAATGAGAGAATATTAAGACTATAACCTTGATTGACTTAGAATCTACACTGAAAAATCATCATCACAAATCAAGACTAATGGCTGGAGTTTGTGATGGATGTCAACATAACACAGTCCACCAGACACCACTACTACCTCAACAACTATGTATGTGACTGTGGGAATCTTTCAAAAACCTATGAAGCCTAATAAGCTACCTCTTGCAGGATCTATGAATCCTATCCATAATGTTTCTTAAAATCTATCAAACATTTTCTAGCTCACCACCTCCAGTGATGGAAGATTTATTGCCTTATGAAATAGTCTCTTTATTATCCAAATGTTTAAATGTTATTTGTAATATGTTCTTTATATTAACCTATAGCCAATTTCCTTCTAATTTCTATTCATGGAACTCAGCTCTATTCTCTGGGTGCAGCAAAAAAAAAGTAGAAACCCTCTTCCACATGAGAGTCCTTAATATAATATAAAGCAGGTATAACTTTCCCTCTTACCACTCACTACCCATTCTTCTTTTCTAGTTTCTCCAACCTTATTTATACAATCATTTATTGTCAAATTTCCCCTGTGTTTTTGCCTGGTAAGGGTTTTGTTGTTGTTGTTTGTTCATTTGTAAGTTTGTTGTTTTGTTTTTGTTTTTGTGTTTTGCAGCCATGGTGGGGAGAGAAGTGAAATTTCAAAAGGTGAATATTTTATATTAATTTTATCAACCCCTCGTGGTTCAAAAATTTGATTGTTTTTAAATCCTCAGAAAATTTGTACCCCACCACATTTTGAAAGGCTATGAATTTTGTGGCATGGACTATAAATATTGAAGACAGAGGGACAGAAATATATAAGCTACATTTTATTGCTGCCACTTGAATTTTTGAATTCTCACCTGTAATATTCTTCTTTAAAATGTAATGTTCTCTGGGAGCAGGTTTCTTGGGGGGGGAGGGGGTCTGTGGAGGCAGCCTTAGTTTCAGTTCAGTGTAATAATCACCACAAATGCAGCCAGGAGTTAAAGTCCAAATCCTTTATTGTCTCCTTCAAAATAACCTGGTTAGCTTTCTTAGAGGCCTATCTCTTTACTTGGTTCTGAGAGCTCTTGTCACTAGTCCTTTGTCTCTGCCAGCTTCAGCCTCTCTTCCTCCAAATGTCTCCAACCAACACAAAGGTGGAAGTTGGAATAAATCTGCCTCTGCCTCTGAGAATGGGCTTGTGGGCTTCTGTGTGGGCTTGTGGGAGCTCCTCCTTATATATGCTCTCTTAAAGGTATAAATCTTGTGGAATTGTAGTAAGTACTAAGTACATCTAGAGAATTGTTAAGCACCCTACTAAACAACCATTGTCTCTGTTAAAAGAGTTAAAGTAGAATTTCAGCTAAGATGGGACAGATGTTTAGAAAACAGCCTTCTGTTTCTGTTCAAGGAAAATGTTTAGAGAGCATTGTCAAGGTTAAGAAAAGCAAGGTTTGATTATAATTTTGCAGCAGATCACTGAACTTTTAGAAACTGTAAAGCACATATGTCCTTGTTTCTCTATGGAAAAAAAAGAATTGGCTCCAGAAGAGTGGAAATTAGTAGGAGAGGATCTTTGTCAATTCTACAATAAAAAGTGGACCTGACTCAATTTTCAAAGACACACTTAATACATATAATTTAGTACAATTTATGGTGTTCTTTTTTATAATATGAAGGTTCTCTCTGGGAGCAGGTTTCTTGGAGAGGTTTTTGGGGGGCAGCCTTAGTTTCAGTTAAAACTAATAATCACCCCCAATGTAGCCAGGGATTAAAGTATAATCTTTTATTGTCTCTTCCAAAATCTTATCTCCTTCACTTGGGGCTCGGCTAGTTTTCTGGAGGCCTTCTCTCTCCTTGGTTCCCAGAGCTCTTGTCACTAGTCCTTTGCCTCTGCTCCCGTCAGCCTCCAGCCAGCACAAAGAGGGAAGATGGAATGAATCTGTCTTGCCTCCGAGAGAGGGCTTCTGCTGAACTGACTTGACACTCCCCTCTCAATCTTTTCAGCTGAACTTCTGACTGAGCCTCTGTCAGCTGCTTATATATGATCTTCCAGAGGTTGACTTCTCCTCTGATAAAGTGGGATTATGGGATCTGAGAGTGGGATTATGGGTTTCTGACTTGTGAATCTCATACTGAATACTGACTTGTGAATCTCCCAAAAGTATGAACTCTAGTGAGTATTTTAAATACATTAGTGAGCTAGAGGATTTGCTAAGTACCATGCTAAATTAGGCAACTGACTTACCACTTTGTAAGGATTCTAACAACTGGTTTTAGGAAATTATATAAGTGTTAGAATAAGGAAAAAGAATAAAGAGCAGGAGGGGGAGGTGTCAACTAAACTAGGTGAAAAGGAGGAAGAATCAGATAAGAATGGAGTTAAGTACAATTTGGAGTGTGATAATTCACACATTTTGTGACCCTCCCCCCTCAATTAACCCTTCATGGCTGGAGAGAGAAGGAAGAGGGAGAGAGGCAGTAATGCAATCAGAACCACCTATTGAGGAGCCTATGACAAGATTAGAAAAAGGCATTAATTAAGGCAAAAATGAAGGAGAAGATATATCTGATTTTATAAATGCATATCCTGTGATTGAAGAGCTTGACTCCAGGTCAAAAAGGGAGAAGATACACTCCTTTTAATTTGGAAAAAAATTAAGGATTTGAAAAAGGGTTGCACTCTTTATGGGGCTCCATCCTCTTATGTTAAAATGTTACTAGACAATTTGTCTTATGAAAACGTAACCCCAAATGATTGGAAATCCATAGCTAGGATATGTTTAGAACCTGGACAAAATTTGTTGTGGCTTTCAGAGTTTCATGAATTATGTAGGATTCAAGGCCAATGCAATAGGCAAACAGGAGTTATTGTGCAAATCGCTTTTGACCAACTAGCTAGTGATGGTCAGTATGCGGAGAATTCAGAACAGATTTATTATCCCATAACAGTGTATGAGCAAATTTATAAGGCTTCAATAAAAGTTTGGGGTTTCCTCCCAGGACAAAAAGATCAAGGGGGAGCCTTCACAAAAATAGAGCAAGGTCTCAGTGAACCTTTTGAAGATTTTGTGGGATGTTTGCAAATGGCTGTTACAAGAACCATTGGAGATAATGCAGCTACAGAAATAATGACCAGACATCTGGCTAAGGAAAATGCCAATGAGGTTTTCAAAAGAATTATATGGGGACTAGACAAAGATGCTCCTTTAGAGGAAATCATAAGGCACTGTGCCACAGTGGACACAAATGCTTGTTATACTCAGACTATGATTAACATAGAAACTCTTGGCAAGGGACTTCTAGAGAAACTCATTGATGTTTTCAGTGTGAAAAAGTTGGACATCTGAGAGCCCAATGCAGATACAGAGATAGAATGAGAGGACAGGTGAGAGAATAAAACCCAAAACCCCATGAACAAAATGCAACCGAAGCTTTCACTGGGCCTCTGAATGTAGATTGACCCAGAAAAATGAGAGGCAGAGACCAGCTCCAAGGTATCAATCAAAAGACAGGTGGGGCATGATGGCAGCTGAGGTTACACCCAGAGAGTCTTTAGAAGGTCAGGACTTTGATGTGATCAATCAGCCTAAAAGTAATCACATGACACAAAAAGATTACATGATCAACCAGCAGAAAGATTACAGTTGGGGAGAATACAGGCTTTTTAACCCAACAGAGTAGTGCAAACAGCTCCAATGTAATTGCCAGATGATGAGGAAAAATCCCAAAAGTGGTAAATAGAAGGGAATTAGATAGGTTAACTGCTTGGGCGAGAGGGTTTGCTTGTGTTCCTACAGATAGAGAAGGAAACGGATGGAGAAGGAATCAGATGGGTGCCAATGAGCCGTATTCACCTTGTCCATCAGAGAAAAACAGAAAAAGAGAAAAATCTGGAAAAAAAGGAGAAGACCTAAGAACAAAATCTTTAGGAATCATTGTATTCTCTAACACAAGATGAGACTCTTTCAGTTCTTGAAAACTAGCAGGAATCATTGGATTCCTTGAGATGAAAAATTGTTGATGAGATTGCTGCAGTACTTCAAAGCTCGCAGGAATTATTGAATTCCTGGCATGCGAACTAATGGACAATGGACTCCTTTTGGATTATGTCTAGATGGACATGTATAAATTTTCATGTTGATTCATGTTGTTTGTTACATTACTACTTGCCTGTGTTATATTGCTATGTGCCTATGTAATTTATGTAATTATGTGTAATACCTTCCATATTGATGGATTTATGTATATCTGTTTCAAGTGAGCCCCTTTAGAAACCCGCTAATCTGATTTGATTTCTTATTTCCTTTGGTGTTTTCATCTTCCTTCCTGAGAAGTCAGGGAGGATGTGACCATCTCCTTTTTATGGTGTTTTGTTTCTTTTTTGAGCAGTCAGGGAAGGCGTGATCACCTTCTTTTTTGGGATTCTCACTCCTTAAGAAGTCAGGGAGGTCATAACCACCTTATGTTCTAAATAAAAAGAAAGCCAGAGATGTTATGAGACAGAACTTGAAACAACGTGATAACTCAATGGAATTGATGGGAAGCAATGCTTGTGTGCTTGGGTTTGCACCTTTAAGAGTTCACACATTAGGTCACAAGTTTGGAAGATTCACAAGTGTTCACAAGTATGGGGGATACACAAAATTAGCTTTGTAACTTTGTAAATTCACACCTCCCATAATCCCACTCTTGGAGGAGGAGTCAAAATTTGAGATAGCATAAAAAAGGCTGAGTCAGTGAAGTCAGTTCAGTTTGGAAGATTGCCAAGAGTTGGAATTGAGCTAGAAGCAGACGCTGCTAGAGGCAAAAGATTAGCAATGAGAGCTCTCAGAACCAAAGAAAGCTCAAGTGACTTCGGTTAAGGAGATTGACAAGCTAGAGACTGCAGTCGAAGCTGCAAGAGCTCTTGGAATCAAGGAAGGAGAGGGGCCTCTAAGAAAGCTAACCAGGCCCAAGGAAAGGGATAAGACTTGGAAGGAGAAAATAAATGTTTGGATTTTATCAGCTGGCTGTATTTGAAGTGATTATTACTTGGAACTGCAACTAAGGCTGCCTCCAGAAAACCTCTCTAAGAAATCTGCTCACAGAGAACCATTATATATTATAAAAAAGAAGAGAACACCGCAGTCTCTATCAATTCCACTGACTTAGCACTTTGTAAAAATTTTAACATCTCCTGATTTCTTTCGATTTAGAATATGTGGTCATAACCTCCCTGACGTCTCAAGGGAGAACCCCCAAAAAGAAGATGATCACACCTTCCCTAACTGCTCAAAAAAGGAGTAAAAAAACCATAAAAACGAGGTGATCATGCCCTCCCTGACATCTCAGGAAGGGAGATGAAAACACCAAAGGAAATGGGAAATCAAATTATATTACAGGTTTCTGAAGGGGCTCACTTGAAACAGGTATACATAAATCCATCAATTTGGAAGGTATTACACATAATTACATAAATTACATAGGCACATAGCAATATAACACAGGCTAGTAGTGATGTAACAAATAATATGAATCAACATGAGGAAATGATATATATCCATAAATCCTAGAAATGGTCCAAAAATAATCTATTGTTCATTAGTTCATGTGCCAGGAATTCAATAATTCCTGCAAGTTTTGAAGTCCCAAAACTGTCGTATCTTGTATTAGGGAATCAAACGATTCCTACAGATTTTGTTCTTAGGTCTTCTCCATTGTTTTGAGATTTTTCTCTTTTTCTGTCTCTCTCCAGGTGCTCGTTGTCACCCATCTGTTCCTTCTCCTTCTGTAGGAATACAAGCAAACCCTCTCTCCCAAGCAGTTAATCTATCAAATTCCATTCTATTTACTACTTTCTCAATCTCTCCTAATCATCTGGCAATTGCATTGGAGCTGCTTGCACTGGACACTGCCCTGTTGATTTAAAAAGCCTGTATTCTCCCCATTGTAATCCCTTTCTGCTATCTAATTGCTTTTTGGAGGACCGATCATATAATCCCTTTCTGCCATGTGATTACTATTCTGTTGGTTGATCACATCAGAGTCCTGACCTTCTAAAGACTCTCTGAGTGTAAACTCAGCAGCCATCATGCCCCACCTATCTTTTGTATGATATTTTGGAGTTGGGCTCTGCCTCTCATTTCCCTATGTCAGTCTACATTCTGAGGCCCAGTGGAAGCCCTTGTGACATTTTGGACATGGGATTTTAGGCCTGTCCACTCTATGTCTATATCTACACTGGGCCCTTAGATATCCTAGTTTTTCACACTGAAAACATCAATGATTTTCTCTAGAAGTCCCTTGCCAAGAAGGACCCTGTCTTCCCATGTTCCCATAGTCTGGAAATAATAAGCATTTGTGCCCACTGTGGCACAGAGGATCTCCTCTAAAGGAGCATCCTTGTGTAGTCCCCATATAATTCTTCTGCAAATCTTTTTAACATTTTCCTTAGCCAGATGTCTGGTCATTATTTCTGTAGCTGGATTTTCTCCAATGGTTCTTGTGACAGCTGTTTGCAAATGTCCCACAAAGTCCGCAAAAGGTTCATTGGGACCTTGATCTATTTTTGTGGGGGCTTCCTCTCGATCTTTTCCTGGAAGGGTACCCAAAGCTTTTATAGCAGCACTTGCAATCTGCTCATAAGCTGTTGTGGGGTAATTAACTGTTCTGAATTCTCTCCATACTGACCTTCACCTGCTAGTTGGTCAAAAGTGACTTGTACATTAACTCCTGCTTGCCTATTATGTCTGACTTGAATCCTACATAATTCATGATAGTGTGGACCACAACACCTCATTTGCACTCTTTCTGTTATTGTTTATTTGCATTTTTGTTTTTCTTCTCAGGTTATTGTTATCTTCTTTCTAAATCCAATTTGTCTTGTGCAACAAAATAAATATGTATTCATATGTTGTATTTAACATATACTTAAACATATTTAACATGTATGGAACTACCTGCCATCTAGGGGAGAGGGTGGAGGGAAGGAGGGGAAAAGTTGAAACAAAAGTTTTTGCAAGGGTTAGTGTTGAAAAATTACCCATGCATATTTTTGTCAATTAAAAAAAAAAACCTATTTAAAAAGTACACAGGGAAAAAGTAGCTTCGTCTGTCTAGAGCTGGGATGTATAATGAATGAATGTATATAACAGGAAATAAGACTGAAATGCAAAGTTGGAGCAAAACTATTAAATGTAAAGGGCTGAAACTCTGAGCAGATGTACTTGGACAACTGAGCACTTAAGGCTAATTAGTTATCTATTAGCATATGCTTGGAAAATGGCCTGCCCCACCATTCTATGCTCAATCTGTTGGTGTATAGAGAATTGTAAGAGGAATTAGAGGGTGGAGTAGAAGCCAGAGTTACTTTTTTGGGCAGGAGATGAAGAGGAGAAGTGGTGGAGATTCCTGTGTCCATTCCACTCATGTTGACCCCTAAAGACCAAGAATAAAGACCAAGGATTTTTGCATATCCTCACTTGGGTTAATTCTAAGGTAATTAGAATTACCAGGGTGCTAACTTACCTTCACAATTAAAGGTCTTATATATCCAAAAAAAAAAGTGTTCTTTTTCTACCACTTTCTTTTTTATGCTTCTCTTGAATTTTATATTTTAGTAATTAAAGTTTCTGTTCAACTTAGGCCTTTTCATTAAAATGACTGAAAATTCCTTATTTCATTGAAGATCCATCTTTCTTCCTGAAAGATAATTATTTAGTTTCCAATTACTTTTTGGTCTATTTACACCTAACTTTTTGTTGAATGTAGTTTTTATTGTATTGTGATCTGAAAAGAAAGCATTTACTATTTCTGCCTTCCTGCATTTAATTTTGAGGTCTTTATGTCATAATATATGGTCAATTTTTGCATAGGTTCCATGAACTGCTGAGAAGAAAATGTATTCCTTTTTGTCTCCATTCAGTTTTCTCCAGAGATCTATCATACCTAATTTTTCTAATATTCTATTTACTTCTTTAATTTCTTTCTTATGTGTTTTGTGATTTGATTTATTTAAATATGAGAATGCAAGATTGAGATCTGCCACTATTATAGTTTTGCTGTTTATTTCTTCCCGCAACTCTCTTAACTTCTCCTCTAGGAAGTTAAATGCTATACCACTTGGTACATATATGTTTAATACTCATATTGCTTCATTGTCTATAGTACCCTTTAGCAAGATATAGTTTCCTTCCTTATGTCTTTCAATTAGGTCAATTTTTGCTTTTTCTTGATCTGAACCCCTGCTTTTTTTTTTACTTCACCTGAAGCATACTAGATTCTGCTCTAGCCTTTTACTTTTACTCTGTATGTATCTCCCTGTTTTAAATGTGTTTCCTGTAAACAATATATTATAGGGTTCTGACTTTTGATCCAGTCTGCTATCTGCCTCCTCTTTATGGGAGAGTTCATCCCATTCACATTTATGGTTAAAATTACTAATTCTGTATTTCCTGCCATCCTAATATTCCCAGATTATGCTTTTCTTTTTCTTGCCCTCCTTGCCTCCTTCCCTCATATTAAACTTTTGGTCCCACTTGCGTCATGCAGCTCTCCCTCTTTAGTATCCCTCCCTTCTTCCTTTGAATCCCTTCCCCTTTGTTGTACCCTTGCCTTATTACTCTATTTCCTTTTCCCTTTTCCTCTCCCACTTTTTAATGAAGTGAGAGAAGATTCTCTGTAAAACAAATATGTCAATTATTTTCTCTTTGAGCCAACTCTGATGAGAATAGGATTAACACAATGTTCTTCCCCCTCTCTAAGTTCCCTCAGATATGATAGGTTTCCTTTGCCTCATTGTCACATTTAGTTTCCCTCTTTTTATCTCCCCTTTGCCCTTTTTCTGACTGTATCGCCTTTCCATTTCTACTTCCCTTTTTATGTTATATCAGTAAAATCAAATTATATATATGGTTTTTATGTATATCCACAACAGAAATACAGTTCTCAAGTGTTCATTTTACCTGTTTCTACTTATCTTGAGTCCTGTTGTTGGAGATCAAATTTTTTGTTTAAGTCTGGTTTTTTTCCTTAGAAACAAATGGAATTCCTCTGTTTCATTAAATGTCTGTCTTCTTCAATGGAAAAAAATACTCAGCTTAGCTAAGTAGTTTATTCTTTGCTGCATTCCAAATTCTTTTGCCTTTCTGAATATCTGATTCCAGGCCCTTCGATCCTTTAATGTTGAGGCAGCCAAATCTTGCATGACCCTTATTGTGGCACCTCGGTATTTGAACTGTTTTTTCTTCACTGCTTGTAAAAATTTTTCTTTAGTCTGAAAATTCTGAAGTTTGGCCTTAATATTCCTCAAAGTCTTTATTTTATCGTCTTTTTCAAAAGGTGTTCAATGGATTCTTTCAATGCCTATTTTCCATTCCGGTTCTTTTACTTTTGGGCAGTTCTTTTTGATGATTTCCTGTAAAATAGTATCAAGGCTCTTTTTTTCATCATAATTTTCGGGTAGTCCAATGATCCTCAGATTATCTCTCCTAGATCTATTTTCAAGATCTGTTATTTTTCCAAGTAAATATTTGACATTTTTTCCCAATCTTTCATTTTTTTGGTTTTGCTTGACTGATTCTTGATGTCTCAATGACTCAATCATTTCTATTTGTTCCGTTCTGATTTGTAGTGAGTTATTTTCATCATCAGCTTTTTTACTTCTTTTTGTATATGTCCAATTGAGTTGTTTTGCTCTATGGAATTTTTTTCCATTTCACTAATTTTTTTTTTTTTTTTTTTTTTTTTTTAGTGAGTTATTTTCTTTTTCCAATTCACACATTCTGTTTCCCTGTACTTCTTGGGAGTTTTTTACCTTTTCCAATTCACATTTCAGGAAGTTGTTTTCTTTTTCCACTTTATCAATTTTTTCTTTTAGTGCGTTATATGCCTTTTCTGTACTCTCTTGCATAGCTTCTCTTTCCTTTCCCCATTTCTCTTCTAGTTCTCTTTTAAGGTTTTTAACAATCTCTTCTAGGAGAGCCTTTTGTATTGGGGACCAACAATTGTCTGGAACTGTCTGCTATTAGTTTCTTCAGGGTTGAAAAGCTGTTCTCTTTCTGTATAGAAACTATCAATCATTCTTTTGATTTTTTTACTCATTTTGTTGAAGCCTGTAGGGTCTACCTTCAGAGTCAGGAGATTACCAGCTTCCTCTGCAGAGCAGTGAAAGGTGTATGGACCGGTAGCTGTCCTGCCAGCTGGCTACAAAAAGCAGTGAGGTACTGGAGTTCTCTGGGAAAGAGTTCCCCACTCGGGAGTAACTCAGGCCTGCAGGGCCGAGCTGTGAAAGTGCCCTGCAAAGAACACCTGCTGTGTGCAATAACGACTGCCCTGGAGCTAGACACTGAGCAGTGAGAGTTTCTCTATCCCAAGCCAAAGCTGTGGTTATTAGCAGTTGAGCAGTGAATGGAGTTGCAAGGCCCGGAAGTGTCTGCCCAGGAAGCACAGTCTGATGGAGAAGTTCTATTGCCTCAGGCCGAGCCCCACATTGTGCCAATTAGAGGCTGCCCTGGGCTGTGCCCCTCTGCCACCAGATTTATAACTGCCTCCACAAAAGCCCTGAACTTCAAGATGTGGCTGCAAGGCTGCATTAAAGTCTGCCTGAGTCACTTCTGGGTTTGAGTGGTTACAGCCAGATCTCATTAGGTTCTGGCGTTTTTTAGAGTACCCTCTGTTTTAGGCTTTAATTTCTCTGCCAGTTTACTGCTTTGTAATCAAGGCAGAGCAGTTAGCCTATAGCAGAATCATCTCTATTATTTCTCTAGCCACAGAGAACCCCCCACATCCCTGGTCTTCTCAGGACACTAGTCTCTTGCTGCCTGGACTAGTCTGTTCCTGGCCCCTCAGGACAAACCTTTCCTGGAGATCTTCCAGACTGACTTCGGCTGATAAATTGTAGTGCTTCTAATCTTCATGAATTTAAGCAGTGAAGAGCTATTTTTGAGGCTGAATTAAATAGTTGATCATGAGAGGAATGAGAGTAGCTTAGAAAGTCATGTGTGCCTTCTCTGCCATCTTGGCTCCACCCCAACAAGTTCCTACTTTAAAAACAAACTGTATCAAATGCAAATGCTTTAGTTCTTCTGCCTACTTGGGATTGGCATTTCTTCCCTTCTATAAAATTCAAAGTCCTCAAAGCCAAGGCTTTTGCATTGTATATGACCTTTTGTACACAAGTCATTTATTCATTTGGAATGTACCTTAGTATAGGATATTTCTCCAAAACTAATTTATATGAGCCTAATAACAGTTCTATGGATTTGTGATTTTGATTATTTGCCTAATCAAGTACTTTGTTGCTGTATTCATTTTCTTTTGTATGTTGAATACCTAATTTATTCCACTGATTTTTTTTTCAAATTGTAGCACATTGTTTTGAGGACTCCTGCTTTGTGGGATAATGTGGAATCTGGTACTGATAGGTCCTTTCTTTCCCATTAGTTTTCATTATTTCTTTTAAGATTCTTGATCTTTTTTTTTTTCCATCCAGATGTAGGAAAAAAGTAGAATTAAAAAAAATTATATCTAGAAAGATCAAGAAAGGAATTTTACACAAAGAATAACTTTATTTTATTTTTAATTTTTTTTTTTTTATTGACAGAACCCATGCCAGGGTAAATTTTTACAGCATTATCCCTTGCACTCACTTCTGTTCCAATTTTTCCCCTCTCTCCCTCTACTCCCTCCCTCAGATGGCAGTCCTTTACATGTTAAATAGGTTACAGTATATCCTAGATACAATATATGTGTGCAGAACCGAACAGTTCTTTTGTTGCACAGGGAGAATTGGATTCAGAAGGTATAAATAACCCGGGAAGAAAAACAAAAATGCAAGCAGTTTATATTCATTTCCCAGTGTTCTTTCTTTGGGTGTAGTGGCTTCTGTCCATCCTTGATAAATTGAAACTGAATTAGTACTCTTTATCGAAGAGATCCACTTCCATCAGAATACATCCTCAAATGGTATCGTTGTTGAGGTATATAATGATCTCTTGGTTCTGTTCATTTCACTTAGCATCAGTTCATGTAAGTCTCACCAATCCTGTCTGTATTCATCCTGTTGGTCATTTCTTACAGAACAATAATATTCCATAACATTCATATACCACAATTTACTCAACCATTCTCCAATTGATGGGCATCCATTCATTTTCTAGCTTCTAGCCACTACAAACAGGGCTGCCACAAACATTTTGGCACATACAGGTCCCTTTCCCTTCTTTAGTATCTCTTTGAGGTATAATCCCAGTACAAACACTGCTGGATTAAAGGGTATGCATAGTTTGATAACTTTTTGAGCATAGTTCCAAATTGCTCTCCAGAATGGCTGGATGTTTTTACAATTCCACCAACAATGTATCAGTGTCCCTGTTTTCCCACATCCCCTCCAACATGCCACATTATCTTTCCCTGTCATTCTAGCCAATCTGACAGGTGTGTAGTGGTATCTCAGAGTTGTCTTAATTTGCATTTCTCTGATTAATAATGATTTGGAGCATATTTTCATATGGCTATAAATACTTTTAATTTCTTCATCTGAGAATTGTCTGTTCATACCCTTTGATTATTTATCAATTGGAGAATGGCTTGATTTCTTATAAATTAGAGTCAGTTCTCTATGTATTTTGGAAATGAGGCCTTTATTAGAACCTTTAACTGTAAAAATGTTTTCCCAGTTTATTGTTTCCCTTCTAATCTTGTCTGCATTTGTTTTGTTTGTACAAAAATTTTTCAATTTGATATAATCAAAATTTTCTATTTTGTGGTCAATAGTGATCTCTAGTTCTTCTTTGGTCATAAATTCCTCCCTCTTCCACAAGTCTTAGAGATAAACTATCCTATGCTCTTCCAATTTATTTATAATCTCATTCTTTATGCCTAGGTCATGAACCCATTTTGACCTTATCTTGGTGTATGGTGTTAAGTGTGGGTCAATGCTTAGTTTCTGCTATACTAATTTCCAATTTTCCCAGCAATTTTTGTCAAATAATGCATTCTTATCCCAAAAACTGGGGTCTTTGGTGTTGTCAAACACTAGATTATTAAAGTTATTGGCTGTTTTGTTCATTGAACCTATCCTGTTCCATTAATCAACTAGTCTATTTCTTAGCCAGTACCAGATGATTTTAGTAACTGCTGCTTTATAATATAATTTTAGATCTGGTACAGCTAGGTCACCTTCATTTGATTTTTTTTTTCATTAATTCCCTTGAAATTCTTGACCTTTTGTTTTTGTATATGAACGTTGTTGTAAATTTTTCTAGGTCATCAAAATATTTTTTGGGAGTCTGATTGCTATAGCACTAAATAAATAGATTAGTTTAGGTAGTATTGTCATCTTTATTATATTTGGTCTCCCAATCCAAGAGCATTTAATATTTTTCCAGTTGGTTAGATCACACTTAATTTGTGTGGAAAGTGTTTTGTAGTTTTGCTCATAAAATTTCTGATTTTTCCTTGGCAGATAGATTCCTAAATATTTTTTACAACCAGTAGTTACTTTAAATGGAATTTCTCTTTTTAATTCTAACTGTTGGGTTTTGTTAGTGATATATAAGAATGCTGATGACTTATGTGGGTTTATTTTGTATTCTGCAACTTTGCTAAAGGTATGGATTGTTTCTAATAACTTCTTAGTAGAGTCTCTGGGGTTTTCTAAGTATACCATCATATCATCAGCAAAGAGTGATAATTTGGTTTCCTCATTGCCTGTTCTTAAGGGAATAACTTTAGCTGATATTTCAGTGAGAGCAGGCAGTAGTAGTAGACATCAAAAAGAATTCTAGGCATAGGAAAAATCTAGTGAGATACATGGAAGAGGAAGTAGGAACAGCCAGGAGGCCAGGATCATTGGAGTATTGTCTATGTGAAGTTAAGTGAGGTGAAGAAGGGCGTGTGGTTACAAAGAGATTTAAAAGCTAAACAGAGGACATTACAAGGTGATAGGGAATCACTGGAATTTATTGAATAAGAAAACACTGTGGTCATTTTGACATTTAAATGGACAATATAACGAAGTGGGGAGAGATGAGGCAGGGAAACCTACCAGACTGCTAGCAAGAGCTAAAAATCCTCCTTCTAGTCCAGAACTATACATGAAGGTTGCCAGAAATTTGTGGAATTCTTAGCAGAGAACATTCTTAGGATGAGGTCCCAGGGCATCAATAATCAGAAGTGGTATGGGAGATAGTACTAGACAAGGACCCAGCAAAGTAGACAGTCTTCCTACATTTGTTCTTCAGCAATAAAAAGACTTAGATAACCAAGATAATTTTTATATTGCACTTCAACTAAAGGCTAAGAGAAAGCCAGACAGAGCTCAAGAAGTGCCACATTTGACTATATTCAAAACAGGAACAGCAAGAGAATAAAGAGCTAGTGAAACATGTGAAAAGCTTGTTGTACACCTAATTTATTCCACTGGTTGATTTTTCAAATTGTAGTGCATTATTTTGATGATTATAACCTTGTAACAATGTGAGTTCTTGTACTTATAAGTCCTCTTCTTTCCCATTAATTTTCATCATTTTCTTTGCAGGAAAGATTTCAGGAGACCTGGTCTTAATACAATCTATAACACATTTTTGGGGCTTCTTGGGCATGGTAGAGAACCATCTTCTAGCTTAAGATTCAAAAAGAACACATAAAAGCAGTCAAGACCAAAACCTAAATTAAGCCATCATTTGACAAAGTTGAAAGCTAGGAATTTCTGTAGAGCCTGGAGACTACTCTTATACAGGAACAATCATGATCTGATTATTCCATTGATGAACATGGAAAGGAAGAAGAATCTTATTCAAGTATAGTGTCTCAATATGTAAAGTAAAGGTGATGTATATGAGTAAAGATATGCATAAACAGGAAAAACAGCAGAAATTATTAACTCCAAATGAGTCCAGTTAGGGCTCCCCCAAACAAAACTGATTTAGACAAAAGGTCTATATGACTACCTGAATGAAATGAAGCCAGTGATACAAAATATATATTTTAAAATAGAACTATGAAAAATAATAATTGGAATGAAAATAAACATTAATATTAATTAATTGATATATTAATAATTAACAGAATGCAATTAACCTTAACCAAGCAATAGATGTCATGAAAATTATAATGGATCAAATAGAAAAAAAAGTAAAACAAGAAATATTAAGGAGAAAGTTAATAGATTGGGAAAAATGTAAGTATGCAAAATAAAAATAACTGACCCCCCCAAAAAAAATAAATTAAGAGAGATAATCTAAGAATCATCCAACTACTTGGAAAAACAAAATATAACCCCAAAAAATGGATTTCCCCTTATATGTTATTCTTTCTTTCTACCCTAGCAATATCAAGTAGGTTTGTGGTGGCTTGTCTGTCCTTTGCCACCACTCTCCCATGCCAAATTCATGCTTAAATTAAATAATAGATATTTTGATTAGAACAATGGACATGCAGAGGACTGAAGAAAATATTCCCTGGTCAAGTTGAAGTAGTTGAGGATTATAATTATGAGGAAGAATGGTGTTCAGAGAACCCTGTTTCCTTTCACAGATCTGTATTAGGTTGTCCAAGAGAAGATAAGGCCTTTCCAATCCAGTATTTAAAACACAAGCTATTTAGATGGGTAAGGATGTTGGGGTGGGCAGGAGGTTAGAAGAATGAGAGAGAAAGAAACAAGAACTTTTATGCCTTGTGTCATTCTGGTGAAGCTTATGTAACCCTTTTCAAAGCAATGTTTATTTAAGCAAAAAATAGAGAGGAAAGCAAAAATTAATGAAAAATGAAATGAAGGGCCCAAATTCATGGGCTCATTAAATCTATACAGGAACCTCAGTTGAAGAACACATGAATTATAAATGTCCTTTGTTTCTGTTTGTCGATTTGTCTCTCTTTGTTTCTAAGACTGACCCAGTCTCTCTTTCCTCTGCATTATTCTTTCTCTATTTTTTGTCTCTCAATCTGTTTCTCTCTGTTTTATGTAGTCCTGTTTTCCATTGTTCTTTTTGGTGGGACCAAAAGGACTGAGTTTGGATGGAATCTTTCACGTCTCCATTTTTGTGGTTATTTTCTCATGATCATGGCCTAACAAACATTATAACCTATACTCAAACTCAGATCTTTTGAATCTCCATTCATTCCAATAGTTATATTGGTTATTTAATAAGTCTAATCAAGATCTATTTCAATTTGTTACAATAACTAGGAGAAAATCGAGTTAAATGGGATATGACATAGAAAATTTGAGATGATCACAATTTGAGAGGGCTAAGATTTTGTTTCCAAAAAGAAAAAAAAAATGTTTCTTTTCTTTTCTTTAGGAAATTCTTTAGAGATGGTTTCAAGATTTAGAACTGCCTTATTTGGATTCTAGACATACCTTGGGACTATTACTGAAGCTGGTCAACTTATGCTATGGTAAGACAAATGACTTGTAATGTTTGTTTTACTCTTTATAGTGCTGGGAGAAATTGATTGGTTGTGTTATTTTTATGTATGGCTTATTTCTCGTGGAAATCATAAAATTATCATGTATAGTATCAAGTTTTTTTTTTTTATTTCAAAATAGGAAGGGAAGAGAAAAAAGCCATTTCTTTTCCAAAATGTCAAGAAATTTTCTCTCTAGAAAATCATTTATGGTAATGATAATGAAGATCTTATGTATTATTTTATCTAGACTTAAGAATTTCCTGAAAGTAGGTGATTAATTTTTACTAGCATTAGTTCCCTATCTCTTATTCAAAATTCTTTTTTTCCTAAATGTAAGTCTCTAGGCTGAAAGGTATTTACTTGGACTATTTTAATTGATTTATAATGACTTGCTATATATATGGATCAATATACCTTGATATAAACATATATGGCTATACACACACACATATGAAGTAAATATAGATGTACATGTATATATATATATATATATATATATACATATTTGTGTATCTATATGCATATATAATGAGGCATATAGAGCAAATAGGGGGA